>NC_042960.1:41427801-41737087 GCF_901001165.1 Salmo trutta | reverse complement strand
AATCTTTGAGACCAAAGCATTATACTGTACATGCCTTAGTCTAAATGACAATACATAACATATGGTCATATGTGAATTGTATGATAATACCAAGCCAAAATAACAAGTCAGGGACAGGACTCAAGTGGTGAAAAGTTGCTCAACTTTTCCTAAACACAGTGAATGACCACCCACCAAAACAAAGCATCTCTGGGCTTTGAAGTGGCAGCATGAAAGTGAAAAAGCCTCAAGCAATTTCTGCATTAGTTTCACTGCTGCGCCACCAGACAAAAACAAGACCTTCAATATCCTATCAGCTGGGAAGCACAACATTATTTTGCAGTACACATTTTCTAAGAATTGTCAATGTCACAGATATAGCTAGGATATGCGAGGCTATATTCTCCATTTACTAATACGCAGTAAAAGAACTATGACGTAACTAGCAAGCAAACGTTTCACTTCCTGTAATGTTTGGCATAACTGATAAATGGCAGTCGGTGCCGTTTAAGACGAGGGAGGAAAATGTTGTTTTATGAGCATGGTCTTATTTGTACTACAGCGTACTGGATGACTGTCATTCATATTCCATTCACCCAGTTCAATGTAACAGCGATAGGTTTAGGCTACAATATGATACTGACATTTTCCCTGTACCCATCATGAGGTTGCTACAACCTAGCCTATGAATGAAAGTTTACAACGTAGGTGTACAGGTCGAGAGAAAAATTTGACAGACAGTGACACATTCAATACCGCCTTGCACACTCTTGCCTACATCTAGCTGATCTAGGGCGTAATCATTAGTCCAACAATTGCAAACGAGAGTTCCTATTGGACAAATTCAGGTATTTTTTTTAATCCGTTTTAGAAACGTTTTTCAACAGAATTACGGGAATGAATACACTCCTGATCCCACGCAAACAGTTCACTTTCGTGGCCAATTACAAACAGCTCATTGTAAAAAAACTGCTTGTTGTATTCCTTCTTGCATCTACATGCTCTCCTCCTCTCACCTTTTCTCTTCGCTTGTGGACTTCAATGCACAATACATCAGCTGTCTGTGACCAGGCGAAAACACCTTTCCAAGACAAACCTTCATATCATAACCTACACACAGCGTACATCATTGTCACCATATTAGCTAAAGTAAGGTCATAGTCAACATAGCTAATAGAGTAGGCTAAACTAGCTAGCTGCATTTTCTAGCTAAGTGAAGAAAGAAAAAAAAATATATATTTTGGAAACATTTATTTGTTCAAAACGGTTCAACTATTGTCTCTCTCTCTCTGAGTCAACTACTCACCACATTTTATGCACTGCAGTGCTAGCTCGCTGTAGCTTATGCTTCCAGTACATTATTCATTCTCTGATCCTTTGAGTGGACAACATATCAGTTCATGCTGCAATAGCTCTGATAGGTTGGAGGATGTCCTCCGGAAGTTGTCATAATTACTGTGTAAGTATATGAAAGGGGGTGCGAACCATGAGCCTCCTAGGTTTTGTATTTAAGTCAACATTGAGTAATTTTTTTAATGCCATCATATTCTGTGATAAAAGTGCAAATAGTCTACATTAAAACCAAAGCAAATGCACAATTTTGAAATTCAAACCAGAGAAACAGTATTATGCAGTATGTGTGTAATGGCCTTTGTGTAGCAGCTGGATTGCAGCAGTGCTTTTCACAGTGAAGCGTGGATATGCGAAAGGCTGCATCGTCTCTCTGCTATCTTCTATTCTAGTCTGCCAAGCAAACAGCAGCGCTCGCTCTTTCTCTCTTGCAAATGGGACATGGGTTCAAAACTACACTTAAAAACACAGACACCTAGACTAATGTGAGGTACTGACACAATTCTACAGAAAATAGAAGCATATATCAAGCTTCAAGTGAAACCCAATCCATTTACCATCGAAACACACTGCGAAGAAAGTCATATTTAAAAAAAAGTTTTTTTTGAGAAAAAGGACAATTGAAACGTACTTTTAAAGAGTTTATCCTTTCAAAACATTTGTTCCCAGGAGGCGGTGGAGTATTCCTGTGAGTGTCCGTGTCCCCAGTTCAGTCTGTTAGAATCCAAGCCTGCCTATTCTTGTTCTGTTCACTCTCACTCAGCTCAGGTCCCTCTCACATACACTGAACTGATGCAAGACACCCCTGGAAAAAAAGGGAGCTCGGAGAGGAGGGAGAGAAAGAGAGAAAAAAACCGTCACATTCTGAGGATTCTTGGGGCCATGCCAAAATCCCAGAATTCCTCATGCTATACATATGGTTTCAATTAAGTCAAATCCCAGTACCCAATCAGAAGGCTTTTTTCTCCTTGAGAATGCTTTCTTTTGACAGCCTGATGGAGCAATCGAACCACTAATTCAAGGCAGCTAAATTCATGAAGCACAGGACATTTTAATTCAACGTTGCCTATTGTTGTTGTGTGGAAGAAATTACATTTGATTCTGTTGATAAATGTCAACAAAATAAAAAAACATTGAATAACAATTCAACACTGGAAAAAACATTTTTGAAATGAAATTTGATTGGGTTCCATTTTACAATACAGAAAAACATTTATATTCACCATAGTAATGACATTGACAATACACTTAGTGTTTTTACACTGTTAATACACTTACAACTGTATTGGAATTAGTTTAATTTACATTATTTAGAATTGCAAACTAGACAACAGTACTATTACTATGATAAATGTATGACAATTCATGAAGTCCTTTTTAGCCTATAGATACATTACACTCAGTCCATAGAATGAGCTCACCTTAGTGATGAGTTGGGAGACAGTGTTCCGTTTCTGATGTAGACCAAAACTTTTGGCCAGACTCAGGAAATAAAAGGCATAGTGAGGATCATAATTATCACGGGGTGGAATTCCCCTTTAAATTTTTAATTTCCTTCATGGTGGAAAAGCATGGTGGCTTTAATGAAGCGCACACTACAGTAGTCCAGTCCAGCCTGCTAAACCTCTATCTGTGCACATGGTCATGCTTCATATCTGCCTGGAGGAATATAACCATCTAGAATAGACATTTACCGCAGTCAAATTCAACATTTACATTAAAGGAACCCTTTATAAAAAAGTTACGTACACATTTCCCTCTATCACTGCAATCAATACCTTCTGTCGGATATACTGTAGGGGGAGTGAGAGCTAGTAAGAGAGAAAAGAGGACATGAGAGAGAAAGGAGACAGTGAGAGTAGGTGTGTGCGAGACAGAGACACTTAGGAGACACAGACTATATTTCCTGAGTGGCTGCAGCAGTGTGTATCATGCGCTCTCTGGCCCATCTTAAACACAAACCATATGCTGCTGCTGGAAACTATGATTCAACACACCAGGACTTCTAATGCAAAAAACACACACACACACACACACAGAGAGAGAGACAGACAAATCAACACAGTCATGAGCGCGCTCGCAGACAAATCCACACACACACACACCACGCTAACCTTGCGTTTAAATCAAAGAAGCCTTACACCTCTTGCAAATTGGACACTTCTTTAATAAAGAAAATTGAACAGGTCATATAGCTTAACAGGTTCATTGTCTTTCCCCTTCCATCTCAACTCTATACTACTAAAGTAAATCTGTTACTACCGATACTACCACTTAAAATCCAACTACTGCTACTTCAATAAATTACACAATTACTACTTGTAAATGTAACACTACTACTAGGCTTGGAGCCAATCAGACAAAAGACTAGCAGTAGTGTGCTATGCTACCCAGTTATTACAAATAAAACCCTCCCCATGTACCTACATTACATATAATAATCAATCATAATAGGATCATCTGATTACAATCGTTGTACTCCTCTCTTTGTATCTGTATGTACAAATCACTTGGTAAAATGCGTAGGGGGTAATTTCCCTCTACAAGACATCATTCATATAAAAATACATCTCATAAGCAAAATAAATAACTTGATCTTCAGACTGCTTCATCCAGCCATGCAGCCTCGCAAGGCTTCTGTCCTTCATTTTAAGCTGCGGTCATGTGCTCCTTGGAAAGATCTGAACAAAAAATACAAATTCCAACTGGGGGTTGGAGCTCATGGTACTGAATTATAGCACAGGTTTCCCCACTTATAATTCCGATTTGGAAGCTCACATTAACAGTATTTGGATGTCGGAAACCTGGGTTACAGATTATTTCCAAGAGCGCATGAACACAGCATTATTGCACTGAAACGGGGGGAGGAGTGGAATAGGTCTTTGGCTCGTCTCTTTTTCCCCCTCACTCGCACCCTTCTCTCCCGCCATCCTGCTGTCCCTCACACTCCATTCTTCACCAGTTCGTGGGCTCCACTCTCGTCGATGACCAGGGTGGGGCGGAACTCTTTCCCCTTCACCAGTCCCCCCAGACCCTGCAACAACAGGAAGTGACATCAGGATATGATATGAATGCTAGTAAAGCTGAATTTAATAACTACAATGGGAAACACTTGTTTTTATATTTCTTTCTATTTGAACAGGTCCCTCCCCCTTACCTCCCCGCCATAGGACACCAGTGGGGAGATCTCACATTTGATTGGCAGGTCTGTTCCATCCTTCAGGCTGTGGGGAAAAGAGGAGGCATAAGAAGGGAGGAGAGGCTTAGTTGGTTCTCTTGTGTGAGGAGGAGGGGAAAAAAGAGAAAAAGCAGCTGGATGTGTGATCTTCTGCTCCAGGTGTTCTTAGATTAACCGTTTGGAGCAAAGCATTAAAGCGTCAACAGCAGCAGTTAGACTCACAGACCTGTTTCCGGGACAAAAATTAAGCCTATTCCTGGACTAAAAAGCACTTTCAACTGAGATTCCATTTAGTCCAGGAGTAGGCTTAATCTAGGTCCAGGAAGACTAAGTCAGCACTGAAATGTCAGAAGTGGAAGTGAATGAAGTCTATTGATTGGGGGAGCGCATACATCCCACAAAAAGAGCCACTACACCTTATTACAATCTAAAATGACACCACTAAGTCGCATTTATGAATGTTATAAATATAAAAAATGGTGTTGAATCATCCTTGAACAATAAAGAGGATTTAAATGCATTTCGTGTTGCCGTCACAATCGCAGGTAACTGACCAACATCAGATCTGAAATAGCCACTCATCGTCTACCCATCTCCCCTTCACCATCAGACAGACATATTAACACAGTGACATCATCAGTAACATCGATCGCAAAGCGTGCCCAGTGCCCATTACCCAGCATGCTCCACATTCCGTGGGTTAGTAGCTACTGTCCCAGTTAGCACTAGGCCCTGCTCCAATATATTATGCATCCTTCCTTCCTTCAGGTAATCACTGATCTAGCAAGGTTTGATAGGTGAAAGCAACAGGGTGGTAAACTGGCTTACAATTATCTAATCACATGCAGACCAGTGATTGACTAAAGAAAGAGGGGAAGAAGGATGCATATGAAGACTATTGGAACAGGGACCAAGTCAGTGGGCAGGCCAGGTACTTCTGCCCCCACCTGCACAGGACAGGTGGCCCTGTGACATTGCCCAATGACCTGGGCCCTAGCACAGGTAAACCCCAGGCTGCATTTCAACACTCGAGTCTCTCTCCTCGTCTCCTTCACTTCACCCACACTGATAGGAATAAACTGACCAGGTGAAAGCAAAGGACAGGTGACAAGGAGAGGAAGCAACTGTAGAGAATTGAGACAGCCTGGGTGTTTGTGTGTGTGTGTGACAGTTGGTTACTGTGAGCGACTGTGCGAATGTGTGAGAAAGCCAAAGCCCCGTCACCATGCAGTAACTCAGTCAGTAGCACAGAGAATAGTTACTTCTGGTTGACATCAGCTGTGCCACTTCCTGCAGATCCGTCTCTGGAAACATTAAAACATTACACAGGACACACAGGGTTAAGGGGAACCGTGAGGGAGTGCTGTGAGAAAACGTGTGACTGTGAAAAAGCTGTGACAGGGAGACTAGATGGTGATGAACGTGTCAAATAGAACGTATGTATACTCACTGTGTGTGTGTGTGTGTGTGTGTGTGTGTCTCTCTCACCTGGGTATAGCGGGCACACGCGTGCCGTTCTCGTCTATGAAGTGTCCTCCAGCGTTGAGGACCCAGCGGTGATGAAGGGACATAAGGGCGTGTTTCGTCGTGGTGGGTGTGTCTTTACCGTCCTGGCTGTCGGCGTTCTTCAGAGGAGAGAACTCGTCTTCACGAAGAACCTCGTACACCACAAAGGTCCTTAGACACACACACACACACACACACACACACAATGGGAAAATACATCTTTAGTGATAACGTTTAAGGTAACCCACAACAAAAACACATTTATCATCGTCCCATTCCAGTTTTAAACAGCCTGAAAGTGAAGGGTTGTTCGAATAGTGCCACATAGAATAGCGTCCTCATTGCAATGAGACGAATCCTTTGACTCCATGTAAAGTTCTAAAAGCAGCAGCATGACTCAGAGATGATGTCATGATGATTAAACCGCCGGAGGGAGAGACACATGGAGAGAGAGGAGGCTGGAGCAGCTCGTAAAACCTGCCTCTTCAAGCCCCAGCAGCAGGAGGAAGAGGATGAGGAGGGCCGGGCCGTGCTTCCTGGCTCTGGGACAGTGGCTATGGAGCTGGGGGTCCAGCGAGGGGTCTGGGGTGTTGGAACTTGCCATGGGGCAGGATGCTGAGGTTGGGGCTCTAGAAATCTGGGTGTCAGGACCTGGGTCTTACAAACAGAAGCCTGGCTGTGGGGAGGGAGAACCCTGATTCCTGCATCCTGCTGCCCTTTCTCTTCTCTCCCTCACCTCCAGGGTCAGGCAGTCAATTCAGGAAGTGATTTGTATTTCAAATTCAGAAATGTATAAACTTTTGAATTAAATAGCTTCTACTTTTTAGTTGATTGAGAAGTCAATGAGAAGTCGACTACTGAATTGTAATTTTAGTTTACTTCCTGTAAAACCTTTAAAAGGGGAAACAGCCTGCCAGCTCCACACATGCTAAAGCCGGTTGGAAAATCACAGCACTCACTTGGAAAACTGGAAGATGTCAAAGACAAATTTTTCCATTTTAATCCCGTTGGGTTTGTCAGGTTTGATTAGCCTTCCCTGCATGTCCACGTACGGGATTTTCTTCTGGGCCACGTGATGCTGCAGCTGAGGCTCGAATGTCCTGAGAGAGGAAGGGGGAGAGAGAGGTGGAAAGGGAGAGAGAAAGGGGGTGAGAGAAAGTTAAAGACAGACACAGACAAGGGAGATCAGGAAATCTGAAACATGCTCTTGGTTATAACTGTTAAACAATGAAGAGAAAGAAAAACACTGGCAAAGACATCATGTATTTAAAATACCAAAGTCCAGACATAGAAAACTAAACTTCAGCTTTTTCCTCCTTTCATTTTCTTCACCTTAGATTCTGGGAACTCATTAAAAGTCACTGCGATGTTTCCAGCCATTTATCAGCTGACACACACTGCTCATTAGAAACCAGCTCGGTCCAAGACCACTACTTCTCTCTCAGGTTATGAGGCGCTCACTAGGCAGGTAATGACCTGAAATACCTGCTTAATGGGGGTTAACATTTCACCATGTAATTACTCACTTACTGTATGGAGGTATGTGGGGCTGTGCGTGTGGCTGTGTGCGCATTTTTAACTGTGTTTAGCTATGTTAAATGTGTCTGTCTGTCTGTGTGTGTGAGTGAGAGAGACTCACTGGACGATGTCCCTGAGGAAGGGTAGTGTGAAGAAGTGATTGGCTACGTTTCCAGCGTTGAACATGAGCCGCCCGTCCGTGCTACGCTCCTCAGCCGTAGCCAAGGAGATCTCACTGTATTCCACCACCTGGTAACAGCCGTCCACCTTACAGACCACACCCACCGCCTCCGTTGGATTGGTCTTCTCCACCACCTGGAAGTGACGTCATAGGAAAGGATTTTACCTCACCTGGGACTGCCCCCCGATTCTGCCCTCCTCTCCAAAGCATGCACTAGTTCATTCCCACTAAAAGCATTTGGATTTCTGTTTACAGAGAGGTTTAGATAGAAGATTGCAGATAGAAAGGAAGACATGGATGGGATTGTTAAAGAGGATTTGACTGTACATTTTAGTGACTGGAGTCTGGTCCAAATCAGAGATCCAGCCCTCTGCCCATCTGGTTGGCAGTCCAAATGAAAGAGCTGGGCTTGATGAGAGGTTTAGTGGTGGGGGGAGAAGACTAGGCTCAGCAGGCTGATGAAGGGTTTAGCTGTGGGGGAGAGGCTCGGTGGAAGAAGCCACAACTGCAGTCTCTGTCAGTTAACGACAGGAGGGTGGGTCCCTGCATTCCTCTGATCCTAGCAGAGCCTCCACACCACAGCTCAGACTGACACGCAGCAGGAATGGGTTTAATACAGCTCTCAACTTGGAGTTAAATGTTTGACTTAATTACATCTGTACTTCATTGTAGAGTTGTACTTCAGAGGCATATTTCAAGTGTAAAAAGCCTTTTCTCCATTCTGCAGAGTTTTGTGGTGATGGTTTGACAAGTTGCACAGGTAAATGTGCAGGCTAGGCTGCAGTCAGGTTAATTTATTTCCCATTTTATTTCACCTTTATTTAACCAGAACAAGTTCTCATTTGCAACTGCAACCTGGCCAAGATAAAGCAAAGCAGTTCGACACATACAGAGTTACACATGGAATAAACAAACAATCAATAATACAGTACAAAAGGTGCAAATGAGGTAGGATAAGGGAGGTAAGGCAATAAATAGGCCATGGTGGTGAAGTAATTACAATATAGCAATTAAAACACTGGAATGGTAGAATGTGCAGAAGATGAATGTGCAAGTAGAGATACTGGGGTGCAAAGGAGCAAGATAAATGAATAAATACAGTATGGGGATGAGGTAGTTGGATGGGCTATTTACAGATGGGCTATGTACAGGTGCAGTGATCTGTGAGCTGCTCTGACGGCTGGTGCTTAAAGCTTGTGAGGGAGATATGAGTCTCCAGCTTCAGTGATTTTTGCAGTTCATTCCAGTCATTGGCAGCACAGAACTGGAAGGAAAGACGACCAAAGGAACAATTGGCTTTGGGGGTGGACCAGTGAGATATACCTGCTGGAGCGCGTGCTACGGGTGGGTGCTGCTATGGGGACCAGTGAGCTGAGATAAGGTGGGGCTTTAACTAGCAGAGACTTGTAGATGACCTGGAGCCAGTGGGTTTGGCGACGTATATGAAGCAAGGGCCACCCAACGAGAGCGTAAAGGTCGCAGTGGTGGATAGTATATGGCGCTTTGGTGACAAAACAGATAGACTGCATCCAATTTGCTGAGTAGAGTGTTAGAGGCTATTTTGTAAATGACGTCGCCGAAGTCGAGGATGGTCAGTTTTACGAGGGTATGTTTGGCAGCATGAGTGAAGGATGCTTTGTTGTGGAACAGGAAGCCGATTCTAGATTTAATTTTGGATGGAAAATGTTTAATGTGAGTCTGGAAGGAGAGTTTACCTAGGTGTCTGGTTAGACTAATGTACCAAGCACGACTGTTGGTGGAATATTAGTCTTTGGTTGGACGTCACAGAAAATGATAAATGCTTTGGAGGCTAATTTCAGGAGTCTTGAGTACTTTCCACAACATTTTGAAGTGGAGGTTTCAAAAACTCCCCTTACCGGTGCATCTCTAGTCTCTGAGATAAAAAAAAAAAAAGAAAAAAAAAAGAAAAAAAAAAAAGGAATTTAGAGAAGACAGCCTCACACCGAGTATACCAAACATTAAGAAAACCTTCCTAGTATTGAGTTGCAACCCCCCTCCTTTGCCCTCAGAGCAGCCTCAATTAAGGCATGGACTCTTCAAGGTGTTGAAAGCATTCCACAGGGATGCTTGCCCATGTTGACTCCAATGCTTCCCACAGTTGTGTCAAGTTGGCTGGATGTCCTTTGGGTAATAAACCATTCTTGATGCACACAGGAAACTGTTGGGCGTGAAAAACCCAGTAGCGTTGCAGGTTCTTAACACAAACCAGTGCGCCTGGCACCTACTACCATAACCCGTTCAAAGACACTTACATTTTTTGTCTTGCCCATTCACCCTCTGAAAAAGGCAGAAATACAACCTAAAAAGGCTTAAAAACCTTTAACCGGGCTCCTCCCCTTTGTCTTCTGATTAAAGTGGATTTAACAGGTAACATCAGGAAGGGATCACTGCCTTCCCCTGGTCAATCTATGTCATGGAAAGAGCTGGTGTTAATATTTTCTATACTCAGTGATATTTTTAATAGTTAAATAAGTACCTTGCGTCGTAAAAAAAAAAAAGTTGCTTTCCTGAGAAGAAACCAGTTAAGTTTCCTATTTAACCACTGCTCCCTGTACAGTTTTCTTCCCTCTCAAAACTAGTACACGGTGTCCAAACTCAACGTGTAGAAAAAAAAAAAATTCATACATCAGGCTTGTGATGCTATAGGCTGAGTGGTCTAAGCCGTCGGTGTTGGAGGGCTGTGTGGTTCCCTCATTGTTCATAACGAGGCAGTAAAACAAGGCCAGTATCACGTCACATAGTTGCAGCAGTTATTTTTATTCTTTAGTGTTTGTTTTAGTCAACGTGTCTTTATAAATCTCTCATCAAACCCATCAATGTACAGTGAGATGACATGAAGGAGCAATGAATGAGACTCCCTGGATGTGTTTTTCAGAGGAATAGCCTATCATTTAAAGCCAGTTCATGACATTGTCTAGCTTAAAAAAAACACCTCCGCTCTAGGTACCCTTTACAATATAATAAATATAGATATTTTGTATCTCATATAATAATACTATTTTTTTTAGAGACCAATACATACGTTCCTATTTTTACCACATTCTTGCCGTAATAAGCCTTTTATATCTCCGGTGCGTATACTGGCAATTTAGGAGTGGGAGTACATGTGGGCGCATATCCATTTATTATAAATCCATTGAATATACACCATCACAAAGAAATCTATTCATTGGATTTAGGCTGGTCCTAAGAAACATAAGACTATTCAAATGTATTTTCAAAAGAATAGTTGTATATTTTGAGTGTCATTATGTTACTGGCACAGTATGTGCAGCCTATATGCTAAACGGCCGTGTCATGCACATGAAATCGGTAGTTATTTTGTTCATTAAAAACAGACAAGACACAATTAGGCTACCCTGATCACAATTAACACATTTTATAGTAGACTAAGAATATAATAAAATAACAATAAAATACAAATACTTTTCACACAACTTGCGCCACGGCAACGTGTGGAACCGCGGTCACATAGAAAGAGCCCAAGGCAAACCCACGCTTTTTTAATTTTATTATCCATGTTTCATCTCGTTTCTACCCTCATTCCGCTTTGTTAGGGAGCACGCATTGTGTTTTACTCTCAATGTATCTTCATTATGATCGAAAATAATATCAATCAATATTTTCATAAGGATGCGAGTTTCGTGTTCATATTTCACAACCTCCACGGCCTTTACATTGCATTCGGAAAGTATTCAGACCACCTGACTTTTTCCACAATTTGTTACATTACAGCCTTATTCTAAAATGGTTTGAATACATTTTTTTTAAAGTCCTCAATCTACACACAATACCCCAAACGAAAACAGGTTTAGAAATGTTTGCAGATTTATTAAGAAAACTGAAATACCTTATTTACTTAAGAATTCAGACCCTTTGCTATGAGACATCGAGCTCAGGTGCATCCGGTTTCCATAGAGCTAATTCTGGAACTTGGAGTCCACCTGTGAACAGGCACACACCGGTCTGTCGATATAAGGTCCCACAGTTGACAGTGCATGTCAGAGCCAAAACCAAGCCATGAGGATGAAGGAATTGTCCGTAGAGCTCCGAGACAGGATTGTGTCGAGGCACAGATCTGAGGAAGGGTACCACAACATTTTGCAGCATTGAAGGTCCCAAAGAACACACTGGCCTCCATCGTTCTTAAGTGGAAGAAGTTTGGAACCACCAAGACTCTTCCTAGAGTTGGCTGCCCGGCCAAACTGAGCAATGGGAGGAGAAGGGCCTTGGACAGGAAGGTGACCAAGAATCCAAGTGGTCACTATGACAGAGCCCCAGAGTTCCTCTGTGGAGATCGGAGAACCTTTCAGAAGGACAACCATGCTCTGCAGCACTCCACCAATCAGGCCTTTAGGTTGAAGTCGCCAGGCGGAAGCCACTCCTCAGTAAAAGGCACGACAGCCCACTTTGAGATTCCTTTAGGTGCCTTTTGGCACTCTCAGACCATGAGAAACAAGATTCTCCGGTCTGATAAAACCAAGATGGAACTCTTTGGCCTGAATGCCAAGCATCACGTCTGGAGGAAACCAGGCACCGCTCATCACCTTGCCAGACCATCCCTAAGGTGAAGCATGTTTTTCAGAAGCAGAGACAAGTCAGGATCGAGGGAAAGATGAACAGAGAAAAATACAGAGAGCCTTGTTAAAAACCTACTCCATAGCGCTCAGGAGGCCTACAAACCTAACTCAGTTACACCAGCTCTGTCAGGAGGAATGGGCCAAAATTCACCCAACTTATTGTGGGAAGCTTATGGAAGGCTACCTGAAACATTTGACCCAAGTTAAACAATTTAAAAGGCAATGCAACAAATACTAATTCATTGAGTGTATGTGAACTTCTGACCCACTGGGAATGTGATGAAAGAAATAAAAAGAAATAAATCACTATTATTCTGACACTTCACATTCTTAAAATAAAGTGGTGATCCTAACTGACCTAAGGGAATTTTTACTAGGATTAAATGTCAGGAATTGTGAAAAACTCAGTTTAAATGTATATCTAAACTTCCGACTAACTGTAAATGTGATCGCAAATTTATTAAAAATAAAATTTCTAAAAACCTGTTTTTGCTTTGTCATTACGGGGTTATTGTGTGTAGATTGATGAGGGGAAAAAAACAATCCATTTTAGAATAAGGCTGTAAGATAACAATTTGGAAAAAGTAAAGGGGTCTGAAAACACTGTAGATGAGAAAATGAATAGATGAACTACACCACCACTTATTTGCCCAGACAGAGAATTAACTAAATATACAGATGGAGACTCAGTGAAACAAAATCACATTGATTAAGACAAGTCACGGGCTTCTGGTTAAGAGTAGACCTAGGCTACTAATAATAAAATAATCCAATTGTTAAAGGTTAACTCTCAAACCCAATTTCAGCCTTTGCCTAACCCCTTCATTTTTTTAAACATGCATTCAGGTGAGAAGTTGTGGGTGGTGGGGAATTGCTCATTAATATTCCTTTTGGGCATGGGTAAATGTAGTTGTACCTGATTCCAACACTTCCCAATACTTACCCGAAGTCCACTAGCACGCTCTGATAAAATGCTGCGCATCGCGAGCAAATACGGCTCTGGACAGTTAGCTCACAGTAGTTAGGCGCTGTGTTAATGAGAGCTATTGCTACTTACAGTGTACATTTTAATCCCATGGGGGCAAAAACATATTTGAAATTACTTCCATTTATTGCAGTATTGTGTTTGGAAGAAAAGTGCAATCATCCCCTAAAAAAAATTATATTAGGGGCTCAATTCAATCCAACCCGCATTGCTGTTTTTACACAGTAACTATTTTTCCCAATGGTCAAATTAACTCTCAAATTAGTCTTGGGTACTGTATAAAAAGGTTGACTCCTCTCACAGGTTAAAAAAAATATATATATATATATACAAAAAAATTATTGAATTTGGTCATATGCAGAAATGTGCCTTACTGCCTTCTGAATTGTGTTACATATATAAACCCTGGAATGCTGACGCTATGTATTAGGCATTCAGAGGCTTTGAAGCAACCGTTGCCACTCCCTAGTAGACGCAGTCCATAGGAATGAATGGAATTCTACAGTATTTAAATGAACTGTTAAGGCCAAAATTACATGCATTTAAATATTTGTTGTAATGGGGCCAGTAACATTAGTACTCTTAATTTTTTAATGTCTTTATATTTGTCTTTTTTAAGTTTAGCTCACATACTTAAAAGTATGCATTTAAGTGTCTAATAGAATACATGTTAAAAAACAAAAATGTAGATATGAATACATTTTTTTGTATAGCTTTAAAATATTTTGGACAATTAAGGCTTACCACCAAGATGGCAGCACAGTGGCTTCAATACAGCGCCCCATGTCAGTAATCCAGGGTTTATAAGCGAGGATACTGACACTGCCACTCATGCAAGATTGCTACAGTAGTCTAATCAAGGAGGCATCATGCATGCCATGCAGGTGTTTGTACACATGCATACACACACACACACACACACACACACACACACACTTTCATTCAAATACACACATGTAAATAGTGCCATACATACACTCAAGCATATTCAGTAGGCCTTGCTTTTATGATTTTTGTTGTCCTTGATGACTTAGTTTTTTTGTTGCATTGTTGTTTTCCTTTCTCTCTTTTTTCCCCATTTTGTTGGTTGGTGTGGTCAGGACTTGCCCTCCTGGATGGAGATCAAAGGTGCCGGCTAACCGAAGGTTTCAAGACCCTCCTCTCCTGGGCGAGTTGGTCAGATTTATGACGGTAATATATACCTTGCAGGAACTGTCTCTCGTGCACTGCAGTATGATGGTCTCACCAGATACTGACTGGTTTTCTGATCCACCCCCTACCTTTTTGTAAGGCATCTGTGGCAAACAGATACATATCTGTATTCCTAGTCATGTGAAATCCTAATTAATTTATTTCAATTGATTGATTTCCTTATACTGTGTGAACTGTAACTCAGTAAAATCTTTGAAAACGTTGCATTTAGATTTTTGTTCAGTGTAGAAGGGAATGCATCTCATATCGAACACCTCCCTTGAGATGACAGAGGCATGATTTCAATGGTAGAGTTGAACTGATAGGGGCAAAAATAAATGTACTTGTTAGACTTGTTTCACTATAACTAAGCCCAAAACATCTAGTTTTTCATATAACCAGGTTGAAAAAAAATGTCTGATCAGCACTTATAAATGACCCAAGTTAATAATGAGCCTTATTGTAGCCTGGCTAACCAATGTCTGAACAGAGATTTAGTGAAAAGAAAATCTGACGTTGATTCCCAACGCTTGTCTCAAAGCAGATCTAAACGGTGCTGAAATAGTTGGTATTGCTTTGTATTATAACTTGACTTTGGGAGTTTCAGTAAGCAGCAATTTGATGCCCTCAATTGCATTAGCCCTTCTTTATTCCAATAGTGTCGTTTTTCAGTGATATTTCTTCCCACAGTAATTATTTATGGTTCCATCCATTTGTGGTTAAGAAAACAGTGCATGTCCTGGGCTATGGGAAGAGATGGTTGAAGTGACATGCCTCGCAAAGTCAGGCAGGAGGATAGTAGTAATGGGATAGTAGGACATAGTAAGGCATGTATACTTCTTGCGTTTAGCAGAGCAGCTATGAAGTAAGTAGTCAAGGAAGGGAGTTTGTTTATATTGGACCTCGCGCCCCTACCGCCAACCAATCATGTCAATGCGGAGCTATACATTGCGATTACAAAATTTGGGAGAAGCACAGCGATTTGGTATGTTGCTCGATTTGGCTTCTGCAAGCCTCTGGAGGCTACACAATTGAGTCACACTCCATATGGAGCCTCCGAATCACATTTCCAGAGCAAGCACGAACTGGCTTTAAGCCGTAGACAGAACTTTAACGCAATCATGACTAGATCGGTTGGCGGAAGTAAAAGTTGAGGCTTTGGCGCCGGCCATGCCTTTCAAATATATATATAAAAACAGTTGGCGGGATGTTAAAGTTGGCTGAAAAACATCTTGGTTTGAACCAAGTATGTGTGAAGAAACGCCTGCTACTTCACTCCTTCTGGGTGATAGTCTACACCCCCACCTTGTGGTGAATTAGAAGTGCAGTTTAAAAGAGGAGAAGTTGTGGCAATGCAGTTGTCAATGTCTCAAAGACAGTACAGTATGAAGATGGGCTAAAACTGCTTTTCCAATAGAAATCCCTTCTCACACTTGTAGGCGATGTCATGGCGCATCGCTATGTAGTGCGTCTGGGTTTAGAAACTGGAGCTATGGCCCTTCACGTGTCCAGTAATAGAATATGCGCAGCTCTGCCATATTGTCAACAAGCCAGCATGGGGCATTGTTCAGAAAACATACATCTTCAAACTAGTTTTCAGTGGGAAGGCAGGCAAAGCGTTTTAATCAAAAGCAAACACATTGCATGTGAAAACAGAATCCTACTCATTACTCCACATGCTTAATTAACCTACATAACTTTGTGTCAGGGAGGCAGCCAGGTGTTCGGTATGAAATACATTCCCTTCAACACTGAACAAAAATATAAATGCAACAATTTCAAGACTTTACTGAGTTACAGGTCATACAGTATAAGGAAACCAGTCAATTGAAATAAATAAATTAGGATTTCACATGACTGGGAACACATATGCATCTGTTGCATTCCAAAACGAACACAATCACTTTTCACCAGGTGCAAACTGCCACCCGGGCCAGTTTAATTGAATCCCCTCAGTCACACCCTCTTATCAAAACACACCTTTACTGAACACAGTTTCAATACTAACTTCCTGGTCTGGTATTGTACAACAGGACCTGAACCACAAGCAGATCAAGGATTGGATGATGATGCACATGGTCTGAGTCTAAATTCATTTCAATATCTTCCTTCTCATCACAGAGTGACCAACCATACTGCTTTCAGCTCAAAGCTTTTGTGAACATTGGCTTAGAGGGAGAGAGGACCAGGAGAGGAAACCACTTTAAGCTACTGAGACAGGATCTGACTAGAGAAGGAAGGAAGTCATTTAAGAGTATTGGAACATATTGGGTGACCTCATGAGTCACATTTGGCCCCGTTGTGAGAGACAGAAGAGGACAAAGAGACAGCAATAGAGAGAAACTTCCAGTGAGAAAGAAAGAGAGAGCGCTACTAACCTTCGCCCCACAGTCGCCTCCTCTCTGGACACAGAAGCCGACAAAGGCAGGGTCTGCTACTTTAACCAGGATGTTGTCCACACAGTACACATGGATGAACCCGATCTTCCTCTGCTCCATGTCCTCCACAATCCCCTGGGCACCCAGAGCTCTGTACAGACCCCCATTACCATCTGAAATACAGACACACACACACACACACATCAGTACTGACCCATTAACATCTAAAATACACAGATATACACACACACACACACACACACACACACAGATTAAGTTGTGTACCTGGGGCCATTGCCAGCTTGGCTTTGCTCTCCAGGATGATCTTGCCATTGTAGTCCATGGCAGGCAACATGCCCTGCTGGAAGAAGGTCACGTTGTCTTCGCCCAGCCCAAAGTAGCTGTGGCACGAAAAGAACTCTTTAGTCAACGCCATGGTCCGGCCGCTTGTCATGATGTACCTAGGTAGAAATTCAGTTATGATTTATTTTGTGATTCATTCACCGGTCATTATGTGCAGTGGGAATGTGATGATACAGCTGGTTTGATTCAAGGATAATACAAAAGAGAGCGCTTGGTTCTTTAAGGTTATATCTGCAAAAAGATGATTCTGAGATAATTGGTTTTAAAGTTAAACCCTCATTGGTTTGAATGGTGTCAATTTTTTTTAATCTAGTATTCTTCTGAACTTAACATGAATTGGGGTAATTAGAGTACTATATACTGTAGGTAGATAATAAATTTACAGAACAAGGCTATGTCAATAACTAAATTTTGACAAAACTGCAGACAGAACCATATAGTCCCATGTTCCCGAACTCTCAAGACAATGATTCATTTTTACTTTTTTATCAATGTTTGACTTTTCACTGTGAATCACTGCATAATTACTTACGCGTTTCATAAGATTGGAAACCTTGCCTCTCATGTTACAAAGATTCCAGAAAGGTTATTCATAATGCACATTCTGGCAAACAATTGAATCCAGATGAATTTTAAAAGCTGAATGCTCAGATCTAACTAAGGTTAAAAATACATTGTGGCAACAAGCCATCACAAGACACAAAACCAGAAGTACTTCCTTATGACTGGATGGCATCTCATGGTGAGCGCTTAGGCCCAGCCCCAAAGACGAGATGCCAGCTGGACACGTCTCCTTCCTGTCAACCCACTCCTAAATAGTCTTAATGATTCCCTTCATCTACTCCACAGGGATTTACATTGCCTATAGAAAGTCTACACCCCCTAGAATTTGACAGTTTGTCACATTACAAATTGGGATTGAAATATAGTTCATTGAGCTACACAAAATAATCCATCATCTCAAAGTGAAAAAGAATCTGTAAGGTCCCTCAGTCAAGTATTGCATTTCAATCACAGATTCAACTACAAAGACTAGGGAGCTTTTCGAAAGCCTCATAAAAGAAGGGCAGGTATTGGTAAATGGGTAACAATAACAAATCAGACATTGAAAATATATTTAAGTATGATCAAGTTGTTTCAGTCTGCTTTACACCAGACACTGGGAGAGGAAAATCACCTTTCAGTAGGACAACAACATAAAACAAAAAGCCAAATCTACACTGGAGTTGCTTACCAAGAATACAGTCAATGCTCCTGAGTGGCCAAATTACAGCGGATTTAAAAAGAATTGTAATTTCAGAAAATGTATCTGGCGTGAATATTAGAATGATAGTGTTTCACCGTTTTACTTAACTGGCAGTGTTGTGATTTGCTTTTATAGTCGCCTATTGATTTCTCCAGCCGGAGCGGCATCCGTTCCCAAACTGGGAAAGCCGTTATGACTTTGTGGCTGTATTATCTAGTGGAAATCTCTGTCTCATCCTGGTTGCTATAATTCTACACCTTTCACTTAATATCCATTTATGTGAGAAAGCAAGCACTGACTAGTGTAGGGAATCATTGTACCGTCGCTGTGAAATATATTTTCAATTACAAAAAAAAATATTGTTTGAAGCTGGTGGACCAAAACTAAAAAGTTACTTTCGGTTTTGGTTCACCAGCTTCAAACAGCGGTTTTAATCCACTAGCTTTCTGTAGGCACTGTATAATACTGCTCCTTTCTGGGATCAAACCGCTTCCTTGAATGATGCGGGGGAGTGTTAGCAATATCTAGGTGTAGTTAATAATCAGACAGATGAAACTTTAGAACAGAGGGGGAACACAAAAACATATCTTTGATACAACCCTGTTATTGTATGGTTTGTTTGTGATTTCACAAACTTGGCTAAAACAAAAACAGTTCCCTGAAGAATGGATTGAGAAACAGTGGTCAGCTTGATGTAATGCTGCATGTAGTGCTGAGCGATTAACTGAAACGTAGGTTATTTTTCATTTTTTAATCATCAACAGAATCGATTGACTCTTAAAACCAAATGAAACTACAGTGGAGTTGTTTGGAAGGAACACATAATATGTCTGGAGAAAAAAAAAGGCCCAGCACACCAACATCAAAACCTCATCCCAATTGTAAGACATGTTGGAGGGAACATCATGGATTGGGGCTGCTTTGCTGGCTCAGGGCCTGGACATCATCGAAAGGAAAAATGAATTCAAGTTTATCAAGACAATCTGACCGCCAATTGAAGCTCAACAGAAGTTGGGTGATGCAACAGGACAACGACCCAAAACACAGAAGTAAATCAACCACAGAATGGCTTCAACAGAAGAAAATACACCTTCTGGAGTGGCCCAGTCAGAGTCCTGACCACAACCCGATTGAGATGCTGTGGCATGACCTCGAGAGCGGTTCACACCAGACATCCCAAGAATATTGCTGAACTGAAACAGTTTTGTAAAGAGGAATGGTCCAAAATTTATCCTGACCGTTGTGCAGGTCTGATTCGCAACTACAGAAAACGTTTGGTTGAGGTTATTGCTGCTAAAAGAGGGTCAACCAGTTATTAAATCCAAGGGTTCATACTTTTTCCACCCTGCACTGTGAATGTTTACACGGTGTGTTCAATAAAGACATGAAAACGGATAATTGTTAGTGTGTTATTAGTTTAAGCAGACTGTTTGTCTATTGCTGTGACTTAGATGAAGATCAAATTTTATGACCAATTTACGCAGAAATTAAGGTAATTCAAAAGGGTTCACATACAGTGGCAAGAAAGTATGTATACACAACCGGCCAAAAGTTTTAGAACACCTACTCATTCAAGGTTTCTTTTTTTAGTTTTTTACTATTTTCTACATTGTAGAATAATATGAAATAACACATATGGAATCATGTAGTAACCAAAAAAAAAGTGTTAAACAAATCAAAATATATTTTATATTTGAGATTCTTCAAATAGCCACCCTTTGCCTTGATGACAGCTTTGCACACTCTTGGCATTCTCTCAACCAGCTTCATGAGGTAGTCACCTGGAATGCATTTCAATAACAGGTGTGCCTTGTTAAAAGTCAATTTGTGGAATGTATTTCCTTCTTAATGCCTTCGAGCCATTCAGTTGAGTTGTGAGAAGGTAGGGGGTATACAGAAGATAGCCCTATTTGGTAAAAGACCAAGTCCATATTATGGCAAGAACAGCTCAAATAAGCAAAGAGGAACGACAGTCCATCATTACGTTAAGACATGAAGGTCAGTTAATACTGAATTTCAAATCACTTTGAAAGTGTCTTCAAGTGCAATCGCAAAAACCATCAAGCGCTATAATGAAACTGGCTCTCATGAGGACCACCACATGAAAGGAAGATCCAGAGTTACCTATGTGGCAGAGGACAAGTTCATTAGAGAGTTACCTGCCTCAGAAATTGCAGCCCAAATAAATTCTTCACAGATTTCAAGTAACAGACATCTCAACATCAACTGTTCAGAGGAGACTGCATGATTCAGGCCTTCATGGTCAAATTGCTGCAAATAAACCACTACTAAATGACTCCAATAAGAAGAAGAGACTTGCTTGGGCCAAGAAACATGAGCAATGGACATTAGACCAGTAGAAATGTGTCCTTTGGTCTGGAGTCCAAATTGGAGATATTTGGTTCCAACAGTGTCTTTGTGAGACACCGTGTGGGTGAACGGATGATCTATGCATGTGTATTTCTCACCGTAAAAAAAAAATGGAGAGGAGGTGTTATGGTGTGGGGACACTGATTTATTTCAAATTCAAGGCACTCTTAACCAGCATGGCTACCACAGCATTCTACAGCGATACGCCATCCCATCTAGTTTGGGTTTAGTGGGACTATCATTTGTCTTGCAACAGGACAATGACACAACACACCTCCAGGCTGTGTAAGGGCTATTTGACCAAGAAGGAAAGTGATGGAGTGCTGCATCAGATGACCTGGCCTCCAATCCCTCAACCTCAAACAAATTGAGATGGTTTGGGATGAGTCGGACTGCAGAGCAAAGAAAAAGCAGTCAACAAGTGCTCAGCATGTGGGAACTCCTTCAAGACTGTTGGAAAAGCATTCCAGGTGAAGCTGGTTGAGAGAATGCCAAGAGTGTGCAAAGCTGTCATCAAGGCAAAGGGTGGCTATTTGAACAATCTCAAATAAGACTTTTTGATTTAACACTTTTGGTTACTACAGGATTCCATGTGTGTTATTTTGTAGTTGAGGTCTTCACTACTGTTCTACAATGTAGAAAATAGTAAAAATAAATAAAAACCCTTGAATGAGTTGGTGTTCTAAAACTTTTGACCGGTAGTAAGTGAGTACACACACACACACACACGTTCAAAAGTTTGGGGTCACTTAGAAATGTCCTTGTTTTTGAATGGCACATTTTATGTCCATTAAAATAACATCAAATTGATCAGAAATACAGTGTAGATAATGTTAATGTTGTAAATGACTATTGTAGTTGGAAACGGCAGATTTTTTTTAATGGAATATCTACATGGGCGTACAGAGGCCCATTGTTAGCAACCATCACATCTGTGTTCCAATGGCACGTTGCGTTAGCTAATCCAAGTTTATAATTTTAAAAAGGCTAATTGATCATTAGAAAACCCTTTTGCAATTATGTTAGCACAGCTGAAAAGTGTTATGCTGATTAAAGAAGCAATTAAAGAAGGCCAGTTTTGACTAGTTGAGTATCTGGAGCATCAGCATTTGTGGGTTCGATTCCAGGCTCAAAATGGCCAGAAACAAAGAACTTTCTTCTGAAACTCATCAGTCTATTCTTGTTCTGAGAAATTAAGGCTATTCCATGCGAGAAATTGCCAAGAAACTTAAGAACTCGTACAACACTGTGTTGTTGTACGAAGGGATGGTGTTGTTGCACAGAAGGGATGGTGTTCTTCGGCTTGCAATACTCC
The DNA here is from genome assembly GCF_901001165.1 of Salmo trutta. Classification (NCBI taxonomy): domain Eukaryota; kingdom Metazoa; phylum Chordata; class Actinopteri; order Salmoniformes; family Salmonidae; genus Salmo; species Salmo trutta. Next base: position 41,714,926 of record NC_042960.1, on the reverse strand, counting down.
CCCTCCTCCAAACATAACGATGGTCATTATGGCAAAACAGTTCTATTTTTGTTTCATCAGACTAGAGGACCTTTCTCCAAAAATGTACGATCTTTGTCCCCATGTGCAGTTGCAAACCGTCGTCTGCCCTTTTTTTGGTGGTTTTAGAGCAGTGGCTTCTTCCTTGCCGAGTGGCCTTTCAGGTTATGTCGATATAGGACTCGTTTTACTGTGGATATAGATACTTTTGTACCCGTTTCCTTCAGCATCTTCACAAGGTCCTTTGCTGTTGTTCTGGGATTGATTTGCACTTTATGCACCAAAGTACGTTCATCTCGAGGAGACAACGTGTCTCCTTCCTGAGCGGTATGACAGCTGCGTTGTCCCATGGTGTTTATACATGTGTACTATTGTTTGAACAGATGAACGTGGTACCTTCAGGCATTTGGAAATTGCTTCCAAGGATGAAGCAGACTTGTGGAGGTCTACAATATTTTTTTCTGAGGTCTTGGCTGATTTCTTTTGATTTTCCCATGATGTCAAGCAGAGACACTGAGTTTGAAGGTAGGCCTTGAAATACATCCACAGGTACACCTCCAATTGACTCAAATGATGTCAACTAGCCTATCAGAAGCTTCTAAAGCCATGACATAATTTTCTGGAATTTTCCAAGCTGTTTAAAAGGCAGTCAACTTAGTGTATGTGACACAGTGAATTATAAGTGAAATGATCTGTCTGTAAACAATTGTTGGAAAAATTACTTGTCATGCACAAAGTAGATGTCCTAACCAACTTGCCAAAACTATAGTTAACAAGAAATTTGGAGTGGTTGAAAAACGAGTTTTAAATGACTCCAACTTAAGTGTATGTAAACTTCTGACTTCAACTGTGAGAGTGAGATATAGATATATATATACACACACACACACTGAGCTTTCTTATGTCTCCTAGTTATATGACAGACACTTCAAAATCTTATTCCTTATGATACATTTTTTTTACTGTCTTCTTTTTGCCATGTATGAATGTGTTATTCAATGCGATTGTGGGCTATAGTAGTAAAGGCCAAATTCAATATTTAAATTTTATACTGAAAGGGGTCCTAAAATTCAAAATGATAATCGCTATTATTATGCTGCCAGTCCCAGTCTCACCAGGGGATGAAGCACTTGGCTCCATGTCTCTGTTCTGCCAGCTGTTGAAGCCTCAGTATCCTCTCTGCCTGGATCTGGAACAGGGTCTTGTGGGAAGGCAGGCCCACATCATACATGCCTTTTGGGTAGGACACCCCAAGCCGGGTCCCTTGGCCCCCCGCTAGCAGCAGAACAGCCACCCTGCTCTGGGAGATGCACCGCAGACCTAGGAAAGGGGTTGAGACAATAACAGTTAATGTATGAGACCATAATTTAACAAAAATGTAAATATGGTACAAACAGAGCTTATTCAAGCAATATAACTGAAACCAAAACATACTCGTGATGGTTGACAAAACTCAAGAATTCTATTGACTTTTTATGGCTATAACGACTGAAGTATAATCTACCTTGGCAAGGTGACCTGATATAATCATTGCAGGTTGAAACAGCAGGATAACCCAATAACCATAGTTCAATTGCATTCAACTTCACAATCTAAACATACACTACATGACCAAGAGTCATGGGGCGGCAGGCAGCCTAGTGGTTAGAGCGTTGGGCCAGTAACCGAAAGGTTGCTAGATCGAATCCCTGAGCTGACAAGGTAAAAATTGTCGTTCTGCCCCTGAACAAGGCAGTTAACCTACTGTTCCTAGGCCGTCATTGTAAATAAGACTGTTCTTAACCAACTTGCCTAGTTAAAGGTTACATAAAATAAAAAATGTGGACACCTGCTCGTCAAACATCGCATTCCAAAATCATGGGTATTAATATGGAGTTGGTCCTCCCCTTTGCTGCTATAGCAGCCACCACTTCTGGGAAGGCTTTTCAACACTGCTGCAGGGACTTGCTTCCATTCAGCCACAAGAGCATTACTGAGGTCAGGCACTGATGTTGGGCGATTAGGCCTGGCTCGCAGCTCATCGCAAAGGTGTTCGATGGAGTTGAGGTCAGGGCTCTGTGCATGCCAGTCCAGTTCTTCCACACCAATCTCAACAAAGCATTTCTATATGGACCTCACTTTGTGCACGGGGGCATTGTCATGCTGAAACAGGAAAGGGCCTTCCCCAAACTGTTGCCACAAAGTTGGAAGCGTAGAATATTCTAGAATGTCATTCCCTTCACTGAAACTAAGGGGCCTAGCCCAAACCATGAAAAACAGCCCTAGACCATTACTCTGCCTCCACCAAACTTTACAGTTGGCACTATGCATTGTGGCAGATATCGTTCTCCTGGCAACAGCCAAACCGAGATTTGCCCGTCGGAACGCGTTTCCTCTGTTCCAAAGTCCAATGGCGGCAAGCTTTATACCTCTCCAGCCGACGCTTGGCATTGCGCATGGTGATCTTAGGCTGTGAGGCTGCTTGGCCATGGAAACCCATTTCATGAAGCTTCTGACGAAGAGTTAATGTGCCGACGTTGCTTTTAGGGGCAGTTTGGAACTCTGTAGTCAGTGTTGCAACAGAGGACAGACTATTTTTACACGCTACAGCACTCAGCGGTCCCGGTCTGTGAGCTTTTGTGGCCTACCACTTTGCGGCTAAGCCGTTGTTGCTCCTAGACGTATCCACTTCACAATAACAGCACTTTCAGTTGACCGGCCAGCTCTAGCAGGGCTGACTTGTTTGAAAGGTGGCATCCTTAACAGTGCAACGGTTAAATTCACTGAGCTCTTCAGTAAGGCCATTCTACTGCCAATGCTTGTTTATGGAGATTGCAACGGGTGTGGCTGAAATACCAGAATCCACTAATTTGATGGGGTGTACACATACTTTTGTATATATGGTGTACTAGGTCAACAACACCCTTATTATACAGCTCTACTTTACCTTACCTAACCTGTTGCTATAAGAGTTGGTGATTAACCCACAAGTGCACTCACATTTCTGAGCCTTTGAGAGTGGACTGGGAGGTACCATTGTAGGCTTTGGCTTTTCTGACACACATACACACCCTGGGGTGTATGTATCCTTAGCTTGCTGCTGTAGATGTTGGCTGCCTTGACACACCACCATGATTAAGAACTGACGCAGCGCTGGATGACCTCATGAATGAGGGCGCAGTACCCCATTTACGTCAGGCCCAAACCAGAACCAGATGCTCCCTTGCTTCTCCCCTCAATCCCTCAGGCTGGACCTCCTCAGCTGCAGCTAAGGCCTGCTAAACATTGAGCTGGACCCCCACTTCAACATCATGATTTACCCCCTAACTCTTAAGGTTGCCAAGTCATGTAAGGGTTACCAGGTCTTATTTAACCTCCTCAGAGTTGCCATTACCTGATCACAGCAAATGATCCCTTCTGCTGCCTGTCACTGTGCTGTTTGAAGGGGGTTACCAGGGACATGTTGGAAAGGTTAGTTTCAGTAGCCCTGCTTAGTTGGAGGAAATTGTACTCCATAGGCCTTTACTCATTTGGGCAAAAGTCTGTCCTCCACCCTCTCTCCTCCGTGACCCGGAAACCGATAAGTGGTCAACGAGATGTCACTTCATTAGAAGGCTAACTGAAGAGTGTCCTCCCCTCTTCAATATCCATGTTTCATCAAGGATAGTCATGTGTATCCTACCAGACACCTTCGCAGAAGAGTTTTGAATTGAATTGAATGCCCTTTGAATCCTCTTTTGTTTTGTTGGAGGAGAAAAGCATGCAAACGTTTAAAAATGTTATTTATCGTTTTACCTACAAAATGTCTTGCACAATTAACTTAATTTGTCATTTATAAAATTACATTTATTTTGGGATGCACCCCTGTAAACATAATTTGCCTGATTGATGCGCCATTGCAGAAGGAGTCTCATTTCATACAAGAGCATTTTCATCCACAGTCTCTCCTCGACTACCCATGACCTTTTTCAAAAGGAGGCGAGAGAAGATGAAGGAGCAAGGACGCAGGAGTTGAGCAAATCCAGCTGAGAGAGGCCATAATGTTCGACCTTAGTTTATTCCCTCGCGCAACTGAGACAACCGACACACACAAACACACGCGCTGCACGCACTTCACGACTAGTCTAGAATGTAGCACTAGGCAGAAGACACCTACTATATAACATTATACTGCATACCTGATTTCCCTACCTGCCCGTTTCACTTTCTGGTAGCATGTAAAATAATCTAGGATGTTGAAAACCAGTGGAATTCAATCCCTTGAATGAAGATTGTGGCAGAGATGCATTATTTTGACTGAAATGCATGCATCATTGTGACCGACTTTACCAAAACCGTAAATTCCAAGCTAAACCAACCACAACTAAAATACTTTTCAAGTATTTGACATATGGATTTGACTCTGGTCTGGTCCCAAGCAACCCACCATTTGGGAACCCATGTACCAGACGACTCACCCTCCTCCTCCCAGTCCTTGAGGCAGTCTCTGTCCCTGGTCACGCTACCCAACACCTCCCTGGGCACTGGCTCCATGCGGGCGTCCATTTTCTCCTGCTTGCTGCTGCCCGACACCGCCATGGCACTGCGGAAGAACCTGTTGATCTCCTGGAAGTCCATAGCTTCCAGGTCAGAGGTCATCTCAGCCTGCTGCTCAGGGGTCAGCTCATCCCAGAACTGCAGGAGGTGAGACTGGCCAGCTTCTGCCAACCTCTGGATGAGTCTGCTTCTGGTGCGCTCCATGACGATGATCACACTGCTTGGTTAAGCTACTGTAGAAGAATCTCCTCTCGGGAAACTACCTACCACACCCAGAAAAGAAGCGAACAGGAACATGTTGTAAGTGTCAGGAATATTTAACTAGCCCACACAGCCATGAGGATCACATTACTGGGCTCAAATTTCCTCTGAAAACTACCACACCCAATACAATCGAAAATGATTGGGAGTGTCATAGTCACGTCAGATAGGTATTAGGAAGCACTGGCGCAGCATCATTGGAATACACTTGCCTTAAATAGAAACAGATGCTGGGTCCTCTCTGGTTCAACACTAGCTTAATGACTAAAAAGAGAAGACGTTTCACCATCTGGATTTGTGTCATAAATATGGTGAACAGCAACATGTACATCCATGATCTTTGTGGGACCATAATTACATGGGTGTGCCTGCCATGTTTCTTCAAGCAAAGCTTGGTGACTTCAGTAGACATCTATGACCACATTCCAGTAGGGGACTTGTTGTACCAGACTACACGCCCATTTGACAATATCCCCTTTGATTTACATCAGCAGATGAGCGGAGCTGTCAACTTGGCACCCCAATAGTGCCGTAACTTTTCTTTAGCTTGAAGCCAAGTCTACTGCAATAAGCAGGGCAAAACCAGATCCTCGGGACACCAATATTAAGTTACATCATTGACACTAAACTCCACAGAACATTTCCACGGCTTTTAGACAATCCACGACATGGGAAGTGTTCTAACATACAATGGCTAAAGAAGTCCCCCATTGATGCATCAAAACTATTTACAAGCAGGCTATTACTACGTTAGCTAGCTAACGTAATACTACACATTTTACACCATCATGTCTATCCATAAAGCTGCGGTTATGTTAACTAACCAAATCAGATGTTAACTACCTACACATATTGACTATCGTCATCATTCAATTTGTGGTCCTACACAACAGCACGGTACCAATGGGGGGCGCGACAATAATTGAAACCTCACAGCTATTTTACAACCCTGGTTGAAAAACAAAATGCGCTAACTAGACTATTGGATGAAAATGTAACTAAGCGAGTAGCAGATTAAGTTAATAAAAGCTTACCTTCAACGCAATGTCTATGAATCAATTTGGTCGGACAGCGTCTATCCGGTGATTCTTGTATCGACCAGCGTAACCCCGCCCCCTCGAGTACACCTAGCAACATCCGTCACTTTGACGTGGCACTATCGAATGGGAACGCCCTGCGGTTTAGAGACACATTTTTGCCGTATTACATATTTTTGTGCATTTTACATTTACCCTTACAGTATTGAATAAATAATAAAGTCGCGATTAACCATCTCAGACAACTATGATAGTAAAATACTTATGAGACCATCCAATAAGAACTGATTTACCGTCAGTGTATTTGTTTACCCTTCTTATATTTCTATGTCGTTGTTGAACTGTAGACTGTTCCTAGATCTGTAAGGGGAAATGACAACAACCTATCCAATCAGGTACGAGAGGATGTAGACATTGAAAAACGTGACGTTTGAATTTACGACTGCTGCTTCCGGGAACATGGCCGGCTAAACAATGACAAAAGTCTCTCTCCTCAAAATCAAGAAGAAACTTTTCGAAATGCAAACTGCTTGGCTTAACAATAGTGTTTGGATTCAGTGCGTGCAATTAGGTCGTTTATTTGGTTTACTTCCGCATGCATGTTGTTTAAGGTGATGTTTGAGTCGGAGTTAACTAACTTGGCTATCTAGCCAGCGAAGGTAGCCAACTTTTCACATTCAGCAGAATTAGCCTAACGTTAGCTAGCAAATGCGAAGTGGCTAACATGTCAACATAGCTAGGAACATAAGTATTGCTATTGGCTGCTACACTTGAAGCCCGCAACTGATTTACTAAGTTCCACGATCGAGAAATGGAGAGTAGACACGTTGCAGTGCTGGCTTGTGTAACGTAGATGCGTTTGTTATTTTTATCGGGGTGTCTCGCTGGTTGATTGCTATGTTCTCGCAGCTGCGTACAGCTGTCTAGCTAGCTTGATTGACACTAATTTCAATGGCTCACTGCAGTTCAAATCCAAGTGGGAAGGTACCCCGTCCAGACAGCTCAGCGTTGATGGCAGGATCTCCTGGAAGCGTTGATCAGGCAATGAAGCCGGTGTTGTTTGAAATATTTGGAGAGTTTTGGAACGTCCAGGCCCGGCTCGGGCAAGGCGTCTCGGCCTCAGTATACCGTGTGAGCTCGGGGAGGGCGAGTACGGCCGCGGTTAAGGAGTTCCAGGCTGACACTCAGAGCGGAGATTACGGGTACCAAAAGGAGAGGTCCGTGCTGGAAGACATCCAAGGACACAAAAACATCGGTAAGAAATGTTTATTGAGTTGCAATATGGTTGTACTGTGCACAATCTCTGGAATTAGTGCTCGTTTTCTAGTGTGCCTCCCATGACTAGGCTATGTGAGAATCAAATGATGAGTCTTATTGCCAAGGGTGTAGCCTCATTTAACCTTGGATACTTTGGGTCTGTGTTCTTGTCCAGCTGATTGCAAATCTGTCATCACAACCAAGTCTCACACATCAGTCTTGTCTCTGATCTGTCATAGTAAGTCCTCCCTGTAGCTCAGTTGGTAGAGCATGGTGTTTGCAACACCAGGGTTGTGGGTTCGATTCCCACGGGGGGCCAGCACAGGAAAAAAAATGTATGAAATTGTATGAAATGTATGCCTTCACTACTGTAAGTCGCTCTGGATAAGAGCGTCTGCTAAATGACTAAAATGTAAATGTAAAAAAATGTAAGTCGTGAGTATGTTTACATGCACACTAATCATTTGATATTAAACATATTATGGCAGTAGGCCAAGTATATGGCAATAGTCATGTGCTTGTCTTAATCGGCTTAAGGTCAAAATCTTAGTAAGCATATGCTGATTAAAACACCTGAGCTATGTTCAAATACTCATACTAACTGTACTATTGTGACGTAAGTTGAGTATGTAGTATGCTTATTGGTCATAGTATGGATATATTTAGTATGCCAAAAGTGCTCGGATGTCGTACTATATTCGTCAAAATTTCGAAGTATACAAGCAGTGGACACTATTTCCTTGCTTTTAGAGCACACAATGCAATTCTTCAGAAAATGGGCGTAGCGTCACAACATTTTCAGTTTTGATTCAATCTTAAAATGTATTAGTACATGTAAATAGCTTAATCGTCTTTCAATAGTGCGCTACAGCGCAATAGTGCGCAACTGAGCCCACAATTTGGGGCGTTACGGCATGTTGGCATTCTTCTATTGGCAGGAACGTCCCCCCTGCCTACCGGAGTCCCCGCGCCCCTGCCTACCGGAGTCCCCGCGCCCCTGCCTACCGGAGTCCCCGCGCCCCTGCCTACCGGAGTCCCCGCGCCCCTGCCTACCGGAGTCCCCGCGCCCCTGCCTACCGGAGTCCCCGCACCCCTGCCTACCGGAGTCCCCGCGCCCCTGCCTACCTGAGTCCTCCTTGCTAGCTAGCAGGAGCGTCACCGTTAGACGATGTCCTTGGCTCCCGCCTGCCGAACACCTGCCCTCACCGTCGTTAACAGGACTGCAGTAAAACAATCCCCAAAAGCCAGGGGTGAAGGACACTGTCTACCGCTCGCGCGGGAGGCTGGGGCGACAGCTTGCTAGCTACCGCCCTTCCTTCTGCGGGGTTTATCGGTGGCTGGCATCCAACATTATTGTTCATTAATGCCACCTACTGTCCTGGAGCTCCCCCGCCTCCCACCTGTCCTAACTGAAAAATTGACCAATAGAAGTATAAAGAGGGGTTCCTGCAGATGCAGGAATGCCCTGAATTACGGGCTGCAATTGCATCCTTCTCGCTTTCCAGTGTATGATCTACGCATGTGCCAGCACTGGTAGCGCAAACCTCAGCTCTTTTGCATGTGTTAAGTAAGTTCGGAAAAACTGAAAGTATGTATCTTAGAAATAGTTTTCACATACAAACTTAGAAAAAAATAGGCTTTGCAAAAAGTCATTTTACCTTTATTTAACTAGGCAAGTCAGTTAAGAACAAATTCTTATTTTCAATGACGGCCTAGGAACAGTGGGTTAACTGCCTTGTTAAGGGGCAGAACGACAGATTTTTACCTTGTCAGCTCGGGGATTCGATCTTGCAACCTTTCGGTTACTAGTCTAACGCTCTAACCACTAGGCTACCTGCCGCCCCGGAACATGGTCGCTGTGGTAGAACATTTTATTTTGATCAGTGATTTTCTGCATTTATTTAAGTCCCATCATCAAGTAGCATGATTTCAGATATGTCCATGTAAACAGTATTAACAGTAATCGTAGCCCTTGATCATGACTCTCAGTTCCATTACATTACACATAAGTCATTGGACGAAGGTGTCTTCTGTGCGGGTTAGTTTTGTTAAGAGCCCTGAAACTTGGTCTGAACATTAACATGCAGTGCTTGCGGTACGGTTTTGGAAGCATAAGGACCTCTTCTTTCATATCAGTGAGAATTATTTTTCAAAAAACAAAAGGATACATTTATACACACCTTTTTTATAGGGTTGGTGTTCCCACACGGCCATATCTCCATACTCTGTTTCACGGAAACATGGCTCTCTCGGGATATGCTGTCGGAGTCGGTACAGCCACTGGGATTCTCAGTGCATCTCGCCAACAGGAATAAACATCTCTCCGGGAAGAAGAAGGGCGGGGGTGTATGTTTCATGATTAATGACTCATGGTGTAATTGTAACAACATACAGGAACTCAAGTCCTTTTGTTCACCTGACCTAGAATTCCTCACAATCAAATGCCGACCCAATTATCCAGATAGCTGATGTTCTGAAAGAGCTGCAAAATCTGGACCTATACAAATGAGCCAGGCTAGACAATCTGGACCCTCTCTTTCTAAAATTATCTGCCGAAATTGTTGCAACCCCTATTACTAGCCTGTTCAACCTCTCTTTCGTATCGTCTGAGATTCCCAAAGATTGGAAAGAGCTAGAGCTATTGCCACGTTAAAATGTTATGGGATTCATTTTCTCCATTGTTTTTAATGGTAGACCGCTCTGGTAGGCCTACATTCACAGTAAGCTTGCGCTGGAAGTTGCTCAGAATTTTCACAACGTTCAAGTTTGCGCTCAGCAGACCTGAAATTTGCTCAGTGCTAGACAAAATTTGAGGGAACATTGCTAATAACCCAACCCTTTCCGTCTCATTTGTGTAAGGTCCATGCTCTTTATTTGCTATAAAACAATTCAAAGGAAGATAAGATATTGGAGAGTACTTTGCCCCCTATATAAAACAATTCTGTTGTCTATATTTATTGATCATCACCACATTTTTGAAGGACTGGGCTATAAATGGATATGGTTTTGATTATGACATCAATTCTACCTCCTCAATATCACCATATAGACTTACTTTGCATTCATAATACGTGAACATTCATATAATACACCATGTTTTCATAACACGCTTGTTTTATAACCTTTTGATAACTTTGCTTTACGGATCCCATCAGTGATTACAATAGGAAGGGATGATGGAAGGATGCATTTTGAGTATTCAAACAGAGCCCCTAGTAACCTCCTTTACTCCCCAATCAAGTCTGTGCTGACTGTAACCCTAACCCCTCCTGTCTCCACAGTAACGCTGTACGGGGTGTTCACCAACCGCAGCCAGGTGGGTGTGGCCACGCACTGCCTGCTGCTTGAGCTGCTGGACGTCAGTGTGTCTGAGCTGCTTGTGAGGGCCAGTACCCAAAGCCGAGCCTGCAGCCCCCAGTGTGGTGGTTCCCAGAAGCAGGGCCACTCCATGTGGTTGGTGCAGCACTGTGCCAGGGACGTCCTGGAGGCCCTTGCCTTCCTCCACAAAGAGGGCTACGTCCATGCCGACCTCAAGCCCCGCAATGTGCTCTGGAGCGCGGACGATGAGTGCTTCAAACTCATCGACTTTGGCCTCAGCTTCAAAGAGGGCAACCAGGTGATTTGAACTGAAGGATAGGGGTTTGGCTCTGACTGTAGGCCTCTGGTGAGGGGAACCAGGGGTGAATTCACTGAGACCGTTTTGGACTAATGAGCACACCTCTGGTATGGGGGCAGGTAGCTTAGAGGTTAAGAACATTGGGCCAGTAGCCAAAAGGTTGCTGGTTTAAATCCCTGAGCCGACTAGGTGTAAAATCTGTTGTGCCCTTGAGCAAGGCACGTAACCCTAATTGCTCCTGTAAGTCGCTCTGGATAAGAGCGTCTGCTAAATGACAAAAAAAGGGTTAAAATAATTAAACTGGTGGAGGGCAGATGTTGAAGTAAGCTGTAGTCCCTGACTAGATGGTAGTCGTGCTAGAATGGACAAAAGATACAATATTCTCTGTGTGAAACATTTTCTGTGTGTTCAGGATGTGAAATACATCCAGACAGATGGGTACCGTGCCCCGGAGGCTGAGCGTCAATACTCCCTGGCCCAGGCGGGGATGGAGGTGGAGGGGGACTCTGGCTGCTCGGCCGCTGTGGACCTCTGGAGCTTGGCAATCGTCCTGTTGGAGATGTACTCAGGCATCAAACTCAAAGACACCGTCAGGTCACCCGAGTGGAAGGTATGTCCACAGCATGGCCCTCCAACTCTGGGTCTGGATTGCTATTATACTGAGTGTGCAGGCTTTTGTTCCACCACAGTACTAACACACCTGCTTAAATTACTGTTTTTTTTTTACCACATTATTGTCATATAATCAAATCATCAGGCCCTTCCCAACAAAAATAATAAGAAGGACATGAGGAATAAATACACAATGAGTAATGGTAACTTGGCTATTTACACGGGGTACCAGTACTGAGTCCATGTGGTAATTGAGGTAGATATGTACATATATTTAGGGGTAAAGTGACTAGGCAACAGGATAGATGATTAACAGTAGCAGCAGCGTATGTGATAGTGCAAAAAGCGTCAATGCAGAATGCAGATAGCTATTTGGTTAACTATTTAGTAGTCTTATGGCTTGGGGATAGAAGCTGTTCAGAGTCCTGTTGGTTCCAGACTTGGTGCATCGGTACCACTCGCCGTGCGGTAGCAGGGAGAACAGTCTAGGGTGACTGGAATCTTGGACACTTTTTAGGGCCTTCCTCTGACACCGCCTGGTATAGAGGTCCTGTATGGCAGGGAGCTCGACCCCAGTGATGTACGCACTACCCTCTGTAGCGCCTTGCGGGTCAGATGCTAAGCAGTTGCCATACCAAGTGTTGATGCAGCCAGTCAAGATGCTTTCAATGGTGCAGCTGAAGAACCTATTGAGGGCCCATGCCAAATCTTATCAGCCTCCTGAGGGGGAAGAGGCGTTGTCGTGCCTTCTTCACGATTGTGTTGGTGTGTGTGGACCATGTTCACTAAGTAGTTATGTGGACACCGAGGAACTTGAAGCTTTCTCGACCCACTCCACTACAGCCCCATCGATGTGGATGGGGGTGTGGGTTAGTAGGGAGTACAGGAGGGGACTAAGCACGCATGATCTTAGAGGGCACTAGGGTGTTGCGTCCTGGTAATCCATTTGGTCCCACGGCCTTGTGAACGTTAACCTGTTTCAAGGTCTTATACCTCCACCCGCTGTGATTACATAACCAGACATACAGTGGATTGTAATAGAGACATGGCTACTTATTTTCCTAGGAATGCGGTGGACTCTGTTTCACCTGCAGCTAATAGATTGATATGTTCTTCAGAAAGATAGATCGATAGATAATACACATGTATCAGATAGACATGGGTGTGTTGTCCAAACTGTTGTTCTGCAGCCTATTGTTCTTTGCTCCTGCAGGACAACAGTGCAGCAATAGTCGACCATATCTTTGCCAGTAACAGTGTGGTGGGTCCTGCCATCCCTGTCTATCACCTCAGAGACCTTATCAAAAGGTAACAACATTCATTCAGGACCACATGCATTTGATCCATTGTACCAAATTGACTCTACACTCCCTTAAATATAAGTTGTCATTTTCAACATTGGAAAGTTATTGAAATGAATATGATGATTATCCTGCGAGAGGGGTACCTAACGTTGACATTTGTATGCTCCCGCAGTATGCTTCACAACAACCCCAAGCACAGAGGCACAGCCGAGAAGGCCCTGCTTAGCCCCTTCTTCAGCATTCCTTTTGGTAATTCACAGTCGATATGGGCACATACCTTCCTCTCAGACAGCTTGATAGCTTGTAATACAGCATAATCTTCCCAGCTCTCTCTCCACTCTTGCCCTCTAAGCCTACCCCCAAACCCCTCTTTCCCTCTGCTTGTAAACATCTACCTCCTTTATGACATTTGCATATTGAATTTTCATTGAAATCAACCAAGATTATAATCATGGGGTTGGTGGAGCTGTATAAACCCTGGAAAAGTCCTCTTAAACCTATTGACTGAGAAAATATTGTGTGTGAGACAGCTCCTCACATAGAAGACTTGGTTCTGCTTCCCTCTCCTGTTCTGCGCCTGCTCAACCTGATCGATGACAGCCACCTGCACAATGAGGAGGAGTATGAAGGTAGGGTACAGCGTTTTTTCTTTTTAACCAACTTTCTCCTCTGACACTGAATAGCTCCTACAGTTGCTCATTATCACTATCAACGTCGGAATTACACTAGAGCTTTAGGGAATATTGTCCCTAGATTTCCAAAATATTCCCCCAAAATTACAAAGGCCCAAACTTTTTGGGATGATATTTATATTGCAAGGTAGGGCTGCATGATTTGGACAGAATATCTAATTGCGGTTTTGTTTGGGGGGGGGGGCAGATATTGCGACTTATGAATTGTGATTTTCAATCACTTGGGTGAAAACTTGGTAATTCCATCAGACATGGTTAAAACAAGTGTCAGGGTAGAGAACATTAATTCTAAAATGAGATCATATGAATGAATGCATACTGTGCTAACTGAATACAAAACCAAAGGAAACATATTTTATCCAACATTGTAATAGGCTACAATGATAATAGATAGGATTATTACACCTACATATTAACAGACATGATCATAAAAATATAGTGTGCTAAAAGCACAGCACTTATTCATTTAATGAATAAATAACATTGAGTTCCTATTTTACCATTATGAGTAATTAAATAACCTAAGTTAATAATTTATTCAGGCAGCTATAGATGGAATAGGAAGCATATGACTGTGTAAGTTGGCTCAATCATTATTATAATCAAGCGATAAGGCTCAAGGGGGTGTGGTATATATTTTTTCTTTAACGGTCGGCCCCCGGACCAGGACCAAATCCCTGTCATTCACATGGAGAGTAGACGCCGATGCAGATCCGGGTGCCTTGTGAGAATTTGGCGGTGAGTGGGTAACCAGCCAATACCATCGGTCCTAGTAGCCAACATGCAATCATTGGAGAATAAACTGGATGAGCTCCATTCAAGACTATCCTACCAACGGGACATTTAAAAACTGTAATATCTTATATTTCACAGAGTCGTGGCTGAACAACGACATGGATAATATACAGTTGGCTGGGTTTTCCGTGCATCGGCAACACAAAACAGCTACCTCCGGTAAGACGAGGGGTCTGTTTCTATTTATCAATAACAGCTGGTGCGCAAAATCTAAAATCCAAGAAGTCTCAAGGTTTTTCTCACCTGAGGTAGAGTACCTCATGATAAGCTGTAAACCAGAGTTTATCTATATTTTTCGTAGCTGTCTATTTACCACCACAAACTGATGCTGGTGCTAAGACCGCACTCAACAAGCTGTATAAGGCCATTGACAAGAAAATGCTCATCCAGCGATGGTGCTCACAGTGGCCAGGGCCTTTAATGCAGGAAAACGTAAATCTGTTTTAACAAATTTCTACCAACATGTCACATGTGCAACCAGAGGGGGAAAAAAAACTAAAGGACAGCTTTACTCCACACACAGCGACGCGTAGAAAGCTCTCCCTCGCCCTCCATTTGGCAAATCTGACCATAGTTAAATCCTCCTGATTCCTGCTTACAAGCAAAAACTAAAGGAGGAAGTACCAGTGACTCACTCAATATGGAAGTGGTCAAATGATGCAGATGCTAAGCTACAGGACTGTTTTGCTAGCACAGACTGGAACATGTTCCGGGATTCATCCGATGCCATTGAGGAGTACACCACATCAGTCACCAGCTTCATCAGTAAGTGCATCGATGACGTCGTTCCCACAGTGACCTTACGTACATACCCCAACCAGAAGCCATGGATTACAGGCAACATCTGCACTGAGCTAAAGGGTAGAGCTGCCGCTTTCAAGGAGTGGGACTCTAACCCGGACTCTTATAAGAAATCCCGCTATGCCGTCTGACGAAACATCAAACAGACAAAGCGTCAACACAGGACTAAGATTGAATCCTAATACACCGGCTCTGACGCTCGTCGGATGTGGCAGGGCTTGCAAACTATTACGGACTACAAAGGGAAGTGCAGCCACGAGCTGCCCAGTGACAGGAACCATGGCTTTGGCTATGTGACAGCCTCAGTGATTTCTGTGTCTGTGCAGGATTTTTTTTCGTAGAGCGTTACACCAGAAAACGCATCGGAAATCAATGCCTGTTTAAAGTAGGTGGCTGGTTGTGGCTGAGGGGCTTTGCTGCTGTCGGGCACTTAAAAAAATATATATATATTTTTACATGCAATCGTCATAAAGTAGAGATGGTTATTATTCAAATGATTGAATAAATGTGTCGTGTTGCTCTTGTTGGTGCCACAACTCTGAGGCACTTTTTGCACAACATTTGCATTTGGTTGACATCTGTTTGCCTGTAGCCTGAATACTGCCATACCACTGTAGAGGTGCCCTTCTTTTGTACCAAATCAATGTTCTCATTAGCACTAGCAGCACTCATGTTTCTGATACACACAGAGGTTCCTAAACCTCATACTGTCTTTGGTAAGTAAAGCCTTTCGCTCCTCACCAGCATCTAACTGCGAGCTCTATGTGGGGATGCTTGTGATTGGCCAGCATGTGCATGCCATGTAGAGCGAGGGAGAGCCCGCTTGTAATTGGTCAGCATCCTCTGTGCATGTACAGTTGAAGTCGGAAGTTTACATACACCTTAACCAAATACATTTAAACTCAGTTTTTCACAATTCCTGACATTTAATCCTAGTAAAAATTCCCTGTTTTAGGTCAGTTAGGATCACCACTTTATATTAAGAATGTGAAATGTCAGAATAATAGAAGTGATTTATTTCAGATTTTATTTCTTTCATCACATTCCCAGTGGGTCAGAAGTTTACATACACTCAATTAGTGTTTGGTAGCATTGCCTTTAAATTGTTTTATTTGGGTCAAACGTTTCGGGTAGCCTTCTACAAGCTTCCCACAATAAGTTGGGTGAATTTTGTCCCATTCCTCCTGACAGAGCTGGTGTAACTGAGTCAGGTTTGTAGGCCTCCTTGCTCACAAACACTTTGTCAGTTCTGCCCACACACTTTCTATGGGATTGAGGTCAGGGCTTTGTGATGGCCACTCCAATACCTTGACTTTGTTGTCCTTAAGCCATTTTGCCACAACTTTGGAAGTATGCTTGGGGTCATTGTCCATTTGGAAGACCCATTTGTGACCAAGCTTTAGCTTCCTGACTGATGTCTTGAGGTGTTGCTTCAGTATATCCAGATAATTTTCCTGGCTCATGATGCCATCTATTTTGTGAAGTGCACCAGTCCCTCCTGCAGCAAAGCACCCCCACAACATGATGCTGCCATCCCCATGCTTCACGGTTGGGATGGTGTTCTTCGGGTTGCAAGCCTCCCCCTTTTTCCTCCAAACATAACGATGGTCATTATGGCCAAACAGTTCTATTTTTGTTTCATCAGACCAGAGGACATTTCTCAGAAAAGTACGATCTTTGTCCCCATGTTCAGTTGCAAACCGTAGTCTGGCTTTTTTTTATGGTGGTTTTGGAACAGTGGCTTCTTCCTTGCTGAGTGAAAACATGAAAACACCCCATATTTTAAAAAAATGCCCCTAAAAATGTGTCAACAGTGGCAAAATACCCCCCCCATTTCTCTTTTTCAATTGAATTTCCTACACTGATCACATTGATATTGTGACTAACTAGCATGATGATGTTGTTGTGTTGTCAGACATCTTGGAGGACATGAAGGAGGAGTGTCAGAAGTATGGCTCTGTGGTCTCTTTGCTCATCCCCAAGGAGAACCCAGGCAAAGGACAGGTAACACACAACTAGCCCCATTACCCGTTTGTCTTTCTAATACTTCCATACAGTCTTTGTAGTTTATAGATTTTGTAGATATTGTAGACCTGCATTTTTAACATCTGTTGTTGGCTTAATCTGTGTGTGCATGCGTTTTTTCCCCAGGTGTTTGTAGAATATGCTAACGCAGGCGACTCCAAAGAGGCCCAGAGACTGCTGACGGGACGAACCTTTGACGGGAAGTTTGTCGTTGCCACATTCTACCCCCGGAGTGCTTACAAGAGAGGCTATCTGTACCAGACCGTGCAGTGAACACACACACAACGCACTCGCACACACACACACACAAACACACACACACACACACACATCATCTGCTGAAGAGCACAGGCCGAGGCCTCAGTCAGTCACTGTCATGATGTGTATAATCATATCAGATCACCACTCTGCTTTCTGCAGCCTCTAGAGCTAGAGTTAACCTACTGTGTCCTGTAGCTTTACTGTATGTAGCAACAGTCTGCGAAAGGAAAGCTTTGTATAATCCAATCTTCCATGTCCTGCTATGGGGATGTATACTGCTGGATGCTACTGTTGACAGATTCAGATGGGTCATATGTTTATCATAGGGGTAGATGGCTTGACTTTCGGTAAATGGATCCTCACTGGCCAAAGCTGCACACTGTCCCACTTTGCACACTGTGCTGATGTCAAACCCTGAACAAGAGAGTTACTTTATGTCCACCGATCTTGTAGAGCACAAGTACAGTATCAAGTACACTATGGGTTTCGTAAACCCAGCAAGCAGTTTGGATTGAATAGGGCCCTAGTTTTCTTTGTACTCAACGGCTTGAATACCCTATATTTATTTGTGTAATTGAAACCGTTCCTGATAGATTGATCTTGGGTCTCTCTTGTTAAAGGCTGAGCCACAATTTCATCTTGTCCAAAGTTACCTTCCCATGACCTATTTTTCTATGAGATGTTTGTTTTGAGACTTGAATTCCAAAGGTACCACTCCAGATCATCTGTAGAATCACGCTGAGTTCTAGAACGTTCTGAGCCTAAACTCTAACCACTCAACTTCAGCACTTTTCTGTGGTACATGAAAAATATCAATTTCTTTGTTATTTCTGACATTTTTAATCTAATTTCTACCTTATATACTATTATTACATTTTGTCCAAGTTGACCCATATACTACTTATACTCCAGAATGGCTGTGCTGATGTGAGTGGACGTTAATTTTTTTTCCGATATGTTATGAAAGGGATGGGTTATTTCCTTAGCACTGTACGATACAAAGCAACAAGCTTACTTTACGTTCCGATGGATAGGGTTTTCACAGTTGAATATTTCAGTTGAAGTGCATTTGAGTTGACCGTTTCGTAACACAGTAGCCCACTTTCAGTTCTACCTGACGTCTGTGTGAGTTCGTCTACATGACAAATCAATGTGTGAGAGCTGTGCTAGTGTAGGTATTTGTTGATTATGGTGAGATTATAGATTTAATCCAATACTGCAGAGTTTTGTATCCTATGTCGTGTGTGGGAGATGTTGAAATGAACTTATCAGTTCAGTGCATGCAACATTGTTATGTTAGGGGCAGTATTTATTCAGACAGTCTTGACTCTTCCCCTTGTCTGTCTGCTGCTCATATTCAGTCCAATAACATTGTGAATCTTAAGCATAAATCATAGTCCACAGACGCTGAGACTCGATAGTCCGGCGTCCCATTGTGACATAGCTATACAGCTCTGAGACACCGTCCGTGGGGACGCACAGCCCGAACGCTCACCTCCCCACAATTCCCAGCCTACACGGCTATTCATTTGAATGTGTTGACAGTTGGAGAAAATGCTTGTGCTGCCCTGAAAATTCTAAAAGTATGAAAGCCAACGGTCCAATATTCTAGAGCACTGCTGTGCGTACACATTTTGGACTATGATGGACACTTCAGGTTGGGCACAGATGCTTCTGAATGAGTAGGCTGGCATTGAACAGGCTAAAGCTCCATCCTGCCTGCCCAGCCTCTCCAGATGTTTGAGAAAGAGACCATATATTAACATGAGCAGGAACAACATTCTGGATATTCTGCAATTTACTCCGTTTGTAACTAACACTTCCAGTCAACTGGCGCCATGCGACAACTGTCGGGGCTGATTGAGACATTGTTGACGACATCCTGCCTAAATGTGAAAGCACTGACTCTAGGACTTATGGGTGACCGGTCATAACACCAATATGTGAGGTGATCCCATACCAAATGTAGTCCACTGCCTTAGCTGCCTTCTCTGTGTTATCTAGTCTAACACTGTAATGCTCCCATTTAGTTTCAGCACACTGTCCCTTCACAGTGTGTTATTCAAAGTAGATCCCAATGAAAGCCTTCATAGTTTCCTTCCTGATCTCCACAACCATGGCGCATGATGATGACATTTTCTTTATGCAAACATTTTCAGGGAGCTTCTTTGTTTTTCGTTTACACTTTGGGTCAGTTATCCTAGTACAGTGTCCGTTTCTTTACTTCTATGTCTTCTGATATACTAATGTGAAAACTTTCTATGTATCTGATAAAGCTTTTAGATAGCTGTAATGGATTTGTGGGCAAGGCGGTATCTGGTGTTTGTCCATCTTGTTAGCTATGGGCTAACTTCTATATGATATTTGTTGTAATAGCAGCGAGTGTAATAAGAGTTTTAGCATGCAGGTGGCAGAGCAGGATTCATCTGGACAGTGACTATGCAGTCAATACTGATCAGGGAAAACCAGTACAACTACATAGGTACAGATACTACATGAGAAGGAGAGCGAAAGAGGGAGAGCGACAGTAACAGAGAGGGAGCTGTGCTGTAAGTCCGAGTACATAAAGTTGAAGTCAGAAGTTTACATACACCTTAGCCTGTCTTAGGTCAGTTAGGATCACCACTTGATTTTAAGAATGTGAAATGTCAGAATAATAGAAGAGATAATTACTTATTTCAGATTTGATTTCTTTCATCACATTCCCAGTGGGTCAGAAGTTTACATACACTCAATTAGTATTTGGTAGCATTGCCTTTAAGTTGTTTAAATTGGGTCAAACATTTTGGGTAGCCTTCCACAAGCTTCCCACAATAAGTTGGGTGAATTTTGTCGCATTCCTCCTGACAGAGCTGGTGTAACTTGAGTCAGGTTTGTAGGGCTCCTTGCTCGCACATGCTTTTTCAGTTCTGCCCACACATTTTCTATGGGATTGAGGTCAGGGCTTTGTGATGGCCACTCCAATACCTTGACTTTGTTATCTTTAAGCCGTTTTGTGGCAAAACGATGTTGCTTCAATATATCAACATAATTTTCCTGCCTCATGATGCCATCTATTTTGTGAAGTGCACCAGTCCCTCCTGCACCAAAGCACCCCTACAACATGATGCTGCCACCCTGTGCTTTTCGGTTGGGATGGTGTTCTTCGGCTTGCAAGCCTCCCCCTTTTTCCTTCAAACATAACGATGGTCATCATGGCCAAACAGTTCTATTTTTGTTTCATCAGACCAAAGGACATTTCTCCAAAAAGTACGATCTTTGTCCCCATGTGCAGTTGCAAACCGTAGTCTGGCTTTTTTATGGCGGTTTTGGAGCAGTGCCTTCTTCCTTGCTGAGTGGCCTTTCAGGTTATGTCGATATAGGACTCGTTTTACTGTGCATATAGATACTTTTGTACCTGTTTCCTCCAGCATCTTCACAAGGTCCTTTGCTGTTGTTCTGGGATTGATTTGCACTTTTTGCACAAAAGTACGTTCATCTCTAGGAGACAGAAAGCGTCTCCTTCCTGAGCAGTATGACGGCTGCGTGGTCCCATGGTGTTTATACTTGTGTACTATTGTTTGTACAGATGAACGTGGTACCTTCAAGCGTTTGGAAATTTCTCCCAAGGAGGATCCAGACTTGTGGTGGTCTACAACTCTTTTTTTGAGGTCTTGGCTGATTTCTTTTGGTTTTCCCATGATGTCATGCAAAGAGGCACTGAGTTTGAAGGTAGGCCTTGAAATACATCCACAGATACACCTCCAATTGACTCAAATTATGTCAGTTAGCCTATCAGAAGCTTCTAAAGCCATGACAACATTTTCTGGAATTTTCCAAGCTGTTTAAAGGCACAGTCAACTTAGTGTATGTAAACTTCTAATCTACTGGAATTGTGATGCAGTGAATTCAAGTGAAATAATTTGTCTGTTAAGAATTGTTGGAAAAATTACTTGTCATGCACAAAGTAGATGTCCTAACCGACTTGTCAAAACTATAGTTTAACAAGAAATTTGTCGAGTGGTTGAAAAACGAGTTTTAATGACTCCAACCTAAGTGAATGTAAACTTCCGACTTCAATTGTACCATGCTGCTTTGAGCCCGAGACGTTCTTTAGGCCACAGACTATTCTCATCTCTAGTTAGATGTTTCATATCCCGGGGCTGTCGGTAAGACTAAAAAGCTTCCTAGATAAGTAGTACTGTACGCTCTTGAATAAAACACCCCCAGTTTACGGCCTAACTCCATATTGAGAGAAGGCAGAATTATTGTGTAACTTTCTTTGTAAAGTTTTTTTTTTGTGTTACTCTGAGAAGTTTTAGAATTGTCACTGAGCAGCCACCCGACCCCAATCTATTCAGTAACGGATGGAAGGAGTGACTGTTTGCAGACACCCGGGGCAATCCGTGTGTGTGTGCTCGTCTGTCAGCCCTATCTATCACTGTTCTATCCCGCTCCAGCTCTGACCTCTAACCCCCTGACCTGATAGGCCAGTCCAGTCCAGCGGAGGACCAGAGCCTTGTTAATATGCATAAAGCCCCTCTCCTTGGAATTCTCAGATTCTGCCTAATGGATAGAACGGCCTGGTCCTCATCCATATACACACAAGCAGCCTTATAAATACACTTGGCTTTGATGATGAGTGGTCAAGGGGAGGCCGGGAGTGGGCTAGGGGGTATTAGGCAAATGAGGAGGGAGGGAGGTCACTGGGTTAATGTGTATCAGTGTGGGGGGGGGGAAATGCATGTGTGTGAGGAGAGGTGGGCTGGAGGTGTGTCAAGGCTGCAGAAATTAGCGATAGCGCCCAAGCTGACACTGCACTCCATCTCTCCTGTTCTCGCTCTCGTTAGAAGTTATTGTTGACCCAAGTTACTGCAGTTACACATAGGTAGGTATAAAGGTTAGAGAGTAGAGTGTTTTCTTTATATTAATTTATAGTGGTTTGAATGAGGGGAGGCTTCCTGCATCCTCCCAGCTTGTTGTTGATTAGCATTGTTCTGTTTCATTCAGGTTTATTAGCTAGAAGTGCACTTAAGCTTTTACAGGAACTCTGAACTTCCACTGAATTGAGCCCAACCATGCTTTACAGCACTGATCAAATTAAAGAGAAATCTCAGTCCGAGCAATATAATTTAGGCCATATAGTCTCCAGTGATAGCCGTGTAGACTACAGCACTGATACCAATGTGTTATCAATCATGTCCCTTCCCCACTGAAAGACAATCATGATGATTATCACTGTTGCCTTTTTTTTATTTTATCCTTTACATTTTTTATTAACCTTTTGTCTCCTTTGGGTTTTGTGAAAGCCTCCTCCATTGAGCGGCTGGCAGCCCCTCTGTTACAAAGAACAACCCTGTCTCCAACAGAACTTAAACTGACTTAAATGTAATGTGAATATCTCGCTCTGAGAATCCCTCCACTCACACTAACTGATCTGTCAAATCTGCATTATTAAAGGCACATATTATGAGTATGAAACAAGTGTGTGTGTGTGTGTGTGTGTGTGTGTGTGTGTGTGTGAGACCATGTATTGCCTCACAGAACACTGTGATTCTGAGAGTGATTATACATGTTCATATTGTCGTTTTGCATTATCTCACAATAAAGAATGCTAGACTTGACTATCTTTAATTCGTGTTTGCAATATATGTTAGCCCATTTATGCCTGTTTTTGCAGTCTGGATCAGCTATATCAATACAGATGTAAAAACCTTACATGATGTATTAAAATAGGATTGCCACTAGAGGCCAGCACAGCCACACATCACAACATACTGCTATTACTATTAGATTTATTTACTTATGTTGCTGCCTGCCTCTTTATTTTTGATCCCCACAGTCTAGCCGCTGAGTTGAGCAGACCTCACATCCACACATGATAAATGCATAATCTAACAAGGTCTATTGATGCCTGTCATACTCTGATCGATTACCTTGCCGTGATGTTTTCAGCAAGCCAACAAATAATTGCTTTCCACAACTCTCTGGGCTGGAAGAATGCAGGCTGCCTGATAATTATAAAAGGAATATCCCACAGTGGGATAGCCTGGATGTCGGGCTAACACATCATAGTTGAACACCGAGCCAATTAGACTTGAGTGGTAAACATTACGATGCCTTGAATACATATGAACCCATGCATGTGGTAGTGCTGTATCAAGACCAGGGGTTGGACCGGTTCGAGGAACAGAATCTGAACCGGGAACGAAAGGGATCTATACTGTTCCGGAACAGAACCGTTCTTTTAAAAGCATGGGAACCGGTTAATAACGTTTGTTCTACTTCCGGACATTTCTTTCAGTCCCACAAAAAACGCAACAAGGCGCCTATGCAAAGCCCTCACTCTTTCACTTAGAAACGTATTCCTGTGTCTGCCTGCCAGCTGAAAATCTTTGCCAGTGCGTGTGTAGGCAACCTTCCCCTCCCCTTTCTAAAGCTTAGGTTACTGTAGCCTACTGACTTTACAAGCTTGATTCAGCAATTAGGGGGAGATTTTTAATTAACAAAGAATGGATTAACATTTTCAATGCTAGTTACTGATACTATAGTTATCACGTTTCACATAAAATTTATTAACTACAAAAAGGTAAGACGTGTTTTTAATTCTGGTGCCGCACTGCACACACAAGCTTGTTAGCTAGCTAGCTATCTCTGGTCCAACGTTAAGCCAGCTCTTGTAAGTCCAAAGACATTCAAAGTTCCTCCATAGAAGCCGCTCCTTCGTAGGTATATAATTCTGTGGGCCTAATTCAGATGATGCATGTCATAAGATGCCCAATGCTTCAAGCCTCCTCCCTCTCTCGCCACCCGCAAAATTTCAGTCACGTTGTGCCCTACACTTGTCTGTCCATCACGCATGTAAACAACCGGCTGCCTAGGATAAAACAACTATAGCTTGCCTGCTTCATAGCAAGCTGCTCTATCTGCACTGATTGGTGAAGTCATTTAATGTTGAGCTTATGTGAAAACATTTTGATTTTAGAGGAACAGAAAGGAAAGATATAAACCCGGTACTTTATTTGGGGTTCGAACCGGTTCATAACTTTATTTTGCAGGTCGGAATAGCAGAACGGAACCCCCAAAAATATGGTTCTGTTCAGAACTAAATGATTGAAAAATTATTTTGCTTCGAACCCCTGATCAAGACCAAGTTAATTTCCCATTGTAGGTATTAAAAATATAGTAGGCCTACATTAGAGCTCTCAAACAAGTGACTAGTAAGACTATAAGAGCAGACCCCCTGTAGCCCTCTGCATTCCACAGCCACCCCACAGCCTCCTAACACATTGTCCTGCTGCTTCCTGTCACTGGGAATAGTTTACAGCCTGCCCCATAACGAGGGCCTTGTCTGGGCTCAACCACACTGGGCCCCTAGAGGACAGACCAATAGATGGATAGCGGAAGGAAGAGACTTTCCAACTTGTACGTGAGAAAGAGAATATTGGTATGGTCAAACAAAATCCGCTTTGTCTGCAGTGATTCAATGTTCTCACAGCCTGAAGTTAGTCATTGATCTGCTGATGAAGAGCGGTAGAACTAGAACAAGGAATAGTCTGGCCTAGAGGGCCTGTCCAACACTCACACACTTCCCTTGATCTTCTGACAGGGACATACACTGAGTGTACAAAACATTAGGAACACCTTCTTAATATTGAGTTGCACCTACTTTTGCCCTCAGAACAGCCTCAATTTGTCGGGGGATGGACTACGAGGTGTCAAGCATTCCACAGGATGCTTGCCCATGTTGACTCCAATGCTTTCCACAATTGTGTCAAGTTGGCTGGATGTCCTTTGAGTGGTGGACCTTTCTTGATACTCATGGGAAACTGTTGAGTGTGAAAAACCCAGCAGCGTTGCAGTTCTTGAGACACAAACCGGTGTGCCTGGCGCCTAGTACCATACCCCTTTCAAAGGCAGTTAAATCTGTCGTCTTGCCCATTCACCCTCTGAATGGCACACATACACATCTCATTTGTCTCAAGGCTTAAAAATCGTTCTTTAACCCGTCTCCTCCCCTTCATCTACATTGATTTGAAGTCGATTTAAGGGATCATACAGTAGCTTTCACCTGGATTCACCTGGTCAGTCTATGTCATGGAAAGAGCAGAATGTTTTTTCTCCCATCTTCACAGAATACCCCATAATGACAAAGTGAAAACATGTTTTTAGAAATGTTGCACATTTTTTGGAAGATGAAAGCACCTTTTGGCGGCGGTTACAGCTGTGAGTCTTTTTGGTTAAGTCTCTAAGAGCTTTGCACACCTGAATTGTGCAATATTTGACTTATTTTTTTAAATTCTTCAAGCTCTGTCAAGTTGATTGTTGATTATTTACTAGACAGATATTTTTAATTATTGCCATACATTTTCAAGACGATTTTAAGTCAACTATAACTAGGCCACTCAGGAACATTCAAAGTCGTATTGGTGAGAAACGCCAGTGTAGATTTGGCCTTGTGTTTTAGGTTATTGTCCTGCTTGAAGGTAAATTTGTCTCCCAGTGTCTGTTGGAAAGCAGACTGAACCAGGTTTTCCTCTAGGATTTTTTTATCCTAAAAAAACTCCTTAATCCTTGCTAATGACAGGCATACCCATAACATGATGCAGCCACCACCATGCTGGAAAATATCAAGATTGGTACTCAGTGATGTGGTGTTGGATTTGCCCCAAACATTACACTTTGTATTCAGGACAAAAGTTAATTTCTTTGCCACAATCTTTGCAGTTTTACTTATAAGCATTATTGCAAATGGATGCATGTTTTGGAATATTTTTTAATCCTGTACAGGCTTCCTTCTTTTCACTCTGTCATTTAGGTTAGTATAGGTGTATTAACTACAATGTTGTTGATCCATCTTCAGTTTTTCAGTTAAACTATGTTTTAAAATTACCATTGGCCTCATGGTGAAATTCTTGAGTAGTTTCCTTCCTCTCCGGGAACTGAGTTAAAAAGGACGCCCGTATCTTTGTAGTGACTGGGTGTATTGATACACCATCCAAAGCCTAATTAACAAAGGGATATTAAGCATCTGCCTTTTTTTATTTTTACACATCTACCAATATGTGACCTTCTTTGAGAGGTATTGGAAAACCTCCCTGGTCTTTGTGGTTGAATCTGTGCTAGAAATTCACTACTTGATTGAGGGACCTTACAATTATATATATGTGTGGGGTACAGAGATGAGGTAGTCATTAAAAAAATGTTAACCACTTTTATTCAACAAGGAATTAGTCCATGCAACTTATTCTACAAACACAATTCCACTTTGACATTATGGGGTATTGTGTGTAGATCTGTGACACAAAATCTCAATTTAAAACATTTTAAATTCAAGCTGCAACACAACAAAATGTTGAAAAAGTAAAAGGGTGTGAATACTTTCTGAAGGCACTGTATGTATGGCTGTCTGTCGCAGGCATGTTAATCAAAAGGTGACCATCACGGAATTTTGGTTGGTGCGTAAAAACCTTGAATTTAGATAAATATGAAGGTGTGATCGGTCCACACTCAAAAAGATGTTGCATAAAGCTTACTTAATTTTTTAAATAAGTATTCTTTAGATTTTCTTGTTCGGGCATGTTCACTGGGGAGTGAGAGAGCAAGGGAGATAGAGAAATGGGCTGAGAGCTGGGGATTGAGAGACCTGCAGGGACCTAGCCCAGTGAGGATCAGCACAGCGCCCTCATCACGAGAGGATAGAAGGGGAATACGAACGGACACGCACACACACAATCTGATCGATAAGGCTGATAAAATCAAATTCAGCTTGCTGACGCTGCCTAATACATTGGCAGTGTAGTGTGCGTGTGTTGGAGGTCAGATTATCCTGTCTGAGTGAGAGTGAGTGAGAGGAAGGAAAAGGAAACTCACTAGGTAGGAGGACTCTACACACTGGTGTCAGCTCAGGTGAACTTGTCACCTTTCTAACTGTGGCGTGCCTTAAATAAAGTGTACACCACCTTCCTTCACCTTGAACCTGTGTAGTCCACCTGCCTGTCTGGGCCTGTTTCTGTCTAGTTTGTGTATTAGACCAGGAAAGGAAGCTCCTTTTAAACTGTTAACTAGTGAAATAGCCATTCTAATCAAATGAGATGCATTCACTCACTCTGATTAATGTTCTACTGATTAACTCCCCACTGTCTCACTGGCTCTATTAAGTGTGTGGGTGTGTGTGTGTGTGTGTGTGTGTTTACTTTGTGTTTTAGCCAGAGAGAGTCTGTCTGTCTTGGGAGAGAGATTAAACAGCCAGCTTGACTGCCTGTGTGTAGTCCTGTTCCAGACCCAATTGCGCGAAAACACACGCACGCACGCACGCACGCACGCACGCACGCACGCACGCACGCACGCACGCACGCACGCACGCACGCACGCACGCACGCACGCACGCACGCACGCACAACACACACACACACACACACACACACACACACACACACACACACACACACACACACACACACACACACACACACACACGTTATGCTCTTCTATCCTCGTGGGGACCTAAACTGTATTTATATTCAAAATCCTATTTTCCTTAACCCGTAACTCCTAATTCTAACCCTAGCCCCTAATCTTAAATAGCCTTTATCCTCATGGGTATGTGGGAAATGTTCCCACGAGGGAGAATTTTCCTTGTTTTGCTATCCGTCTGGGGACTTTAGCTGAAGCTGGAGACTTACATTTCCCTCACTAACTTTAAACATCAGCTATCAGCTATCTGAGCAGCTAACCGATCGCTGCAGCTGTACATAGTCCATCTGTAAATAGCCCACCCAATCTACCTACCTCATCCCCATATTGTTTTTATTTACTTTGCTGCTCTTTTGCACACCAGTATCACTACTTACACACCATCATCTGCTCATCATCATCTGCTCATCTATCACTCCAGTGTTAATCTGCTAAATTGTAATTACTTTGCTACTATGGCCTATTTATTGCCTTACCTCCTCATGCCATTTGCACACACTGTATATAGACTTTCTTTTTTTTCTATTGGGTTATTGACAGTATGGTTGTTTATTCCATGTGTAACTCTGTGCTGTTTTTGTCGCACTGCTTTGCTTCATCTTGGCCAGGTCGCAGTTGTAAATGAGAACTTGTTCTCAACTAGCCTACCAGGTTAAATAAAGGTCAAATAAAAAAAGGTCCCCACAAGGATAGAAGAACGAACACACACACACCAGGACATAGAGGATGATACTCAGCCACTCACTGTGTGCGTGTGTGTGTGTGTGTAATACAATATCGCTGTCTGGAAAGTGTTAATAGTTAAACCCAGATTATAACATAGTTTAATTGTGTAATCCTATTGCTATTCCTTATCAGTGTGACATTCTGTCTTTCAGGTCATAGCTACATCACACTGCGTCGCTTGGCTGAGCAGGACTTTTAGAATCCTCATGTTTATTGAAGATAGGAACACTGTGATATTTAGCACGAGGAAGGAATGCAGTGGCTGCCTGCCTGCTGCTGGCTCAAATTAAAGAATAGATTAAATATACATTAAAGCAGAGTATTTTCTCCAGTCGGTGGAATGACCTCCGACAGAGGATGTGTTACAATCAAGAAGCAGCTAATTCATTAATTCACTTTCATCCTTCTCAGAGGAAGTGATATAAAAACGCATTTGTTCTGTTCCTCTTCTCTGAGTCTAGTTGATAGCTAAGTAAACAGGTTTATTCTCTGGTTCACTTCATTGTTCCCTTTGAAGGAAG
The DNA here is from genome assembly GCF_901001165.1 of Salmo trutta. Taxonomy (NCBI): domain Eukaryota; kingdom Metazoa; phylum Chordata; class Actinopteri; order Salmoniformes; family Salmonidae; genus Salmo; species Salmo trutta. Next base: position 41,686,030 of record NC_042960.1, on the reverse strand, counting down.
AGGGAATGATTTGACATAAAATACAATAAAGATGAGAGGAACACAGACGGCTGAGACATAAATCACTTCATCTCATTTACATATTCATCAGCGTTACACGCAGCATTAGAAGGCATTGCAGCATTTGAAGGCAATAGAAAAATGACACACATGTCATTCTGTAAGAGAGGATGTATGCAAAGTCAAGGCCATCAAATGAGGTCAGACAATAGAAATGAGTTCTAAAGTGTAGCCCCTTTATTTTGCTTCTACATAGAAGAGCTTTCAGAAAACAGTGACAGGAGATATTAGGTTTAAGCCAGGGTCCTGGCTAGATCTTGTAATCAGTTCCCCAGCATACTAAAAATCATGCTCAACAGTACAGCATAGAAAAGGTATACAAGAAAAGTCGCCACAGTTTCCAATATGTGGTAAGCATGGTGAATGGAATGTATTTTATTAGCCCTATAAATATCATCTAGAAAAATGCAAAAAGACAGAAAAATGACTGCCCCCTTCAAAACAATCCAACATTTGAACATGAAAGTATTTTAAGATATTTTATTGCCACATACACATAGTCAGTGAAATGTGCTGTTTTGCCATTTCATTTCTGCCTCTGCTCTTAATTGTCATTCTGTAAGTATGGAGGGATACATAAATATGGAAAATCCAATTATATTTGATTGTCGTCTCCACTCCCGTTTTCCAGGATCCTAAATTCAGCATAAGATGTAACAGTGGCAGTGTTGAATGTGACACAATTTGCCATTGTTGTGTGAGGGGAAAGAAGCACAACAGGAAATGGCCCAAAATAGACAGGAAAGCTTCTGAAAAGACAGAAGAGAGCGAAGTCTTTTCCGTTTGGTCCATAAGTTACAGGTAAAAGAGTTATATATTTCATTTTTCTTCTTTATATTTTCCAGTAGCAAGAGTTAGTGTTATCCTAACAACAACAAAAAAAGAAAAAAATATAACTGGAAAATCTAAATAAATCCCCCCCCAAAAAAATATATATAAAGTGCATTTGGAAAGTATTCAGACCCCTTGACTTTTTCCACATTTTGTTAAGTTACAGCTCTGGCTCGGCCACTCAAGGACATTCAGAGACTTGCCCTGAAGCCACTCCTGCGTTGTCTTGGCTGTGTGCTTAGGGTAGTTGTCCTGTTGGAAGGTGAACCGCCCCAGCAGGTTTTCATTAAGGATCTCTCTATACTTTGCTCCGTTCATCTTTCCCTCGATCCTGACTAGTCTCCCAGTCCCTGCCGCTGAAAAACATCCCCACAGCATGATGCTACCACCTCCATGCTTCACCGTAGGGATGGTGCCAGGTTTTCTCCAGACGTGACACTTGGCATTCAGGCCAAAGAGTTCAATCTTGGTTTCATCAGACCGGATAATCTTGTTTCTCATGGTCTGAGAGTCCTTTTAGATGTCTTTTGGCAAACTCCAAGCGGGTTGTCATGTGCCTTTGACTGAGGAGTGGCTTCTGTCTGGCCAATCTACCATAAAGGCCTGATTGGTGGAGTGCTGCAGAGATGGTTGTGCTTCTGGAAGGGTGTTCCATCTCCACAGAGGAACTCTGGCGCTCTATCAGAGTGACCACTGGGTTCTTGGTCACCTTCCTGACCAAGGCCCTTCTCCCCCATTTGCTCAGTTTGGCCGGGTGGCCAGCTCTTGGAACTGTCTTGGTGGTTCCAAACTTCCATTTAACAATGATAGAGGCCACTGTGTTTTTGGGGATCTTCAATGCTGCAGACATTTTTTGGTACACTTCCCCAGATCTGTGCCTCGACACAATCCTGTCTCGGAGCTCTACGGACAATTCCTTCAACCTGGTTTTTGGTTTTTGCTCTGACATGCACGGTCAAATGTGGGACCTTATATAGACAGGTGTGTGCCTTTCCATATCCTGTCCAATCATTTTAATTTACCACAGGTGGACTCCAATCAAGTTGTAGAAACATCTCAAGGAGGATCAATGGAAACAGAATGCACCTGAGCTCAATTTTGAGTCTCATAGCAAAGGGTCTGTATACTTATGTAAATAAAGTATTTCTTTTTTTTCTTCTCCAAACCTGTTTTTGATTTGTCATTATGGGGTATTGTGTGTAGATTGAGGAATATTTTTTATTTAATACATTTTAGAATACGGCTGTAATGTGGAAAAAGTCAAGGGGTCTGAATACTTTCAGAATGCATTGTGTATATATGTCACAGATTTGTTACACAATATTTTTTCTTAAAATTGAAGGTGAATGTATTACAAATAATGAATAGTAAAACTTGCAGTGAAAGGGATTCATCAGAGCTGTCCATATGTCTCATAATACATAACAGGCTGTTTTTTGTCTCTCTCTCTCGCGTGCACACACACACACACCATCATCATCATCATCATCCTTGCTCATTATGTCTTTCCTTCATTCAACCGTGGAGCAGTGAAATTATATCAACCATCTTGTAGAGTACAAAACTTAAAACAACAATTACAATAATGCATAAATCAATCATAATAAATCAAATGTATGTCATATCATTCCGTGTCAATCAAATGTCTTTACAACTAGTTGAAAAATGTTATATTTGGCTAGACTTAAGACTAAATTGTATTTCAAAATAAATCATTATGAAGGTGTCAAAAATGTCCATATATGTCCAGTATATTCCTTCACATTTCAAGATCTGATATAACATACGTGGTCAGGATAGTAGTGATACAGGTAAGCTAGGTGTTGATGCTGTAAAACAGCTTTATAACCACCTGTCCTTAGGTTTCTCATGTAGAAATAGCGATATAAGACAACAGTCTAGACTCCACGTGGATTAATATATGAATTATTTCATAAATATGAATTATTGCTTTAGTTTACATAAGGATTATGATTAGGTTGCCTTATCAAACAGATAATCAAAAAACACCATCTATAACAAATAGTTGAAAATACAGTGGATGCCAAGTATTTTGTTTACCATTATGAAATACATCAAGTCTTGCAAACCTCCAGACACGCAAAAGCATGTTTCTAGTCACAGTCTAGTTTTCAGCCAAGGCCCACCATTTGGAAAACACTGGGTTGATACAATATGCTAACAATCTTGATGAAAATAATTTCCCAATTATATCAATCTTCATGTGTCATCTCTCTATTCCAGAGATTCTAGGCCCAGACTAATACTCTGTGTGCTGACTGATGGAAGCACAGATCCACACACACCCTAATACCACCCCACACAGAATACCTAAGCCTTGTTCTATTGGAGTAGTAATTCCCCCGACACACTGATCTAAGGTTAGTTTTGCAAGGCACTGATGTAAAGTCTTATTAATGTGTGCTACGGGCAGAAAGAGAGCGGATCTGGTTGTTCATCTCGTGGAGGAGGTGAAAATAGGAGGATGGAATAAGTAGAGGGGTGGAGGCTGTGAGTGAGAAATGCAGCTCCAGACAAAGACTGTGTGTGTGTGTGTGTGTGTCTCTCTCTCTCTGTGCCATACTTTTTTTGCAGAAGGATTCAGAAGCTTACAACAAATGACATTTACATTTTAGTCATTTAGCAGACACTCTTATCCAGAGCGACTTACAGTAGTGAATGAATACATTTCATACATTTTTTTTTTGTACTGCCCCCCCGTGGGAATCGAACCCACACCATGCTGGCGTTGCAAACACCATGCTCTACCAACTGAGCCACAGGGAAGACTAATGACAACATACACTACCTGCGAAGCATTTATTTGGGCTGCAATTTCTTAGGCTGGTAACTCTAATGAACTTATTAACTCTGGGTCTTCCATTCCTGTGGCGGTCCTCATGAGAGCCAGTTTCATCATAGCGCTTGAAGAAACTTACAAAGTTCTTGAAATGTTCCTCATTGACTGACCTTTATGACTTAAAGTAATGATGGACCTTCATTTCTCTTTGCTTATTTGAGCTGTTCTTGCCATAATATGGACTTGGTCTTTTACCAAATAGGGCTATCTTCTGTATACCACAACCAACCTTGTCACAACACAACTAATTAATGCATTAAGGAAAGAAATTCCACAAATAAACTTTTAACAAGGCACATCTGTTAATTGAAAAGCATTCCAGGTGACTACCTCATGAAGCTGGTTGAGAGAATGCCAAGAGTGTGCAAAGCTGTCACCAAGGCAAAGGGTAGCTATTTGAAGAATCTCAAATATTAAATATATTTAGATTTGTTTAACACTTTTTGGTTACTACATGATTCCATATGTGTTATTTCATAGTTTTGATGTCTCCACTATTATTCTACAATGTAGAAAATAGTAAAATAAAGAAAAACCCTTGAATGAGTAGGTATTCTAAAACGTTTGACCGTTATTGTAAGGAAATAAAGCAACAGGACTGTGATTGGCACTACTAAAACCATGACAGTCAATCAACAAATGTAAATCAAACACACATACTCTACAGGCTGACCAAACCCAATTGCATGTCTGCCACAATACATATCTCAATATGTGTTGTGAGGATAACATCAACACAACAGCATGAAATTACAGTCAGAGTTAATGTCGTGTTCACTTTGGTTTTCATATTCCCTGCTGAACGCTTGATATATTTCCTGAAGGGCAACAGTTATAAAAGATCATAAAAAATACATTCTCTCAGCATGAAAGGGCACTATGCCATTTGAAATAGATTATTTTAGAAATCTAGAATGTTTGGGTATATATATCTTCCTTCTACATTACGTTGCAAGGTTAACAATATAAAACATGACATCAAACAGTGTTATAAAACAATGTTTGGCAGACCAAGATGCTGTGGTTCTCTTGAAAAGGTTTGGTATGTCCCGTTAATGATATGTTAAAATAGATACTCTTTCCCCATCTCTGTCTTGTTCTCTCTCTACCTCTCTCACACATACCCTTCCTCTATCCATTCCTCTCCCGCTATATTCAACTGTCACTCAAACAAACACACTACATCTCGATCTATATCTCTCTCCCCTAACCCTAGGTTTCCACTAGTTACCACAGACACAAAGTCCAAATTGTCTATATCATTAAAAAAAAAAAACACTTTTTGGTCTTCATTTAGGGTTAAGCTTAGCCATAAGGTTAGCATTGTGGTTAAGGTTGAAAATCACATTTTAAGAAGAGAAATTGTAGAAATAGGTGGGGTTTATGACTTTGTGGCTGTAGTAACTAGTCTATAGGGTCTAGTCAAAAACATCCTCTCTCCCTTTCTTATTCTCACACAAACAATCTCTGTCTTCTGCTCTCCTTCTGCCAGCTCCTCTCCACATCACTGTTCCCATTATCTCTCCCTCTCTCCAGAGGTTTAGAGTGTGTGTGTCTTCTCAAAGCAGGTCGGGGTGTTGTTCAGGCTCCTCTGTGTCTGTGACTGCTGATCCTTTCCTACAGAGGGAGCTGTTCTCCATCAGCCCATCCTCACTCACACTCAGACTGATCCTGTACGGAGCTTTTAGGGGGGTGGAGGCTAGCCTGGTGTCTGCTCCCGGGGCCTTCTGCATGGGCTCAGATGTCCTCGACCTGGGGGGGGCCACGTGGTCCGTATGGATGAGGTCTGGGACAGAGAGCTGGAGCTGAATCTGGGTCTGCTCTCCCTCTCTCCTCTCCTCTGTCTCATTCCCTTCCCCTCCATCCATCTTACTGCTCCCTTTCGTATCCATCTCCACCTCTTCCTCTTTCCTCTCGCTGTCCAGAGGGCCAGTCAGTCCAGTGAGTGTGTCTCTCCCTCTGTCATTCTCTCCATCCTGCTCTCCCTTGGGTGGGGTCTGCTCATTGCTGATGAAGGAGGTCTTGTTGGGGGAGGAGAGGAGGGAGTGATCGGGGGTCTCGGGGGGTGTGGTGACGACGGGGTCAGGCGAGATCATCATGTCCTGGGTAGTCTTCAGGGTGCGAGGAAGACGCTTTTTTTTACCAGGAGGAGGGGGGTCCAGACGAGGGAAGGAGTCCAGAGAGGCATGACTGGAAGGAGAGAGAAGAGGAAGAGACATCCATTTCTACTGTAACTTTAACAATAACACATTTGTTACATTTGTTCAATCTCTCCCCGTCACTCAGTTCTCTCTCTCACTTGCTCTCTGTCTAACTTCCACTTGTTCTCCTCCCCCTTCTCTATGCTGTGGGACTGTGTTTATTTTATCAGTGGAATATTTCTCTACCTTTCCCCCATAAATGAGCAGATTGTCATGGTGACAACCGTATCATTGCCATAGTGATAAGGAGTGAGTCACCGCAAAGCATTCCAGTCATTTATGACTACTCTGTCTATACGTGACCTGACAATTCCCATTTCTCAACACATCAGTGTCTAAACACTCATCACGGTTTTACCAATTCTACGAGTTACGCAGCTGTGAAATGTCTGTCCTGGCTCCGTGTGTCAGGTAGGTGACTGAGTGTCAGTCAAGAGACTGCGTAGACGGACAGCTCGTTCTGTCTCTTTAAACTAAGGGAGACCCAAGGGTGAGTGTGCGTGTGTGTGTGCGTGCACTGTGTATGATTAACATTAGAAGTGAGGCAATTCAACTCAAATATGTCTCATTCAGTCTCGGTGTGTGTGCGTGTGTGTGTGTGTTGTTTCATCTCAGCTTCTGTCTAACTAACCCTCCTCTTACTCTTCATCACTTATTCACGGCCCCAGTTTGGAAAAATTCAGATGAATAATTTAAACATCTTTGACTCAACGGTTATGATCTTTAATATGGGGTGAGAGGATGACTATTTCCCAGCTTAAATCGTTCCACTTTAGAGAAAATAATACAATATTGTTTTTTAGAAATAACTAGCCGTCTCTCAGTTTTACTCTTTGGATAAAACCAATATTGGATTGAATCTCCAAGGCACAGTGTCTGAAAGCTGGGTTATAACTATTGGGCCCAGACACGTGGCGGACGTGAATATTGTATAACTGTTTGTGAGTATGTGAGATCTGCAAATGTTTGTGTGTTTGTGGTTGTGTCTGTCTTTTAGTGTACCCCTCCTCACTTTTAGGCAGTAATCCTGTGTGTGTGTGTGTGTGTGTGTGTGTGTGTGTGTGTGTGTGTGTGTGTGTGTGTGTGTGTGTGTGTGTGTGTGTGTGTGTGTGTGTGTGTGTGTGTGTGTGTGTGTGTGTGTGTGTGTGTGTGTGTGTGTGTGTGTGTGTGTGTGTGTGTATGTGTACTGTAATTGTGTATCCCTCACCTATTGGCAGTAGTTCGCTGGGTCATCTCCTCCATATTGCTCCAGACCGCACCTACACTCTTGTTGACCTCTGTGACGCCGATGTCTCCTATATGACTGGGCTCTTTCCTTCGCAGCAGGTCGTTGACCTTTGCCCCCACAGCCTTGCCCAGGTTCAGGGCGTTCTTCAGCCTCTGCTGACCTCCATTGGTAGTGGTGGAAGAGGGGTTCTCGGCAGGGCTGCTACCCAGAGCAGGGTTAGCTGTGACCAGGGAGCGACGGGCCGAGGCCTGGGTCAACCTGGAGGCCTGGAGCCCCTGGCCTGGAGCTCTGGAGGCATTGGAGTTCTCAAACATACTCTGGCCTACTGGAGAGAGAAAGGGAGGAAGGGAGGGGGAGGGAGAGCATGTAAGATATAAGTGAGGCTATTGTGAGGGCACATTCAATCAAGGTATTTTTTGTTTTACAAAAGGTTGCATTACAGGCACCAATGGAACATTGCAGATATAAATGGAATGTATAGACATTTCACGTGACCTGGCGCAAAAGACAACTCCTGAGCAAAGGAACATGAATCACATGCACCGAACCACATCCACCAATCACAATGAAGCTGAAAAGGGACCACAATGCATCGCAGGATGGGTAAATGCACAAAGGAGCGGGTTGTTGTCAGTCCACATAGTACAATAATAGATTGTCTTACCTTGTGGAGAAAATAGTTTCTCGGAAGGCATTACTAAGACACAACAAGTTAATAGATTTCGGGAAGACTTTATTCGGATAGCCCATCTGTAAATCCTCTACAGACAGTAAAGGACAACTGTCTGTAGAGGAAATCAGTAACATTTCAACTAACTATCTCCTAACCCTAACGTAACCCTTACCCCAACCCTAACCCTTAATTCCTAACCTTAACAAGCAGTTGCTTATCAGCAGATAGTTTGTTGATAGTATGACCATCTGTAGACCATCTACAGATGCTCTAAGACATTAACAGGCACTTCAGGGGGACAAATAGACTGTACGGCTAAATGGCGGGTTTGGCTGTAACTCTAAAAGCTAACATCTCTGGACAGAAATATGGAAAGGAACATCTTCATTAATAACTCTAGAAAAAGAGCAGTGAGACAGCACAGCACGGGTGCCCTTGACTTCACTTTGTGTTGCTTCGGCAATTCAGACGATTTCAAAGACATGGGCAGCCACAGAGATCTTCAAATCCATTAGTGTGAGTCTTTGGACAGACAGCTAATATAATTCTGGAGTGATGGGAGGGTGTTTGAAAGAGGGAGAGAGAGGGAGAGCAGACATCTAGGTGCTTATTCACACAAACACAGATATCTTTTCACTGTTAGAGGCCTGCCAGGGGGAAGGATTCTCTGTAGTCTGACCAAAGAGGAGGGCTATTAGGAAGATCAGGTTGAACAGAAAAATCACTCTGTGTTCAGTGTGTGTTTGGATGTGAGTGTGTGTTTGGATGTGAGTGTGTGTGTGTGTGTGTGTGTGTGTGTGTGACAGCTCTCAGATAGCCACAGTTTAGGCTAGAAACGCAGTTCCCACGCTTCTCTTAGCTAGACTCCCTGTCACATGGCTTCATAATGATAGTGTTTTGAGTATGGGTGGACATGATAATGAACAGCACAAACACAGTCAGCTTCAGACTAAATCCTCCATTACACATTCCCTCCCCATGTTAGGCCCCGGAGCTTATTGTCTACGCCTGAGGCTGAGACTGGCCCTGTACTATAATACCTACCGGTCTCCCTCTCTCAATTACAGCCCAGCCTTAGGGATTGTTGCCATGTTAATTACGATTGTTAATTAAAACAGAAGCATTTTTTTTCTGCAAGTGGAGAGGAGGATAAACATACAGGAACGAAATACAGAAAACACGAAGGAAAGATCATTCAATGAAAGAAAGATAATTAAATGAAAGCGACTGAATTCCAGAAAGACAATCAGCTGTTAAGATAGTACAGTGTGCCCGCAGTGGCACAGCACAGAAACCAGGTAGAGGAGGAGTACGGAAAGAAAGAAAGAGAGAGATGGTAAGAAAGGAGACGTTTATTGAGCAAAAGCAAGGTCAGCGACAGACTGAGATTCAGAGTAAGTGCATATTCACTCCCACACATATACAGTACAGTATACCGCTTTTCTCTTTACAACAGTTCAGGGAAGGAAGGACATGATGAAATGAAATAGGTTTTGCATCAGAACAAAAGACCCGAGTTAACAGAACAAGGAGAAGTCACACTATTGAGATGCACCCACAGCCTAATGAAGCCGTAGTCACGGGACTAGGAAACAAAGTTTGGCCACAAGTTTGGAACTTAGAATCCTAGGATCCTATATCTGACAACAGGTTAGTTTGGAGATACTGGACTTCAGTGTAACGTTCCAGTTGGTTTATACTCTGTCATTCAATCTTTCATTTAAACTTCTATTTAAAGTCTAGTTAAAAGTTGTATCTCCGGTGTGACATAATTGGCTGTACTATTAACATATACCCTTAGAGAGAATGTCCATAACAATAACACAACTTCTACATTGTTAGTCAGAGGACCCTTATATCAACCTTACAGGCTGCTCTGTCTAGATGGACTCAACTTTCCCCTTCATCTTATGAAGAACTTTAGATCTTGTTCTCAGCTGTGAGTAACCCACTTCTGTCAGAGTGACTAGAAAACACACACACACACACACACACACACGGTGAAATCTGCAGTGGGTGAGTCATGGGCTGTTAGTCAGACAACAGCAGCCTTCCTTACAGAAATGTTGTTGTAACTCTCAGACAGGAGGTGAGTAGCAGACACTCACAGGGCTGAGTGGAGGAGAGTACGAGATAATGTACCACAGGGCTGAGTGGAGGAGAGTACGAGATAACGTACCACAGGGCTGAGTGGAGGAGAGTACGAGACAACGTACCACAGGGCTGAGTGGAGGAGAGTACGAGATAACGTACCACAGGGCTGAGTGGAGGAGAGTACGAGATAATGTACCACAGGGCTGAGTGGAGGAGAGTACGAGACAACGTACCACAGGGCTGAGTGGAGGAGAGTACGAGACAACGTACCACAGGGCTGAGTGGAGGAGAGTACGAGATAATGTACCACAGGGCTGAGTGGAGGAGAGTACGAGACAACGTACCACAGGGCTGAGTGGAGGAGAGTACGAGATAATGTACCACAGGGCAGAGTGGAGGAGAGTACGAGATAATGTACCACAGGGCTGAGTTGAGGAGAGTACGAGACAACGTACCACAGGGCTGAGTGGAGGAGAGTATGAGATAATGTACCACAGGGCTGATTGGAGGAGAGTACGAGATAACGTACCACAGGGCTGAGTAGAGGAGAGTAGGAGATAATGTACCACAGGGCTGAGTGGAGGAGAGTACGAGACAACGTACCACAGGGCTGAGTGGAGGAGAGTACGAGACAACGTACCACAGGGCTGAGTGGAGGAGAGTACGAGACAACGTACCACAGGGCTGAGTAGAGGAGAGTAGGAGATAATGTACCACAGGGCTGAGTGGAGGAGAGTACGAGACAACGTACCACAGGGCTGAGTGGAGGAGAGTACGAGACAACGTACCACAGGGCTGAGTAGAGGAGAGTAGGAGATAATGTACCACAGGGCTGAGTGGAGGAGAGTACGAGACAACGTACCACAGGGCTGAGTGGAGGAGAGTACGAGACAACGTACCACAGGGCTGAGTGGAGGAGAGTACAAGACAACGTACCACAGGGCTGAGTGGAGGAGAGTACGAGATAATGTACCACAGGGCAGAGTGGAGGAGAGTACGAGATAATGTACCACAGGGCTGAGTGGAGGAGAGTACGAGATAACATACCACAGGGCTGAGTGGAGGAGAGTACGAGACAACGTACCACAGGGCTGAGTGGAGGAGAGTACGAGACAACGTACCACAGGGCTGAGTGGAGGAGAGTACGAGACAACGTACCACAGGGCTGAGTGGAGGAGAGTACGAGACAACGTACCACAGGGCTGAGTGGAGGAGAGTACAAGATAATGTACCACAGGGCTGAGTGGAGGAGAGTACGAGACAACGTACCACAGGGCTGAGTGGAGGAGAGTACGAGACAACGTACCACAGGGCTGAGTGGAGGAGAGTACAAGACAACGTACCACAGGGCTGAGTGGAGGAGAGTACGAGACAACGTACCACAGGGCTGAGTGGAGGAGAGTACGAGACAACGTACCACAGGGCTGAGTGGAGGAGAGTACGAGATAACGTACCACAGGGCTGAGTGGAGGAGAGTACGAGATAATGTACCACAGGGCTGAGTGGAGGAGAGTACAAGATAATGTACCACAGGGCTGAGTGGAGGAGAGTATGAGACAACGTACCACAGGGCTGAGTGGAGGAGAGTACGAGACAACGTACCACAGGGCTGAGTGGAGGAGAGTACGAGACAACGTACCACAGGGCTGAGTGGAGGAGAGTACGAGACAACGTACCACAGGGCTGAGTGGAGGAGAGTACGAGATAATGTACCACAGGGCTGAGTGGAGGAGAGTACGAGACAACGTACCACAGGGCTGAGTGGAGGAGAGTACGAGACAACGTACCACAGGGCTGAGTGGAGGAGAGTACGAGATAATGTACCACAGGGCTGAGTGGAGGAGAGTACGAGACAACGTACCACAGGGCTGAGTGGAGGAGAGTACGAGATAATGTACCACAGGGCTGAGTGGAGGAGAGTACGAGACAACGTACCACAGGGCAGAGTGGAGGAGAGTACGAGATAATGTACCACAGGGCTGAGTGGAGGAGAGTACGAGACAACGTACCACAGGGCTGAGTGGAGGAGAGTACGAGACAACGTACCACAGGGCTGAGTGGAGGAGAGTACGAGATAACGTACCACAGGGCTGAGTGGAGGAGAGTACGAGACAACGTACCACAGGGCTGAGTGGAGGAGAGTACGAGACAATGTACCACAGGGCTGAGTGGAGGAGAGTACGAGATAATGTACCACAGGGCTGAGTAGAGGAGAGTACGAGACAACGTACCACAGGGCTGAGTGGAGGAGAGTACGAGACAACGTACCACAGGGCTGAGTGGAGGAGAGTACGAGATAATGTACCACAGGGCTGAGTGGAGGAGAGTACGAGACAACGTACCACAGGGCTGAGTGGAGGAGAGTACGAGATAATGTACCACAGGGCTGAGTGGAGGAGAGTACGAAACAACGTACCACAGGGCTGAGTGGAGGAGAGTACGAAATAATGTACCACAGGGCAGAGTGGAGGAGAGTACGAGATAATGTACCACAGGGCTGAGTGGAGGAGAGTACGAGACAACGTACCACAGGGCTGAGTGGAGGAGAGTACGAGATAATGTACCACAGGGCTGAGTGGAGGAGAGTACAAGACAACGTACCACAGGGCTGAGTGGAGGAGAGTACGAGACAACGTACCACAGGGCTGAGTGGAGGAGAGTACAAGACAACGTACCACAGGGCTGAGTGGAGGAGAGTACGAGATAATGTACCACAGGGCAGAGTGGAGGAGAGTACGAGACAACGTACCACAGGGCTGAGTGGAGGAGAGTACGAGATAATGTACCACAGGGCAGAGTGGAGGAGAGTACGAGACAACGTACCACAGGGCTGAGTGGAGGAGAGTACAAGACAACGTACCACAGGGCTGAGTGGAGGAGAGTACGAGATAATGTACCACAGGGCAGAGTGGAGGAGAGTACGAGATAATGTACCACAGGGCTAAGTGGATCATCGTTCTGACAAACGGAGAGCAGAGAACCTAGCCTAGCAGAGTCCATTACTACTGATGCACAAATGAGTCTAGCGCTCAACATTTAACGTTTAGCGCCTGGCCTAGCACACAACGACAAGACCATTTGACGTGTGTGTGGTGAGAGAAGACCAATCCGTCTTAAGTGGCCATGCGGTTATTTAGCATGTTAGAAGAGCCTCCCTGTGATGACAGATTAGCCTTTAATCTACATGAGTGAGGCTTGTCTAAGTAGGGCCAAAAAGCCTCACAGTGTGTTGGATGACAGGATGAAAGCGTGTTCTATTAGGAGCTATGACATGAAACTATACTTAAAGGGATAATTCGCCATTTTGTCAACTAAGCCATTTTTTTCTACTTATCCAAAGTCAGACGAACTAATGGATACCATTTTTATGTCTATGTGCAGTTTGACGGAAGTTGAAGGACGTTTTTGTCTACAGGAGCATCTAGCCGCTAGCTAGCAGCTAATCCTGTAGACTTCCAGTCATTGCGCTGTCGCTATTAAGCAATGGCCCCAGAAACTACCTTCAACTTCCTTCAAACTGCACGGAAAGACAGGAAAAAAAACATTTTACAACCGATGTGATGTGATAATTGCGTTGTTTGCTCTATAACCTGTTAGTTTATATGCCTTGACACCGTGACATACGTGTAGGCCTAAGGCTGAGACAGTAAGAAGACACAGTGGCAGAATAAATTCAATCACACCTTTGTTTTATCACAAAACCGGAGCGCAACCTCTGTCCGGTGAAGTCCACAAAGCATATTGCATGTAATAGTTACATGACCTACAGCATGGTCAAGCAAGTTAATGTTTCTGACATTTTCGGACTACTAAACTACTATTTATTTAGAACCACAGAGATTTACAGCAAGTCGCAAAGAAAACAGGAGCTGCCTCCACTATTCCAGCACCATTTCAACTTCAACATTTCAACATCATCAAATCACCTATGCCCAGACTAATAAGGTGACAACTAACAGATACCAAAAACAATTTAGTCCAATCAATGTAAGCTAAATATGATGTGGCTGTCCATGGTTCTGGTGTGTGTGTGTGTGTGTGTGTGTGTGTGTGTGTGTGTGTGTGTGTGTGTGTGTGTGTGTGTGTGTGTGTGTGTGTGTGTGTGTGTGTGTGTGTGTGTGTGTGTGTGTGTGTGCAAGTGGAAAAAACATGTTGACTCACCCTACTTGTAGAGAAATGCCAATGCCATCCTCATCTCTTTCATGTTGACGAAACGATACACAGTACACTTTTACATTTTTTGTTGTCCTGGGCTACCTGGCTAAAATGCTTGCTCGGTAGCCTAACTTCCTTTCATGGGCAACGCTAGCTATTTAACATTAGCCTTCTACATCTAGCTACATATTGAAGTTTCATCCTCTGTCCAGGGGCAAAATGTATGCATTTATGATTGGATCTGAATTGCCGTTTTAATCATTGGCTAGTACGGAGAATCAAGCAAAACAACAAGTCCAAATCCCTATCTCCATCCATGGCTAATAGGAAAGGGCCAATTTTAGCTAGCTAGCTAGCTAGCTAGAGTCCGGAGGACCACAACACAACGAGATGCAACAATTCAAGTTGTTTCTGTCAATTACGTATTTCTCTTGATGCGTTGTGATAGGAGTGAATCCAAATCCAAACTGGCTTCCCTTCTAAATGTATTGGGGTGCACCAGGACTATTCACAGTTGAGCTCTCGCAGTTTAGCTCAACGCTGATTGGCTATTATTTTATACTTTTTTTTTTATCAAGAGAGGCCAAATGCTCGCTGGCTTCCCTTGGATTCAATGCTACGGGGCGGCAACAATGTCATACTTTTTATGATCAGACCGCATCAGATAGATGGCCTACACATACAGAGACAGGGGGGCGCTATTTCGCTCGCTCGGATGCTTTCTCCAGTGAGATACGTTCAGCTTCTTGCGGATTGAAGAAAAATTATGAAAACACAGAGACGAAATAAATTATTTCTGTTTTTTTCTTGGTGTATTTTTTGGGGGAAGCCTGGCTTCCCTTGGCATCCTTGACAAATTATATATGAGTTAATTTGACTCTGGGTAAGTCACTTAACGAGAGTGAATGCTGGGTGGGAAATTAAATTTAACGAGCTCATGAGTGGTGATTAATTTCAATCACTGATTGTTCAAAAGTAAAGCAGTGTGTGCACTAACCGGAGATTAACGGAAAATTAGGAACTTAAAGAAAATAGGCTAAACATTTAAAAGGTCAGATGAACTCGTGGATACCATTTTTATGTCTCTGTGTCCAGTATGAAGGAAGTTAAAGGTACAGTAGTTTTGTGAGACAATGCTAACTAGCTAGCGTTAGCACAATAACTGAAAGTTTATGAGTATCTGTTACCATGCAGATACAGTTGGCAACTTCCTTCAAACTGCATTCAGAGACATTGTATCCACCAGTTCATCTGACTCTGGGAAAGTAGATAAAGGGCCTCATTGACAAAATTATGGTATCCCTTTAAAACCTGTTGAGGATCTTATCCCGATCTTATCCCAGTATTGGGATTCATTGTCATGTGACCATGGCGGGGAATTCAAAACTGCAAGAATAATCATTTCAAATAATCAAATAATCAACTATTTTCCTCCATTTGAAAGATATATCTCCTAAATCTAACCACGCTGTCCGATTTTCAGAGGCTTTACGGAGAATGCATAAAGTTAGGTTATGTTAGGAGAGTACATTGACAATAGCTGTGTGTAATGTTTAGCCAATTCAAAGAAGGGCATCAACAGACAGAAAACTAGCTAGAATTATGCACTTACCTTTGACAATCTGCATCAGATGACACTCATAGGACATTATGTTATACAATACATGCATTTTTAGTTCCATCAAGTTCATATTTATATCCAAAAACAGCATTTACAGTCGCGGTGAAATTCAGAATTTTCTTCGGCTCGAATGCTCCCAGTGAATCCAGCATTACAAATCACGGAATTACTATTCGAAAACATTGGTAAATTATAATATTGTCATTCAAAGAATAATATATTATCATCTCGTAATTGCTACCGAATGGCCAGATCTCAAAATAACTTTACTGGGAAATCACATTTTGCAATAAACTGGGTACTATGCTAAGAACAATAAGCTAAGCTATAAGCTAAGCTATACAGTTAGCATCATCTAATATCGATAAATAACATTGTAAATATCCCCTTACCTTTGATTATCTCCATCAGAAGGCAGTGCCAGGGATCCCAGGTCCAGAACAAATGTGGTTTCTTTTGACAAAGTTAATAATTTATGTCCAAATAACACCAAATAGTTAGCGTTCAGTAGGCTCCCACAAAACGAGTTGGTAGGTGTAAAGTCACGCCGAAAAGCTAAAAAAAACCTAGTAAATAATAATAATTACGTTTGTTCAAACATGTCAAACGTTGTTTAGCATTAATCTTTTGGTCCATTTTTAACGTGAAACATCAGTAAACATCAGTAATATTTTCACACAACCTATCAAGTGTCTAGAATAAACGATTATGACAAAGACACTCTTCTCAGATTTATGCGCATGCGCAAAAAATGAAGTGATGACGTGTCAACTTCCTTGCATTCTAATTTGCTCCCTGTTCATCACAGATGCTTCAAACAACTTTATAAAGATCGTTGACATCTAGTGGAAGCCGTAGGAGTTGCGAACTGAATCCTTTCTCACTATGGTATCTATAAAACAATGACACTAAATAGTACAGTCACAAAATTAAAAAAAATTTAAAATCTATTTTTCACAGGTTTTTGCCTGCAATATGAGTTTTGTTATACTTACAGACACCATTCAAACTGTTTTAGAAAATTCCGAGTGTTTTCTATCCAAACCTGAACAATAATATGCATATTCTAGCTTCTGAGTTGGTGTAGGAGGCAGTTAAAAATGGGCACATATTTTTTTCCAAAATTCTCAATACTGCCCCCTAGCCCAAACAGGTTTTAAGATCAGTTACAAGTCTAACTTTGGAGCCAGACATGTCCCAGAAAGCGAGATCTCCTGTTCTCCTGACTCAGAGACCAGTAGTCCAGCCACATACTGTATTGTACACACCCAGAGCACAGCTATTGTAGGCCAAACATCTATAATTCACACACCCTTGTTTTTTAAATATGAATCTTTAAAATAATGGGGTTTTGATGGTGGGTGGGGAATGAATCATTTAAATCCTGTACACTACGGTAGCTGGAGGGAGTCTGAGAGCAATAGTGTTCATTCTCTAACCCCCCACTGAGTCATACACTGCCCTGCTTCCTGTCTCCTGTGGCTTGTAACGGGAGGTCAGATGTCAAAGGTTAGACCAATAACTGCAGGGGTTGATGGGATTATGTGTTCTCCTCCTGTCCCGACAGACTACAGCTCTGATCTATGACCTCAGAACAAGGCTTTAACAGCCTATTAGCCAACACCCCCCTAACCATACCCAATGCCCCTCACATCATTCTCCACCCCAACAACTCCCTCATCTTCCTCACCCAGCAACCCACAACCCAGCTCTGTCCTTGGGCCCCTAGTAAAGTGCTTTTAAATGACGGGACTGTAAAGGGCCAGTGTGTTTACGTGTGTGTGAGTGGCCTGAATGGAAAGAGCACAAAAGAGCAAGAGAAAAGAGTACAGGGGGGAGAGGATGGGTAGGGAGGATGACAGGACAGGTTGTATTCAGGTTGGGAGGAGTGCGGAGAAGAGAAATTAGGAGAGAAAGAGAGGAGAGAGGTTGTCGCAGACATTTTTGTAAGCCTTCATTCCCATCCATATCAAAGAGCTCCAATCAATATTTAATCTAGCTATTTGCCACACCACTGTCTGTCTGGCCCTCCAAGACCTTGCTCTCTCTCTCTCTGTGTGTGTGTGTGTGTGTGTGTGTGTGTGTGTGTGTGTGTGTGTGTGTGTGTGTGTGTGTGTGTGTGTGTGTGTGTGTGTGTGTGTGTGTGTGTGTGTTATATCCCTGAGTCAGCAGTAGATGCATGGTGTGAGCAGTGAGACCGATTCAAGACCAAGACCGGAGCAAATCGAGTCCAAGTCAAGACTGAAACTGGGAGAGGGTCGAGGGGTACGAGACCAAGTCAAGACCAAGACCAGAAAAATGTGGGTCCAATTCAAGACCATGGTTGTAATCGTGTTAAAAATGCCCAGTATTTCTGTGATTATATTTCAGAACAACATATGGTTTCTTTAGACATTCAGAATGGTGAGAAAATACATGCTGATGGAAAATAGAGCCACTCTACAAATTATTACTAACCCAAAAAGGTCTATAATAGATTCAGTTTTGTATAATACACTCAAGAAAAATGATTATAATTCTCATAGTGACTCAGGAGTAACATTAAAGAAAAATATGCCTCGCCAACATTAGACAACTATACAGAAAACCCTCAAAATGCTTACATAAGTAAATTAAATCAATGATGAGGGAATAGTGAGATTAACGGCATTATTGTGCTAAGTGCAGATATGTATTATAGGTAATGAATGTGTAGTGGACTTCTTAGAATGCTACAGACTTTGTGGCGCAGCAGAAACATCAGCGTACCCAAATCCAGAGGTTGTGAGTTAAAATCCCAGATGGGGTCATATTGAAAAGTCAGTGCTAACTGGTCATGTTAAATGTAAAGATTGTCATTGATGAACAATTTTTACACTATTTTATCTTAAAACCCCCATTCCATTTCATTACTTCCCTTACAAAAGAAACATGAAATTTGCAGTTTTCACATGTTGAGCTGAAATTCTCATGTGGAAAAAAAAGAGAAACATGGGGTCAGTTGTGAGCCTCTGGCTCACGTGTGAACATGTATTCAATATATAGTTCATATGTTAACATCACCTTTCACAAGTGAGGAGAATAAAATGTTTTCACCTCACGTGAATTGTAGATCCCCATGTGGAACTCTCACATGTGGAATTGCATTTTCACATGTGGAATTTCATTTTCACATGAGAAGCTTAAATTTGCACTTTTACATTTGAAAAATGTTTGCATATGAAAATGTAACTCTCTCATGTGGAATTGCATTTTCACATGTGAAAATCGAATTTGCAATTTCACATGTGGAATAATTTCATGTTGAAAATGTGCATCCCCATGTTGTCACATTTATTTCACGAGATCACGTTTTCCTATGTGTTCAAATGTTTTCACATGTCGTTTCATGTTATCACATGTTGCTTTTACATGTGGTCACATGCTATCACAATAACTTCACATGTGAAATTCATGTGGTTTTCCTGTAAGTGACATGCACAAACACAGACACACCAAAAACATCCAAAACCTACTGTTGAGGTTTGCAGAGGCCAACTCGAATGTGTTGGAGATGACAGGAGCTTGTAGAACCAGGGTTCCCAGATCACGACACACACACACACACACACACACACACACACACACACACACACACACACACACACACACACACACACACACACACACGTGAGATTAATTACTGTGTCGGCACCCAAACAGAAAAGAAAAACCTCAGGAGCACAATAATGAGTCCTCTAACCTCCAGATGAATGAACGTTTTGAATCCTGATACAGCACATGCACTTCCAACAATGAAACTCTCCTCGAACCTGACATAGCACATGCACTTCCAACAATGAAACTCTCCTTGAACCTGACATAGCACATGCACTTCCAACAATGAAACTCTCCTCGAACCTGACATAGCACATGCACTTCCAACAATGAAACTCTCCTCGAACCTGACATAGCACATGCACTTCCAACAATGAAACTCTCCTCGAACCTGACATAGCACATGCACTTCCAACAATGAAACTCTCCTCGAACCTGACATAGCACATGCACTTCCAACAATGAAACTCTCCTCGAACCTGACATAGCACATGCACTTCCAACAAAGGAACTCTGCTGAAAGTGAGCACTGCTTTCAGACCCTAGACTTTAAGTTAATGAGGGAGGAGGGCCTTTGTAGCATATATCAGCACAAATAGAGATGACTACCTCTTCGTTTTCATGCGTAGGCTGACACATGCATGTGCACAAACAAACACCCACCCACGCACACACACAGACCCACCAGATAACCTCTTTATCTGCAGACACGGTTGGGCTAAGGCATGCACTGACATTTTGACTAGATTTAAATTATGATGTGAGATGCAGGGAGCTCAGAACAACATGGTAAACAATATGGTAAACATCGCTGTAATCAGTAAACACCAACAGCAGCTAAATATCAGAACTGAAAACCAAAATCCTGATAATCTCATCCTTCACTCCATTTCTCTTCCTGTCTCTCTCCAACACTTTTCTCTGGCTCTGTCCATCCTACTGGGCACAGATGTCAATTCAACATCTATTCCATGTTGGTTCAATTTCATTTCATTGAAATTACGTGGAAACAATGAGTCTATTCCCAGTGGGATCCCTCTTCCTCCTCTCTGCCTGGCTCTCTCTCGTTCCCTCTCTCCCCATCCCTGACAGTGTGGGTTCTTGTTTCCTTTGAGGCTGCAGTGACAGCCTGTTACCTCTGCTACGCTTCTCTAGAAAGGCTTCAATGCTGCCAGTTAGGGTTTGTGTGAAAGAGAGAGGAAGAGGGGTAGGGAGAGCATCTTCTCTTTCATCATTCCAGAAATACCAAGTCAGTGTCACTAAAATCCTACGCACACACAGTTAGAAGCACAAATGGAATGGCCACCCCATCCGTCTGCCAATAAAATCGACAGCTGTGTGTGCACGCGAGAGTGTGTGTGCGTGCATGCTGTCTTGTCAATTCCACAGCAGCCTGCTCAGTCTCCTTGGGTGACCCACGCTCTGTTAACCACAGAGCTAGGAGTTTGGCTTTATTTAAAATTGCCACTAGGCTACTGTGTGTGACAGTGACGTTGATGACTGTGGTGCTGTTGTGGTGGCTGGGAGCGCAGTGACAGAAAGACAAGGACACCAGGCCTCGATCTGAACTGTCAGAGGGGTAGGGAGTCAGAAGAACTTTCAATCTGTGAAGAGTCACACAAACTTTTCTAACCGACTGACTTTGCTTTATATTTCACAGTGGCAGGGCTGAGTGTGTGTTTGATAGGGTGGGTGTGTGTGTGTTGATAGGGCGTCTGAGTGTGTATGGCATTTTGCACAGTGCATATAAAACTTAATTAGAGCATCTGTCTAAATATTAAACAAAGAATCAGTGAGGTGTGTGTGCGTGTGTGTTTTAGTCAGGGTGAATGATGAGTCCTTATTGGTAGATTAAGCGTGGAAACGTGACTCGGTTTCAGAATGGAGATAATTGATTCAGGTCCGGAGCCAATCGCTCTTCTAAATCATCAATATGTCCTTCAGCAGGGAAGAAACGGAGAGGAGTGGATAAGAGGGGAGGAAGAGCGTAAAGGAGGAGGATGAAAAGAGTATACAAAGGGAGTGTTTATCCCAGAGGGTTGTGTGTGGGGATCTAGAGAGGAGGAGGTGAGAGGACAGAAGAGGAGGCCAAATGCTGTTGTGTGGGTGACTGAGGACAATCTGGAGTTTGAGGAAGTGGAACAGCTGGATCTTAGCCTTTAGACCCGAGAGCGAGAGAGAGAGAGACTTTGGCTTTTTGTCTTTCTTTACTGAAACATTCTCATTTCATTTAAAACTCACCTCCCTTTAAAAATAAAAACCAAAAATATATCCTGTACTGCATACATGTACCATACTCACCTTTCCATCTACCACATGATACAAGCCAACATCACAATACCCAAAACAATACCCACTTCTACAACCGTATATCCAAAACATCTTCCCCAGCTATACAGACAGCCCCCCTAACACACCATATCTCCTCAAACATCTCCACACTTTTTATCATTCTATAGAAGTCAAACTCAACCCTAAGGCGTGCAGAGACCATCCCATTAAACAATAGTAAAGGGTCTGTTATCCCCACCTTTGACCCGGTTCCTCCTTGTTAGCCAAATAGCTAACTTTGCTTGAGCAAACAGAAAATTCAACAAAACACATTTGGCCTTCTCCTTACTTGAATACCTGTATCCCATTATAAACACCCCAACAGTTAAAACCTCCCCCAACCTCTCACACAGACATTCCAACAGAGACATTAATGGCATTAACCTGGTGCACATAGAAAACACATGAATCACAGTTTCTTTCATTTTACAGAAAGGACCCCCCTGCCCGACTCCCGGTTCAACCCGTGCCAACCAGCTGTTAGTGGCCAGGGCTCCATGAAGAACCCTCCACTGGAGGTCCCCTGACCTCTTTGGTACTGGGGGTTTGTAGAGCCCCCTCCATCTAAAACCCACCATACTCTCTGCCCCACATACCCCCTGCCACTGATGTGCCCTCACTCCTGTTAGGCTTCTAATGTTTCTAACCTTAACGCAGAGGTTGTAGAGGGCTTTACCTCCCACCCCATCAAACTCCCCCACGCTCGGAGTGTTAAAATCTAACAAGTCCTCCAGACCCCCTTGCCAGTCTCCAGTCTCTGCCGTCACCTGCAGTGGCGGAAACATTTGTGGCCCCTCTCCCTTTGGCCGCTCAAACATCCCTCTTACCGGCTCAGACAGTGCCTCCTGGATCTCCTCCAGGAATCTCGCCAGCAGCCTAAGAGACGTTATTCCTGTTTGTTGTGCCAAGACTTCCGGGGGTTTCCACCCCTCCTCTCCCAGCAGTCTCAGGTCACCAAGCCTTTGTAAACCCCCTGCCATCAGTTGCCTCTGCAGGGTGGCCGACTGAACCGATCTCAAAGGGATGGCTGGGTTGTGGAAGATAGGCTCCACCCACAGCCCAGGCTCCACACCCAGTTCTCGTGTGGGCCTTAGCAGCTGCCAGGCCCTCAGCATTGCAGAGTAAAAATATGAGAGACCTGCTGTACTCAGCCTCTCCAACTTCATGAGGAACAGCTGCCAGTCCAACCCTAATCCGCCAGCTCTCCTCTGCAGCGCGCATGCTGGTTCCCTCCAGCCAACATCAGTATGGTACAGCAGTCTCTGCACCGCCTTTAGCCGGAAGGCAGCCATCCTGCTGTCCAATTCTACCAGGCCCTGTCCTCCTTCGTGGATGGTCATGGACAACACTGCCGCCCTCAGCCAGTGATGGCCCGACCAGAAGAAGTCCACCAGCTTGCGTTGCAGGTCAGACCGGCAGGGTGGGGGTTGAGGACAGACAGTTTATGCCACAGGGAAGATGCCACCAGGTTGTTAATTATCAGCACCATCCCTCTATGTGACACTTGGGACAGGAGCCACCTCCACCTGGCCAGTCTTGACACCACTGCCTGTGACAGCCCCTCCCAGTTCTTCCTGACTCACTTCTCCGAGCCCAGGTACACCCCCAACACTTTAAGCCCTTCACAACCCCACTGCAAACCCCCTGGAAGCAGAGGAGGAGCCCTATCCCCCCATGCCCCACATAACAGAGCTTTGCTCTTGCCCCAGTTTACCTTAGCTGATGAAGCTCCCTCATACACCTTCAGACTGGTCTCTAGTGCCTGCATATCTTGACCATCCCTGACCATCGCAGAAACATCATCTGCATATGCTGACACTGCTATTCCTGTTACCACATCCATGCCTGTCCAGCACACTCCCTGCAGTCTCCGGGATAGCAGTCCTAAAAAAGGCTCAATGGCTAGTGTGTATAACTGCCCAGATAGAGGGCATCCTTGTCTAATGCCCCGTCTCACCCAGACTGGCCTACTGAGACACCCTTCCACCTTAGCCATACATGACGCCCCAGCATACAACAGCTTCACACAGGTCAAAAAAGTCTTCCCAAACCCAAACATCACATTAAACAGATACTCATGGTCCACTCATGGTCCACTCTATCAAAAGCCTTCTCTTGATCTAAAGAGACCAGTCCAAAGTTCACATTAGAACCTCTCGACAAGGCCAACATGTCCCTAATTAAGAACAAGTTGTCCGTGATTGAGCGTCCCGGTACACAATATGTTTGGTCCTTATGTACTATCGAGTCCAAATGGAACTTCAGTCTGTTAGAGAGGACCTTGGCAAATATCTTGTAGTCCGCACAGAGTAATGCCACAGGCCTCCAGTTCTTAAGTTCACACAAGTCCCCTTTTTTGGGCAGGACGGCAGCTCATCGGCAACTCTCCTACCCCGACGCATTCACACAACACGCAAAAGAAGTCCTGTCCAATTATTCCCCAGAATTTTTTATAAAACTCCACCGGGAGTCCATCGACCCCCGGTGCACGAACGCGGGACATCTGGGTTACGGCCTCTGCCAGTTCATGGGACAACAGAGGAATGTCCATTTCATCCCTCTGTGCCAGAGAGAGCTTAGGGAGTCCTGCGAACAAGATCTGAGCACACATAGAATCACACACTTCTGCCCTATACAATTCAGTATTGAACTCCACAGTCCGCTCCCGCATCTCACCCACCACAGAGGTCACCCGCCCATCAGACAGCCGTAGACAATGCATACCCTTGGCTTCACTGCTCTGTCTTTCCAAACCAAAGAAGAAGGAGCTGGGAGCATCCATCTCCTTGAGCATGGAGAACCTAGCTCTTACAAGTGCTCCCTTTGCTTTAACCTGGAAAAAACTGCCCAGATCCCTACGTAATTCGGCTAAATTAGCCTGGAGGCCTACATTGCCTTGCCCCACCATCTCTACCTCCATCTCACTAATACAACGCTCTAGTTCCCACTATACTCTCCTAGCCTCTGAGCATGAGAGAGCTGTGTACTGTTGACAGAAAAGCCGAATTTGGACTTTCCCCACATCCCGCCATTGACTCAGAGACTCATACTCCTCTCGTCGCTGCCCCCATCTTTCCCAAAAGGTCTGGAAACCTGAGCAAAAAGTGGCATCTTGTAAGAGCTTTACATTGAACTTCCAATAAGATGCCTGCCGGGGCCCTGGTGAAATAGACAGCCGAGCCATGGTTATGTGATGATCGGAAAACCCCACCGGGAGAATGGTAGCGCCGAAGAGCCTATTGCTCCAATTCCTAGACATGTCGGGCTGCACTCACCCTAGCCCCAAAAACCTTCACCCATGTATACTGTCTTGTGTTTGGATGTTTAGTTCTCCAAACACCCACTAGGTCAAACTGATTAATGATGTCCCTTAACACTCCCACTGACACTGAATGAGGCTCTTCCCCATTTCTGTCTTTTGTCAAATCCATTGTACAGTTCCAGTCCCCTCCGACCACCAGCGTCTCCTCAGGCGCTACCTGTGAGAGTTCCGGGATTATTCAGACCTAGAACCCCTCTTTCTCTCCCTGTATTAGACCTATTCAGACCTAGAACCCCTCTTTCTCTCCCTGTATTAGGCGCATACACATTTATAAAGACAAAACCCATGTTGTTAATTTCTGCTTTAACAACAAGCATACTACCCCTACACACCTCCTTTGAGGAGCACATTTTTACAGACAGACCCGGTGCAAAAAGGACTGCCACCCCTGCACTAAGACTTGCCCCATTGCTCAACACACTTGCCCCTTTCCACCAGAGCCTCCACTCGACTTCATTCAACACATCACTATGTGTCTCCTGCAGAAACAACACCTGTACATTTTTTTTTTACATATTCACCCAACACACTCCTCTTTCCCGCATCTCTGGCGCCATTTATATTGAGCGAGCCTACCCGTAGAGTCTCCATAAGAAGTGGGAGAAAAGCCAGCAGAGAAAGAGACCAATAGCAAAGCTCAAAAGCCCCAGTGTCAGACAGAAAATATACATCTAAACAGTGTCTGAAGGTAAACCTTTACGCACTGTTGTGACCCACTTCCTCAACCTTAACCGTTTCCTGGGTGAGAGGACAACATGCCCCTCATTTTTCATAGCATGTTGTACTGATCTTACAAACTTTCTTGGATCAGAAAAAAAGCCTCAAGATGAACTTTTTTCCCCTTGGTCTCATTCAGGAACCTTGTCAGTTCTCTCAACGTGAACTTAGACCCCTCTGCTTGACTGGCTGTCAGCTCCGGGCCCATTGAAGTGGAGTCTGAAAAAAATAACTCCTCATCCTCTTCCTCAGACTCACTTTCCTCCTCATCTCTATCTCCCACCCTGACCACCTGCCCTTCCTCTCTGGTCAGAGCATCCCCCACAGCAACAGGCAAAGTTTCCACGGTGCCTTTGACCACACCCTTTGTCCTTTTCCGCTTGACACCCTCCTCCTCCCCCCTAGTCTCTTACACTTCCCCACTATACTCTCCTCATCCACTAGCATAACCTGACTAGACCCAGCATCATCTATCCCACCCTCCATCGCATGACTAGGCCCAGCATCATCTACACCACCCTCCATAGCATAACTAGGCCCAGCCTCCGCTACCCCACCATCTCTAGCCTGACTAGACCCAGCCTCCGCTACCCCACCATCTCTAGCCTGACAAGATCCAGCCTCCGCTACACCACCCTCCATTGTGACAACAATTTTGGACCCCCTTGTGGCCCCCCCTAAATGTGGAGTATGAAATAATTTTTACATAACCAATTTTTGCTATCGTTCTTTTTTTTACATCCGTTATTAGACAGTGGCAAGATGATGATTATGAACATGGTCTTTTGCCTGCTAATGCCTGTGATGCAGTGAAGAAAACGATATGACAACAATAACGTCTAATGTAACTGGCCCCTCTAACAGTACAACTGGCCCCAGGTTGGCTCCCCCAGTTGAAATGGTCTAGAACTGCCACTGAGCGGCATCTGCCTGAAAACCTGCCGACAGTACACGAAAACAGCTAGCAAACTTACCAAAACGACTCAGCTCTTTCCTGATTTGATCATCCTTAATAAACGGAGGCAAATTTGCAACAACCACTCTTGTCGAAGGGGTAGAGAGAGGTGAAACTGGCACCAACACATCCCTTACAAATATTCCGCTAGCAATTAGCCTACCAACCAAATCTGCTCTTTTCATGAACACAACCACAGCTTTGTTCATTCTAGAAGCAGAATGTATAAATTCAGCTCCTACCTGTTCACCGACCGCGAGCAGAACCTCCTCCACCTTAACTCCATTCTCAGGAACACACCTGAATCCATGCCGTATCGACAGCGTCTCCTCCGCGCTAGGCTGAGAAGCCGCGCACGCCACACCTTCCAAACCCCAGGAAACTTACTCTGTCCTCTTCCACCCTAACTTTGAAAAAAACTGTGGATACCGCTAAAACAAATATTGCATTAATCCTCCACGATAGAAAAATAAAATTGCAAGAAAAGACCAAGGAAATAATCAAGAAAGTTAGTTAGGACGGAGCCCTCCACACCAAACACTCAAACTCCCAAAAATTCCCAGCATGCACTGCAAGAGAGAGAGACAGAGAGACAGAGAGACAGAGAGACAGAGAGACAGAGAGACAGAGAGACAGAGAGACAGAGAATGTGTACACAGTATGTTCTGCCCCCTCTTTTTTCTAATTAACTCTCTCTGTATTTCTCTCTCCCTCATGGACCTTAACTCACCCCTCACCCTCTCTCCTACCACAGTGAGATGGCCCAGAGTGAAAAACAGGTTCAACTACATGGTGACCTGGATGAGCAGAGTAAGGCAGAGAGGAGAACTGAGACGACCACCATGCTAACTACTGGATGAGTACAGCTTAGACCTCACTCACCCTCTCAAGGAGATCACAGAAAGGGTTGATTGGAAGCAGTATGATAACTGTTCACACACACACACACACACACACACACACACACACACACACACACACACACACACACACACATACACACACACACACACACACAGCACTCTGGGTCAGGTGGGTTACACAAACATGAGAATTGAAACTTCAGAGATCAAACAGTTTACTTTTAAGTTCTTTTGATTGTCACCTTCAATTCTCTGCTCTCTATTGAACCTGATGCAAGAGATGAGCTGAGGATAACTGACAGAGGAAGTGACTTGACTTGCTATGGGCCTTTTATATACTACTATATATAGTTATTACTATAACTTCTTTACTACCCACACAGAGTGTTGTCATAGGGTCCTAGGGTTAAATAGGAGCAGTATTTGGCAGGTGTTCTAAGTCGGTGTTAGTGCACAAGGTCTTAAAGGGGAACCGTTTCTGGTAGGCGATCTAGTCACTGTTACGGAACAAAGTCTTGTAAATGAATGAAAAAGCAACAGCATACCCGAAGGTCTGAATAATCCCAGATTTACATAAATTAGACACCAGTTAGATTGGGGGAGGGGTGGTTCTGTGAAAACCAGTGCACACATGCTTCCAAAACACAGATTATTCAGAAACAAAAAGCACTGGAATAATACGGTATCAACCAACATAACACATAAAACACAGCATCACATGACCATGTAGAAAATGTTGTTTTCCATCAATACATACAGATGTCATCATATTCTTACTAAAAAATAGTATTTGCTTACGAAGTGTGGATAAGGTTTCCTCTCTAACAAACACCAACAGAGTCTGTATACCAGTCAACAGTCCTGTACACTTTAGGGCCTGTACTGTACAGCACTGATACCTTACCGGCTCCTCACACCATTACACTGTATGTAGACAGAGACCAAAGCTCAAGGGGAGCAGTTTCAGCCATAACCTTTAGGCTGGGGTACACACACAGAGGTTCCTTTATCTGTTTCTGATGATTCTGAGAGCAGAGAGGGGGAGAAGTGGGGGTCAGGTTATGGCTCTTCACTAGTGTTTTTACCTGGTGGGCATATGTGTGTTTAGGTCTGAGTCGATCAGTAAGGTGTGTGTGTGACTGTGTGTGTTTAGGAGTGTGTGCATGTGTGAGAGCGTGTTGCATGTACAAGCATGTGCTTTTGTGCATTGTGAATGTGTGTTGTCGAGCTACACTGCTATCTCATCCCCCAGGCAGTCTGGTGGTCCCTGTCTGTTGAGCACGTTTAGTAGGCGGAGGGTCTCCTCGTCAGACCCCCAGCCATATATAATATCCCTCTCCTCCATCTCCTCCCTCTCTTCTCTCTCCTCCATCTCCTCCCTCTCTTCTCTCTCCTCTGTCTCATCACTATCATCAGTGGACGCGTACTCGGACGCAATGCCAGACTCCCGGAACCTCAGCAGCTCTAGACTGCCCAGTACCTCGTCGCGGGTTGATGACATCACCACCCCCGACCCCTCCTGACCTTTCACTCCATTCTGACCCCTCTGCTGTGGAGGAGTAGCGGGGCGAGGGTCAGGTGTTGGGGGTCCGGGCAGGAAGCGGAAACATTCAAGCTTGAGGAGACACTGTTCCCTACCTAGGGGGCTGCCCAGGGGAAGGGAGGAAGAGAAGAATGGGTTGATTGTCTTGTCCTGGCCCACGCCCATGTTGATGCCCAGCGCTGGCAGGGTGAGGCTGGCGTGGTCCTGGGGTCGAGGGGTCATTGGGTCACACAACACTGGGGGGACGGTGGAACGGAAAGTGATCTCCAATAGACTGTCCTGGGAACCCACTGGAGGAGGTGAAGAGTGGGAGGGGAGAAAAGGCGGAGAGAGAAAAGAAGGATGTTAGTTTCATTAAAGATAAGCATCCTTCCACACATTGAGCTAACTGAGCTTACATTCACCTGTTTAACTGCTAGCATGAGGCTAATTCCCATCCACCCCTGGTAGGGAGTGTGAAACGGTGTCAAACACTACATTAGGAGGAGGTGAGGTGTGGAGTGTGATATCAGGAGGAGAGGAGGGGGCTGAGGTGTAGAGCTGGTTGGTCCGCTGAGGTGTAACACGTTGTATAATGATGCAGCTGAAAAATGTGTGAAGTAATGTAACATGTTACACGATAACATGCTGGTTGGTCCGCTGGGGTCTACGCTTGGCCTGTCAGCTTAAAGAGGTGTGATATAGTGTGTGATGAGAGAGAGATGGGGGAGGGAGAGAATACATGTGCAATAAGGGAGGAGAAGACAAACAGGGTCTTTGAGTGGATAATGAGATGAAGGGAGTCTGTGTGTACATGTGTGTCATGCGAATGTTTGTGTGTGTGTGTGTGGTCATTTAATGAATCACTGTGTGTACTCACTGGACCTGGACCCAGACATTTTGACCTCCAGTTCCTGGATCTGTTTGACCAGTAGAGAGATGTGCTGCAGCAGGTCCTTGTTCTGGAGCAGCAGCTGATGCACTCTGGCCTGGGCCTCCAGTCTGGCTGTAGCCTCCGCACTCACTTGGTCCTTCAACAGGTGCACCTGGGGGGAGACAACACACACACACACCTGAGATAAGGACATACTTGGAAGAGAGAGAACACACATGCATGCACACACACACACAAGATACTGCTGTACGGTATGTTCATACACATGAGAGAGAGAGAGAACAGACACTCCTGAGATATGCCTGTACACAAACAAACACTCAATAGTGACTTCAGACTATTGAGTGCCACTGTAAGTATGTCTGTGTATTTCTGTATGTCTCACACCAAAGCCCATAACTAGTGGAGCAAGACGAGGACTGTCACACTTCAAGTTTAAGCTTATGAAAATGTAATGCCATGAGTGTTCTGTCGCAGGATTAAACCAAGAGAAGAAGAAGAAATACAGTTCCCATTAAAGGCTGCAGCCTGCAGTGGCATTAGTCACTAATCATAGAAACCAGAGACTAAGAAGAAAAAAAAATGTTTCTCCTCTAGCCCAGGCTTCAACACCAGGCTCAGGGGACAGACAACCCTTGGGATTATCATAGGAGCGAACAGCGCTGTTTGGATTCCTAGCCATGTCTTCTCAGAAACAGTACACATGGAGAGAGACTGATGATCCCCGGAATTCTACAATATCAAGGGATGTGCATGCACTTTAGTCTACATGGTAATACTAGCCAGAACTTACAGTTGAAGTCGGAGGTTTACATACACCTTAGCCAAATACGTTTAAACTCAGTTTTTCACAATTCCTGACATTTAAGCTTAGTAAAAATTCCCTGTTTTAGGTCAGTTAGGATCAACACTTTATTTTAAGAATGTGAAATGTCAGAATAATAGTAGAGAGGATTATTTATTTCAGCTTTTATTTCTTTCATCACATTCCCAGTGGGTCAGAAGTTTACATACACTCAATTAGCATTTGGTAGCATTGCCTTTAAATTGTTTAACTTGGGTCAAACGTTTCGGGGAGCCTTCCACAAGCTTCCCACAATAAGTTGGGGAAGTTGGCCCATTCCTCCTGACAGAGCTGGTGTAACTGAGTCAGGTTTGTAGGCCTCCTTGCTCGCACACGCTTTTTCAGTTCTGCCCACAAATTTTCTATGGGATTGAGGTCAGGGCTTTGTGATGGTCACTCCAATACCTTGACATTGTTGTCCTTAAGCCATTTTGACACAACTTTAGAAGAATGCTTGGGGTCATTGTCCATTTGGAAGACCCATTTGCGACCAAGCTTTAATTTCCTGACTGATGTCTTGAGATGTTGCTTCAATATATCCACATAATTTTCCTCCCTCATGATGTCATCTATTTTATGAAGTGCACCAGTCCCTCTTGCAGCAAAGCATCCCCAAAACATGATGCTGCCACCCCCGTGTTTCACGGTTGGGATGGTGGTCTTCGGCTTGCAAGCCTCCCCCTTTTTCCTCCAAACATAACGATGGTCATTATGGCCAAACAGTTCTATTTTTGTTTCATCAGACCAGAGGACATTTCTCCAAAAAGTACGATCTTTGTCCCCATGTGCAGTTGCAAACCGCAGTCTGGCTTTTTTATGGCGGTATTGAAGCAGTGGCTTCTTCCTTGCTGAGTGGCCTTTCAGGTTATGTCAATATAGGACTCATTTTACTGTGGATATAGATACTTTTGTACCCGATTCCTCCAGCATCTTCACAAGGTCCTTTGCTGTTGTTCTGGTATTGATTTGCACTTTTCGCACCAAAGTACGTTCATCTCTAGGAGCCCGAACGCGTCTCCTTCCTGAGCGGTATGACGGCTGCGTGGTCCCATGGTGTTTATACTTGCGTACTATTGTTTGTACAGATGAACGTGGTACCTTCATGCGTTTGGAAATTGTTCCCAAGGAGGAACCAGACTTGTGGTCTACAATTGTTGGAAAAATGACTTGTGTCATGCACAAAGAAGATGTCCTAACAGACTTGCCCAAAATATAGTTTGTTAACAAGAAATTTGTGGAGTGGTTGAAAAACGAGTTTTAATGACTCCAACCTAAGTATATGTAAACCTCCGACTTCAACTGTAGGTGCAACCTCTTTAAAAAAAGCTGGAAGGTCATTCCAAGGTGAGACAGAGTGTCATTGGGTGTGTTGCATATATCCTGACAAGAGAAGCGATCGGGGTATAGCAAAGAATGAGGCCTATCTCACAGTGAATAGTTGACAATGAGTGCTACTGTGGTACTTCTAACTTGACATTGAGCACTTCTTCCAACTTTATGATAGTTTCTATAGGAACTTTTCTGCTGTGGTTTTCTTACATCAAGGAGCATATTTTTGGGCTTGTTATAGAGCCCATGTCTCTATAGCACTGCATTGCTCTCACTTCAAGGAGAATGGAGCATGAATGGAGTCATGAGGCTGTTGCTAGATAGTCAGAAGATACAATTCTCCTTTCATCATACCACAGCCACAAAACTCTGTAACCAAGGTAACGTGGATGTATAGCTTTCTGTCGTCATTATTGATGCAATTACTGTAAAGAGAAACAGTTGATGGTGATGAAATGAGAAAAACAGCTGAAGGACTTTGTGTCTAATGAGAAACCTCTGAACTGTGCAGACACAAGATGGAGCCACTCCATCTCAAGGCTTCCACTTACTGTAATGTACTCCCCTTCAACACCACACCCTCCCCTCATCCTATCTCTTCTCACTTCCACTTCCTGTACTCTCCCCATCACACCCCTCACCCTCCTCTTTCCCCATCTTCTCATCCTCCATTCACCCCTGGACGGTAAACGCCAGGAAGGAGAGAGGGTAAAAGACAGATCAGATTCCATCATCACTCCACTTAGCGACAAATAGCAGTGATCTAGCCTCCATTAAAGCGGGCCATCAGCGTCAGAGCTCATCTGTAAATCCCGACAGTCTAACGGCACTGTCAGGGTAATATGCCACCATACGAACCCAGGGTTGTGGGTTCGATTCCCACGGGGGACCAGTACGGAAAAAAATGTATGAAATGTATGCATTCACTACTGTAAGTCGCTCTGGATAAGAGCGTCTGCTAAATGACTAAAATGTAAATGTAAATATGACACATCAAGCACTGCCAGGACAGAACATGAGATATGTGACTATGAGGAGAAGATACACTGTACTGATCAAAGTGTGAAAGGTAAACTGAGTTTAGTCCAACATGCCTTGGAGAAGGAAGGTGTCGTATTTGTCCTGGATTTATCTGAGATGTGACTGTGAGACATGCTCCTGAAACGCAGCCTGAATAATAACATGGAGAACGGAGATACTAAATGTGTCTGTGATGATTGAGAGATAAAGATAACAGCAGAGAGGGGGAGCGAGAAAGAGAGTGAGAGTGAGGGAGGGAGACAAAGTTCAAGTTGAGCCAGACAGCATTTTATGCATATTTAATCAAATAAACAATAATGAAATGCTTTGAGGCACAGTTTGGTTTGATGAGAGGATTCCACAGGTTATCAATTCTGGGACTGGAGGCACTGAGGACCCTGTTCACATCCATCTGCCCGACAGTAGATGACATCTACCAACATGTAGAGCGAATCTTGAAGCTTGACATTCTCCCCTTCCGCAACAAGAAGTTGGGGACACAGTTACACCAAGACCAGAAAGCTGTGAACATCCCAGAGGCTGGAACAAAACGTCTTAACGTAGGTGACACTATCCTACCCCCATTCTCTGTGCCAAGGAAGCATCTTCCCTGAGAGCCACCAAAGAGGCCAGGCACTGGTAGACTGGGGCTTACTGTCGTGAGACCACAGAAGATGGACCTCTTCAGCTAGGCTGGGTCATCTTGGTGGTCTTGGTGGCCTGCCTCTCCGGTTAACTTGGTGACGCACCCTGCCTCGATGGGCTTTTGGATCTCGGCATTGTATACTTTTGCCTTTCCGGGGTCCTTTGGCAACCTCTTAGTTCAGGCTTCTAGGATGTTCACAGCTTCCTGGTCTTGCCGTGACCAACGTCATGCTGCGGAAAGGAGAGAGCTGATGTGAACAGGCATTGCTGGGTTTGTACCTGCTTAGGCATGTGACCATCAGGGCTCTGGAGTGTCCAACCAAACTGCATATGTACAGCTGCTGGTCTACCAGCTGGCCCAACCTATCAGGTTGGTATAGTCCGCTCCGATGAGCAGCAGTGGGTGTGCCTTGTCAAAGGCATCATGTGGGATGCCCCTTAGATGGCGATAGCACTTCTACACGGCTGGCACGGGATAGGACTGCTCATCAAGGGCCAGTCGATCGGCTGTGAAAGCTCCCTTTATGGGGTACCTCTCTGCTGGCCTGGCCACAGGGGGATACTTGAAAATTGACTGATGAGCCAGTAAGATGAGCAGCGTGGTGTTGAATTTTCATCAGGGCTATGACTCCTCCTAGCCTTCTGAGGGGAGGATGATTGTCCACTCTGCTCCATCATCTAAAATGGCATACGTATTCAGAGACTTCTGGCCAGTCCTGAGCACGACTGGCACTGCCTTTAGGTAGACTCGTGGGTGAGGTAGATTTTGTCTAGAGGGGTGACAAGCAGGACACTGGAGCTCGGCTTGGCAACACTATGAAGCACTTATTGATGTGCTTCATTACATTCTCTGCATGGTTTTCTCTGGGTGCATGCATCAGGGCCATGGTTAGTGCAGCCACACTTTACATTTTTCTTTTTTCTTGAACCTTTATTTAACTAGGCAAGTCAGTTAAGAACTAATTGTTATTCACAATGACGGCCTACGCTGGGCCAATTGTGCGCCGCCCTATGGGACTCCCAATCATGGCCAGTTGTGATACAGCCTGGATTTGAACAAGGGTGTCTGTAGTGACACCTCTAGCACTGAGATGCAGTGCCTTAGACTGCTGCGCCACTCGGGACCCCACTTCCGGTAATGCTTACTGTCCTTGATCCACTTTTGATATGTTCTGACGGCTGCTTCACTATCTCTGTGCACTAAGATATATAGTGTTCAACACTGTGGAAGAGGTCCAGGCAGGTGAGCCGGCTTGAGTGGTGCAACAGGTCCAGGCAGGTAAGTTAGGTGGAGCGGTGCAGTAGGTCCAGGCAGGTGAGCTACCTGGAGAGGTTCAGCAGCTCCAGCCGGGTAAGCTAGATGGAGCGATGCAGCAGGTCCAGGCAAGTGAGCTGGTCCAGGCAAGTGAGTAGGACAGGAGTGGTCCATGGAGGATTAGCTGGCTGGGCAGGTGCAGCCCACGGTTGGTCAGTTGAATAGAATAGAGCAGCTGACGGAGTCTGAGCTTGTGTCATGCAGACTAAGCCTGAGCTGGTGGGTGGAACAGCTGGTGTTTGGAAGACTGGTAGCTCAGGGCGTGCCCACCAGTCCATGACTGGTTTGGTGGGGTTAACAACATCAAGGTAGAGTGCATTGTCACATTTCCATAATGCTGGTAGGGACTTTCGGCCAACTGCCTACTTGAAATTTGTGTTTGTGGCAGTGATTTTGTGACAGTGTAGGTCTGTGTGGTGATGGTGGCCTCTGTAGCGATGGTGACTTTCTACAGGGTCGACCTCGGCAGGGCTTCCATTTCTGCCGAGGAATATGTTAGCGGTAGGGTGACTGAAACGTGGGCAGCAGTGTCCTGTGGGCTAGCCATGAGCTGGGTGTAGTTTAGTGTAGTGATCACTTCTTGCTCTCACAGTGTTGGGGCAGAGGATCCGAACACGGGATAGCTGGTCGACCGGGGTCGCAGTTTTGGCCTGCTGTCCTCCACTGGGATGTAGCTCCCTGGTGCTGGCACTCTGCACCTGCACTCCTCCTCCCAAGGAGTCAGATAAACTGTGGATTCCTGTTGGAAAGGTAACAGACATCGGGCATGTGCTGCCACGGGTTGTTGTCAATGTTGTAGAGGAATCAGTACACATTGTTTTCTGAGATAACGTTTGGGGATGGGATCTTCTGACTGTGAGACTGTTGCTGTGTTTCTTTGCTCCTCTGCCGTGTCACAGTAGGTGCATTGCATCTGGCTCGAAAGACCAATGTTACACTATCAAATTATATTCCTAAACAAAGATGGCGTCCTGCTCAGGTGACCTGTCACCTGACCCTACAAAGATGGCTGCAGAGCACACCAAACATTCTTTGTTTTGGCAGCCATCAGAGGACTCTCCACCAGTATGCGTTATTGACCAAAGAGTGTTGTCTGTAACTTTGATGCCTTATATTCACTGTTATTCTTATAGTTGTGGTGGAAAAAGTATCCAATTGTCATATTTGATTGAAAGTAAAGATGCCTTAATAGAAAGTAAAAGTGAAAGTCACCCAGTAAAATACTACTTAAGTAAAAGTCTAAAAGTATTTGGTTTTAAATATACTTAAGTATCAAAATTAAATGTAATTGCAAAAATATATTTAAGCATGAAAAGTATAAATAATTTCAAATTGCTTATATTAAGCAAACCAGACGGCACAATTTTATTCTTTAAAATGGTTTTATTTACGGATAGCCAGGGGCACACTCCAACCCTCACATAATTTACAAACAAAGCATGTTTGTTTAGTGAGTCCGCCAGATCACAGGCAGTAGGGAGGATAAGTGTGTGAATTGGACCATTTTCCTGTACTCCTATGCATTCAAAATATAATGAGTACTTTTGGGTGTTAGCGAAAATGTATGGAGTAAAAAGTACATCATTTTCATTAGGAATGTAGTAAAGTAAAAATGTTGAAAAACAAACTGTAAAATACAGATATCCCAAAAAACAATGAAGTAGTACTTTAAAGTATTTTTACTTAAGTACTTTACACCATTGAGTTCAACTTAATAGCTTGATGTGTTATGTTTGGACTCATTATCATTCATTGATGCTGATGATAAATGGTCAAGTGTTCATTGGATTCTTGTCCACCTCACTCTAACTGGAGCCGACTTGGTGGTTAGCATCCACCCACAACTTAGTCTTTAGTCTCAATACACTACATCTACTCTAGCCTGGTCTTATTGATGGCTCAATAATTTGTTTCTAATTAACTGTAACAAGTTAAAACTGTATTGAACTTCCAGTGACACCTGCAAGTCTGGATTAGCCAACAGCCAAGTGCATCTGTTGAAAAGGGTTTCGATCAACGATTTAGTGTCAAGATTTACGTCCCTAGAATAACCAGAGGATGTACAACTCTATTACCACCCAGTTCAGGATTATCCTCATGCTGCCAGGCAGAGAGAATAAACAAACAAATATTCACACTTCCCTGAAAATGTTAGTGATCCTTCTCTCCTCCTCTCCCCCATCCTTCCATCCTATTCTCTCTTTCCAACCCTAGATGATTGTGATGAGTGTGAGCTTTCACAGACCAGCTAACTACCCTAAAATCTCAGCTACTGTCAGCACTTTGTTTGGAAGTCCATTCAGTCTCAGAGATTTGGCGCTGTAGCAACCTAACTGGGCCGATTGCTATTCGCTCCCCTCCAGGCCATCCCTCTGAGACGTGAAGGGAAGTGATGTACTTGACCCACCTTGACGCCTGATTGGCTTAGAATAAAGAATCTGTCTCTTCCTTCCTGTTGCACAAAGTTAGTAACATCACTGTCTCAAGGCCATTGACTGACTGCACTGGCAGATAGGGGATAGAGGTGTCAGGACCAGCTACCCGGTTACCCAGTCTCACACCCACACACACACACACACTCTGGCCTTCAGAACTAGACTTTATAAGGCAGTCACATCCTCCTCTCCCTCACTTATTCATAATTTCAAAATGTTTAGTTTTATAATAAGCTTATTATTGTCTTCTTTTTAACCTCTAAGTGGGTTTTTAATTCTCCATTCTCATTAAGGGGCAGTTGAAACTACCCGTGGGCTAAGTCTTAATGCCACACAGCACGGCAGGCAGCAGAACTAATGGGTTTAGTGCCTGTTGCCATGCCTGTGCTGGGGTTTGGACAGACAGATAAGCAGGATAAGGACAAAGACTGTGTCGCTCCCGCTGGCTGGCTCTGATGCTCCACGGCACCACCTTAGACTTTAATAATATCCTCTTAAGGATCCCGTAGGATCAGTGTCCCTTTACTGGGACTGTTGTTGCTAACGTGTGCTAATGTGACTAGAATGACGTTGTAAGTAACAGCAAACTTTCCAGGACGTAGACATGTCTTATATGGGTAGAAAGCTTACATTCTTGTTAATCTAACTCCACTGTCCAATTTACAGTAGCTATTACAGTGAAAAAACACCATGCTATTGTTTGAGGAGAGTGCACAACAACAAACAGCTTTTATCACGGCAACTGATTTGAGCCACTCACCTCTGAAGGTAAATAATGTACTTACATTCAGTAATCTTGTCATCCTGAGGTTCCCAGAGATAAAATGTAGCATAGTTTTGTTTGATAAAATGTAGGAACTGGGTTCTACAGTTTGAACCCCTGCTGTATCTAATTCACATGTCCATGCCTGGGATTTGTAGAAGGAAAGTTCTCTTTCAATGCCAAAAACACTGTCTGTGGTTGTATGTGAAGAGGCAGGGCTTTCCCCAGGGAACCATCTCCCACCACGCTGCTGGATAAATGAATAAACTACACCATTAGCTCTCATCGCATGACATCAAAGGCCTAAGATGAAGTAGACTGTGACATGAGACTGTGTATGTGAGACATAAAGTGTCAAAAGTGATTTTCTACTACCTTCTACGAGGTCCATGTGTGAGACTGTCAGGCTTGTTGCTAACGCTCTGACAGTGTGTGTGTGTGTGTGTGTGTGTGTGTGTGTGTGTGTGTGTGTGTGGAGTTGTGTGTAAATACAGTAGTTTGAGCACAGTTGTGAAATTGTTGCCACTGGTCTCCAGGCGCTTCGTTGACTGTGTGCTTGTGTGTGTTTGTTGATTCCGCACAGCTAGTGTGAGGAGCGAATGACCTATGTGTCCTAACTAGGTCATTGAAAACCAATCTGACTTTATACAATAGTAACCAGAGGTGTGACCAAGTCACTATTATTCGAGCCACAAGCAAGTCTCATGCCACAAGGTCTGAGTCTCAAGCCGAGTCCCAAGTAGAACGGGTCAAGACTCGAGTCAAGTCAAAGTCGTGCATTCTAAGAGCAAGTTGAGTCACAAGTTTTCAAGTCAAGTCTCAAGTCAAGTAAAAAAAAAAATCTATACATGCAACGACTTGTTGAACTAAAAACCTTTGTATATTTATTGAGGCTACTAGGGGTTGCACAGCAGTCATAAGGGTATGAAATCAGCAGACGGCAAGGCAGGTTGACGTGCTGAGAGTGTAGATTTATTTACAGGTCTTGGTGATCCAACGGTGAAAGCGCCATATCATACAAAATATACAAGTAGGTCTACCAAATACACACGGGCAATATTCCGAAAGATTTAGCCTCTGTAACTGGCTTAACCTGTCCTATCTGAACAGACACAGGGAGAGGGTAAGGCTGTACAGCCTCCCCTTGAGAAACCACATGGAATCTGTCTAACAGGAGCTCAAACAGGTACACCTATTGTACATAATATAAGCACTTGGCCCCCAGGACCATACAATTAC
Organism: Salmo trutta; assembly: GCF_901001165.1. NCBI lineage: Eukaryota > Metazoa > Chordata > Actinopteri > Salmoniformes > Salmonidae > Salmo > Salmo trutta. The sequence continues at coordinate 41,646,536 of NC_042960.1, read as the reverse complement.
CCTATTGGCAATTACAACCAATAAACTGGTTCTATAATGTAAAAGGCAATTTCCACATCCATTGTTACATTGGTACATTTGTCTTAACCTTAATGATATTTCAACAACATGCTTACATGGAAAAATCATTTTCTCTTATTCAACGTTCTGACTCCAAAGCGTGGAGCGAAGGCCACATAGCCTATTTCTATGCACACTGAGGTGCGCGCGCTCCTATTACTCACAACAGAAATGACAGAGACTTAGGACACAGACACACAGAATACTAACATAATATGAACAAAGGAAACCATACATTTAATTAAATAAACTTCTACCTCATGAGTCTTGTGAATGTTCATGTGCACTATAAACATTGTGCCCACTCAGAGCAGTGTAAGAAATGGTTGGCTAAATGAAAATGTATCGTAGGCTTCTCAAACATTAAGCAGAAATGTCTATATGTTGCAAAAAACGTTACAGGGGTGGAATGATGAAATGCTAGCAATTATTGTATTATTATATACTGCTCAAAAAAATAAAAGGGAACACTAAAATAACACATCCTAGATCTGAATGAATGAAATAATGTTATTAAATACTTTTTTCTTTACATAGTTGAATGTGCTGACAACAAAATCACAAAAATAATCAATGGAAATCCAATTTATCAACTCATGGAGGTCTGGCTTTGGAGTCACACTCAAAATTAAAGTGGAAAACCACACTACAGGCTGATCCAACTTTGATGTAATGTCCTTAAAACAAGTCAAAATGAGGCTCAGTAGTGTGTGTGGCCTCCACGTGCCTGTATGACCTCCCTACAACGCCTGGGCATGCTCCTGATGAGGTGGCGGATGGTCTCCTGAGGGATCTCCTCCCAGACCTGGACTAAAGCATCCGCCAACTCCTGGACAGTCTGTGGTGCAACATGGCGTTGGTGGATGGAGCGAGACATGATGTCCCAGATGTGCTCAATTGGATTCAGGTCTGGGGAACGGGCGGGCCAGTCCATAGCATCAATGCCTTCCTCTTGCAGGAACTGCTGACACACTCCAGCCACATGAGGTCTAGCATCGTCTTGCATTAGGAGGAACCCAGGGCCAACCGCACCAGCATATGGTCTCACAAGGGGTCTGAGGATCTCATCTCGGTACCTAATGGCAGTCAGGCTACCTCTGGCGAGCACATGGAGGGCTGTGTGGCCCCCCAAAGAAATGCCACCCCACACCATGACTGACCCACCGCCAAACCGGTCATGCTGGAGGATGTTGCAGGCAGCAGAACGTTCTCCATGGTGTCTCCAGACTCTGTCACATGTGCTCAGTGTGAACCTGCTTTCATCTGTGAAGAGCACAGGGCGCCAGTGGCGAATTTGCCAATCTTGGTGTTCTCTGGCAAATGTCAAACGTCCTGCACGGTGTTGGGCTGTAAGCACAACCCCCACCTGTGGACGTCGGGCCCTCATACCACCCTCATGGAGTCTGTTTCTGACCGTTTGAGCAGACACATGCACATTTGTGGCCTGCTGGAGGTAATTTTGCAGGGCTCTGGCAGTGCTCCTCCTGCTCCTCCTTGCACAAAGGCGGAGGTAGCGGTCCTGCTGCTGGAGTGTTGCCCTCCTACGGCCTCCTCCACGTCTCCTGATGTACTGGCCTGTCTCCTGGTAGCGCCTCCATGCTCTGGACACTACGCTGACAGACACAGCAAACCTTCTTGCCACAGCTCGCATTGATGTGCCATCCTGGATGAGCTGCACTACCTGAGCCACTTGTGTGGGTTGTAGACTCCGTCTCATGCTACCACTAGAGTGAAAGCACCGGCAGCATTCAAAAGTAACCAAAACATCAGCCAGGAAGCATAGGAACTGAGAAGTGGTCTGTGGTCACCACCTGCAGAACCACTCCTTTATTGGGGGTGTCTTGCTAATTGCCTATAATTTCCACCTGTAGTCTATTCCATTTGCACAACAGCATGTGAAATGTATTGCCAATCAGTGTTGCTTCCTAAGTGGACAGTTTGATTTCACAGAAGTGTGATTGACTTGGAGTTACATTGTGTTGTTTAAGTGTTCCCTTTATTTTTTTGAAGTGTGTATTTATCAATAACAGCTGGTGCGAAAAATCTAAAATTCAAGAAGTCTCAAGGTTTTTCTCGCCTGAGGTAGAGTACCTCATGATATGTTGGGGCTCCCAAGTGGCGCAGCGGTCTAGGGCACTGCATCTCAGTGCAAGAGGAGTCACTATAGTACCTGCTTCAAATCCAGGCTGTATCACATCCAGACGTGATTGGGAGTCCCATAGGGTGGCGCACAATTGGCCTAGCGTTGTCTGGGTTTGGCCGGTGTAGGCCGTCATTGTAAATAAGAATTTGTTCTTAACTGACTTACCTAGTTAAATAAAGGCTAAAATAAAAATGTAATATAGATTTACCACATAGGGCCTATGCTTTTAAACATGTGAAAGCAGCAGCAAACATTTCAACAAGAGAAAAAAAGCACTCTCCACTGGCATAAGTTTGGAGAGCGAAGTAAACAATGAATATTCTTGATCACCAAACAATTTTTGGAGCTGCATATTTATTTATTACAGCAATCCTCTCTCCCTACAATTTGACGTTTGCACTAAACTCAATCCTATAACTGTACGGCAAATCAGCAATATGTTCGCTAGTTCACCAGACCTGTGTTGATTGACAGTTTGCTGGTTCGATTAGAGTGTCGATTTCACTAGCCAATTTGTTGCCGTTTTTTTATGTTACAAGGGCAATGCTCCGGCTACTGTCTCTGGCTGCGTGTGGAATAATCCACGTAGACTGTTCCACAAAATGAGCGACAAAACATTACAAACCTGGCCAGATAATTTCAAGTCATCAGTCTCAAGTCCAACTCAAGTCTCAAGTTATTTTCTATCAAGTCGAGTCTCAGGTCATCAAATTTGTCCACAAATTCTGATAATAATACAATAGAGTAGAATGGTTTCAGTTGTGTTAACAGTGCAGCACTCTAAAGAGGACAGTAATTCAATAGGCACGGTTGGTCAGACTTTATCTGGATAGTCCATATGTAGATGCTGTAGAGCTGTTCATACTACTGTATCTGTTGATAAGCAACTGTTTGCTAGGGTTAAGTTTAGACTAAGGGTTAATAATGTTAGGGTTAGGACAAGGTTTAGGGTAAGGGTTAATTTTAGGGTAAGGGTTAAGGTTAGGGTTAAGGTTAAGGTTAGGTTTAGTAGATAATTGAAGTGTTACTGATAGTCTGTAGAGAATCTACAAATGGACTTTCTAAAATGTTTTACCGCGTGGTGTATTAATCATGTTTTGTCAATAATTATGTAAATAATCCTCCTGCTGAGCTGGGTTAGTGGTGAGTAATTGGTATTTTGTATATTATTTTGTATGTGTGTGTGGGAGAGCTGGTGTTAAAGTCACAGATAAGTCACACATATGATTCATAAAGGTTAATATTAGCAAAGTGAAGAGCTTGCAGACAAACAAGATAGTTTGCTCACTGTAGTTCAAACAACACCATCTGTTAACCTACACAAACATGTGTGTCTCAGTCCTACCTGTGCCACAGCTACATATGTCTGTTGCTGTTGTTGCTGTAATTGTTGCTGTAGCAGCTGAATCTGGTGGTGGACTGAGAGGGGAGCACTGTTGAGCAGAGTACCCGACGACGGCAGCAGCATCCTGGGGGACGCCAGCAACAGAGAGGCCTCCTCTGGAACCTGCCATGGAGGAGAGAAGGTTAATGATGAATTGATGGATTGAGAGAGGGAGCCATCAATAAAAGGAGAGAGAGGATGGAAGAGGTAAGGAGGGGATGGAGATAGAGTGCCTTCAGAAAGTATTTCCACACTTTTTCCACATTTTGTTACAGGCTAAATTTAAAATGTTTGACTTTTTGTCACTGGCCTACACACAATACCCTATAATGTCAAAGTGGAATTATGTTTTTCAACTTAATTACAAACGAAAAGCTTTAATCTTGAGTCAATAGGTATTCAACCCCCTTGTTATGGCAAGCCTAAATAAGTTCAGGAGTAAACATTTGCTTAACAAGTCACATAAGTTGCATGGAATCTGTGTGCAATAATAGTGTTTAACATGATTTTTGTTATGACTACCTCATCTCTGTCTCCCACACATACAATTTTCTGTAAGGTCCCTCAGTCGAGCAGTGAATTTCAATCACAGATTCAACCACAAAGAACAGTGAGGTTTTCCAATGCCTCGCAAATATGGGCACCTATTGGTAGCAGACTTTGAATATCCCTTTGAGCATGGCGAAGTTATTAATTACACTTTGGATGGTGTATCAATACACCCAGTCACTACAAAGATACAGTTGTCCTTCCTAACTCAGTTGCCGGAGAGAAAGGAAACCACTCAGGGATTTCACCATGAGGCCAATGGTGACTTTACAGAGTTTAATAAGTGTGATAGGAGAAAACTGAGGATGGATCAACAGCATTATAATTTGTCCATAATATCCAGGCAAAAGAAGAAAACTTGGTTCAGTCTGCTTTCCACCAGACACTGGGAGATTAATTCCCTTTTCAGCAGGACAATATCCCAAAACACACTGCAGTTGCTTTCCAAGAATACAGTGAATGTTCCTGAGTGGCCGAGTTACAGCTTTGACTTAAATCTGCTTGAAAATCTATGACAATACATGAAAATGGTTGTCTAGTAATGATCAACAAACAATTTGACAGAGCTTAAATAATTTTGAAAAGAATAATGGACAAATATTGTCCAGATGTGCAAAGCACTTAGAGACTTTCCCAGAAAGACACACAGCTGTAATCACTGCCAAGGGTGATTTTAACATGTTCTCAGGGCTGTGAATACTTACAGTATGTAAATGACATATTTCTGCATTTTATTGTCAATACATTTTCTCAAAAAAAAAAAAAACATGCGTTCACTTTGACATTATATGGTATTGTGTGTAGATGGGTGAGAGAAAAAATATTGAATCCATTTCGAATTCAGGCTGTAACAAAACAAAATGTAGAATAAGTCAAGTGGTATGAATACTTTCTGAAGGCACTGTCGATAAATAGAAAGAAAGTCAGAGAGACATATTTATAAATGTTCATATTCAATGTGTTCTTTGGCAGTGTGAGTGTACATTTTCCTAGCCTGGCTGAAGCTACCCATGTGACTCACAGCGCAGGGAGAGTTGTGACCACACTGGTCTGAAAAGGAGGCTGTTTGTTAATGCAATATTTGCTTAGAAATGGTGCAATGGGTTTGATTGGTTTTCTCAATTTGAAAATCCAACCGTTGTGAAGGAAAGGGCCGGTGCTCGGGAGCTGAGTGTGGCTGTGCGTGTGGGTGATTGAGTAAGAAAGACACAGAGGAGAGCCAACCAGTGTTAGCCAGACTAACAGTTCCCCTGGTGATAAGCAGAGCTTAAGGTAAAACAGAGGCATTGCTGAACAGGCCCTAAGAGAAAAAGAAAAGCCATGCTCGCTCATGCATCTACATGTCAGACAGACAACCAAATATGTCACTACTGGAATAGTATTCACACAATAATTAATTGAAAAAGAAGAACAATAGCAGCTTGTATCTGTCAAAGGCCTGGAGGACTATATTGTTTTTCCTTGAATAGCAAAATCAATCTGTTGTAGAGAGAGAGAGTTGCATTTGTGTATGTGTGTGTGTCAGACAGAGATAATTGCATAGAATATGCTTTTACTGAAGAATACAGAGAGAGAGAGAGAGAGAGATTACATTTTGATGGACGTATTAGCACATCCTTGCTCAGGCCAATTGGAGAGAAAACTGCTTCAGAAATAAAATCATATGTTGTTGGATGTTTCCAAAGTACTGTTTCATGACACAACCCACATTTCCATCCATAGTTTTTATGCGAGTAAAGTCATACCGTATAAAAAAAATCATGACAGCTGTGATGGAAACAGGAAGTTTCAGTACATTTTTCTAAATGCTGACAAAGAATTTGTTCATTCAACATGGTGGGTTCTTTTTGTGTCGGTAAAATTACTCATGTGTGAAATGGTGGTGGAAACGCCTTTATGCTCAAATATTGACATAATAACCATCATATCGAAGTAAACTTGGAGTCACAAGATGATATGGTGTGTGGTCCTCCCACTATGACTTGGGAAAGCATGCGGTTTATTAGGCTACAGATAAAATCATTTATGATGAACTTCACAGGGTGGTGAAAGTGTACAGTGATGAGCTTGATGCTCCTTTCCAATAAATATCAAGGGTCTTATTCTGGTGACATGATCGATGTAGACTAGCCTACCCGCACTGTAGCACAGATATCACAGATATCCACAGCAAGTGATTTTTATCCACAGCAAGTGGATAAGAGGGAGTTCCATAAAGGTGAACATCTATCCCTCTCAGTCAAGCAGAACTTTGCGACGAGTCATGCTCCTCTGAGTCCGCAGGACAGATACAGTACGATGGGTAGTTGACAAGCTGCACTAACAAGAACACAGTAGAGGTTATTCAGACATAGCACCTTTACTCCGTTCCTTTTTTCAGAAACAATCAGTGGAGTTTTCCTGTATATTTGAGAAAGCAGAATCATTGTTACTCATCATGATATTTGGTATTTTTTTAGGATCCCCATTAGCTGTTGCGAAAGCAGCAGCTACTCTTCCTGGGGTCCACACAAAACATGACATAATACAGAACATTAATAGATAAGAACAGAACTACATACATTTAAAAATGGCACACATAGCCTACATATCCATTCAAACAATTTTGAATTTTCAACACAATGGTTCTTATATAAAAAGAAAGTAATGCAGTCAGTCTCTCCTCATCTTTAAGGCAAGAGTGACTGGCATGCATAGTATTTATATTGGCCCTCTGATTACAATGAAGAGCAAGACTTGCCACTCTGTTCTGGGCCTACTAGGTCTTTTTTTGCAGAACATTAATCAAGATAAGACAAAACTAGAGCTTGCAGGACTTGCTTTTTGGAGTGTCAAAAAAGCAGAGCATCTCTTTATTATGGACAGACCTATGCCATCTTTACAACGATTGAATCTACAGTTGAAGTCGGAAGTTTATGTACACTTAGGTTGGAGTCATTAAATGTAGTTTTTCAACCACTCCCCAAATGGGCTTGCCTGGAGTTGAGGCGCTTGGTTTTGGCAAGTCGGTTAGGACATCTACTTTGTGCATGACACAATTAATTTTTCCAACAATTTTTTTACAGACAGATTATTTCACTTATAATTCACTTTATCACAATTCCAGTGGGTCAGAAGTTTACATAAGTTGACTGTGCCATTAAATTCCAGAAAATTATGTCATGGCTTCAGAAGATTTTGATAGGCTAATTGACATCATTTGAGTCAATTGGAGGTGTACCTGTGGATGTATTTCAAGGCCTACCTTCAAACTCAGTGCCTCTTTGCTTGACATCATGGGAAAAATCTAAAGAAATCAGCCAAAACCTCAGAAGAAAAATGGTACACCTCCACAAGTCTGGTTCATCCTTGGGAGCAAATTCCAAATGCCTGAAGGTACCACGTTCATCTGTATAAACAATAGTACGCAAGTATAAACACATTGGGACCATGCAGCCGTCATACCGCTGAGGAAGGAGATGCGTTCTGTCTCCTAGAGATGAATGTACTTTGGTGCGAAAAGTGCAAATCAATCTCAGAACAGCAAAGGACCTTGTGAAGATGCTGGAGGAAACAGGTACAAAAGTATCTATATCCACAGTAAAATGAGTCCTATATCAACATAACCTGAAAGGCCACTCAGCAAGGAAGATGCCACTGCTCCAAAACCGCCATAAAAAAGCCAGACTACGGTTTGCAACTGCACATGGGGACAAATATCATACTTTTTGGAGAAATGTCCTTTGGTCTGATGAAACAAAAATAGAACTGTTTGGACATAATGACCATCGTTATGTTTAGAGGAAAAAGGGGGAGGCTTGCAAGCCGAGGAACACCATCCCAACCGTGAAGCACGGGGTGGCAGCATCATGTTGTCGGGGTGCTTTGCTGCAGGAGGGACTGGTGCACTTCACAAAATAGATGGCATCATGAGGCAGGAAAATGATGTGGATATATTGAAGCAATATCTCAAGACATCAGTCAGGAAGTTAAAGCTTGGTCGCAAATGGGTCTTCCAATTGGACAATGACCCCAAGAATACTTCCAAAGTTGTGGCAAAATGGCTTAAGGACAACAATGTCAAGGTATTGGAGTGGCCATCACAAAGCCCTGACCTCAATCCCATAGAAAATTTGTGGGCAGAACTGAAAGTGTGTGCGAGCAAGGAGGCCTACAAACCTGACTCAGTTACACCATCTCTGTCAGGAGGAATGGGACAAAATTCACCCAACTTATTGTGGGAAGCTTGTGGAAGGCTACCTGAAACTTTAGACCCAAGTAAAATAATTTAAAGACAATGCTACCAAATACTAATTGAGTGTATGTAAACTTCTGACCCGCTCGGAATGTGATGAAAGAAATAAAAGCTGAAATAAATCTATTCTCTCTACTATTATTCTGACATTTCACATTCTTAAAATAAAGTGGTGATCCTAACTGACCTATGCCAGGGAATTCTTTACTAGGATTAAATATCAGGAGTTGTGAAAAACGGAGTTTAAATGTATTTGGCTAAGGTGTATGTAAACTTCCGACTTCAACTGTATATGTTTTGACCATGAAAGTTTACAATAGAAGGTAACACCTAGGGCTGTGGCGGTTATGACATTTTATCAGCCGGCGATTATCAAATAACTGCCTGTCTCACGGTAATTTACCGTTAATTAGCATTAACATGCTTAGCATCTCCTGGCTTCCACAGCCACTGTTGCAGACTTTTGGAACATCTAGATTTTAAAAAGTATAATAAATCCATTTAATATAGCCTACACCATCACAATAAATACATTCTTTATTTCAGACAGGTCCAAAGAAATATGATATGAAGAAAATGTAGTCTATTTCAGAAGAACAGAATAGCATACTTTGAGTTGTTAGGCCCTGATATGGCTATGCCATATGGTTGTGGGCTACGCTAGTTCATTTAGCAGACAAGATTTGCTTAGAATTCCATGGCTTAATTTTAAAAATTATTTTATAGTTTAAAGAATACAATTGAACATAGCTTAATTAAATAGAAAGAACATTTTCTCCAAATGATTTCAAAGGAAGTGCGCACATGCGGCTATTCTGTATTGAACAAAGAAACTGGTCCTATATAATTATATTACAGTTATTTATGCAACTTTAGTTGTGATACAAACGTTGGGCTATATGTTTTGATTGTTACTACATTCTAAGGCTGCATGATGGGACTCTAATGATTTGAAAAAAGTCGCAAGCTGCACATCAGTCTCTCATTCACAATTTGACAAGCACTTGATAATGTTCTCACCAGGCTGCATTGTGTGGCTGCAATGCCCCCTAAAAAATCCATGCCTTTTGCGGCCAAAGTGGCTGTTGTGCCCTTGTGCTGAATATAATAAGCTCATTATAATTCCCTTCTCTCGGCTGCCGTGCTCCGAAGGTCCTCTCACTGACATAGCTCACTCAGATGTAGTCAATGCCTGTCACTTGATCGGGTCCTTTTCACAGGCATTTCAGCTAAGAAGTAGGTGAGCGAAGACAGACACATTGGGGACGCAACTGTGCACTTCCCTCTTATCGAATTCCGAGGTGCATATTGAAGATATTAGAAATGTCCACATTTAGCCTACTTTCCGTCAGCCAACAAGATGAGTAGGCCTAACGAACAGCAAAAGCACTAGCCTATGTCAATCTACTATTGTCACGCCCTGATCTGTTTCACCTGTCCCTGTGATTGTCTCCACCCCCTCCAGGTGTCACTTATTTTCCCCAGTGTATTTATCCCTGTGTTTACTGTCTCTCTGTGCCAGTTTGTCTTGTATGTTTCCAAGTCAACCAGCTGTTTTTCCTATTCTCCTGCTTTTTGGATTTTTTGTTTTTCTAGTCCTGGTTTTGACCCTTGCCTGTTTCTGGACTTTGTACCCGCCTGCCTGACCATTCTGCCTGCCTTGACCACGAGCCTGTCTGCCACTCTGTACCTCCTGGACTCTGATTTGGTTTTAACCTTTTGCCTGTCCACGACCATTCTCTTGCCTACTCCTTTTGGATTATTAAACATTGTAAGACTCCAACCATCTGCCTCCTGTGTCTGCATCTGGGTCTCGCCTTGTGCCATGATAACTATCCCCATAGTACAAAAGTTGACCTATTCAATTGGTCAACTTGTCCTTCTGTGGAATAAATAAATATTCCAAACATACCCTGGGACAGTTGTGGGATGCGATAGATCCCAAATTAATACAACCACTTGTATTAAAAAACCTTTTAAAAGCAATGAGGCTGATTGTTTAGCTCAAAATGTTGATAAACTATTAGGCTATTTTTTTCATATTATAAGCACAACAATGCACACACAGCAGTAGGCTATAACAGTGAATGTTCCAAAATGCAATCAATTAGTGGGGAAACACTGTTCTCGAAAAGTGACGGCAAATGCGATTATGCATGTAACGCTTTATCATAAAGGTGCATTTTTATGGTGAAAATGATCTTCCCCAAACTTGAAACTCACGCACAGCCTATGTATGCTAGTTAGGCTGTACACTGGCTATAAAGTACGACCCTGCCTCACACAGGAAGCGGCGCAGGTCCTAATCCAGGCACTTGTCATCTCCCGTCTGGATTACTGCAACTCGCTGTTGGCTGGGCTCCCTGCCTGTGCCATCAAACCCCTACAACTCATCCAGAACGCCGCAGCCCGTCTGGTGTTCAACCTTCCCAAGTTCTCTCACGTCACCCCGCTCCTCCGCTCTCTCCACTGGCTTCCAGTTGAAGCTCGCATCCGCTACAAGACCATGGTGCTTGCCTACGGAGCTGTGAGGGGAACGGCACCTCCGTACCTTCAGGCTCTGATCAGGCCCTACACCCAAACAAGGGCACTGCGTTCATCCACCTCTGGCCTGCTCGCCTCCCTACCTCTGAGGAAGCACAGTTCCCGCTCAGCCCAGTCAAAACTGTTCGCCGCTCTGGCACCCCAATGGTGGAACAATCTCCCTCACGATGCCAGGACAGCGGAGTCAATCACCACCTTCCGGAGACACCTGAAACCCCACCTCTTTAAGGAATACCTGGGATAGGATAAAGTAATCCTTCTAACCCCCCCCTTTAAAGGATTTAGATGCACTATTGTAAAGTGTTTGTTCAACTGGATATTATAGGTGAATGCACCAATTTGTAAGTCGCTCTGGATAAGAGCGTCTGCTAAATGACTTAAATGTAAATGTAAATAAAGCGGATTAATGTGCTTAATTTTCAGAAGTTATTTGGCCACTTTAATTGTGAAAACATATAAGGATACATTAGGTGTGCGAATATGATTTGAAAAAGTCACAAAAAAAGGTATGTACTGTTTCTTGCCTTGAAGTTCACCTAGGATAGGGGGCGCTACAGCGCTTTTTGAAAAACATTCGTGCCCATTTTAAACGGCCTCCTACTCAAACTCAGAAGCTAGGATATGCATATAATTAATACTTGTGGATAGAAAACACCCTAAAGTTTCTAAAACTGTTTGAATGGTGTCTGAGTATAACAGAACTCATATGGCAGTCAAAACCCCGAGACAGATCGTAACAGGATGTGGAATTCTGAATTGCGGACTCAACTTCATCACTTTGCCTATAAATCACACCGTGAGCTATGGTTCATTGAGCACTTCCTATTGCTTCCACTAGATGTCCCCAGTCTTTACAAAGTGGTTTGAGTCTCCTACTGTGAAAACTGACAGAATGAGAGTCTGTGGAAAGTGGTCACATGGGGAGGGCCATCACCATTATGATGCCGGCGCCCCTGGCTACCCTCCCCTTTCGAAACGTTTAGAAAGACAATGCAACCGTCCCCCTTGAATATTATTGGAGCTCTGGTTGAAAAAGGCCCTAAAGATTTATGTTATACAACGTTTGACATGTTTGAACGAACTTAAATATTTTTTTTTCTCCATTTTGGTAAGAGAGTAGTCCCGCGGCCGACGGTACTTTTGGTGCAGCCTTCAGAACGCGCTAACAACAACAAGCTATTGGGACATAAAGGATTAACTTTTTCGAACGAAAATACATTTGTTGTGGACCTGGGATTCCTGGAAGTGCCTTCTGATGAAGATAATCAAAGGTAAGGGATTATTGACAATAGTATACAAGAGTAGATTTGATATGCGATTGTTCCAAGATGGCGCTGACCTGTAACGGTAGCCTAGTTTTCTGAGTATCGCATCCCCTTTTATCGCAAAGTGTGATTACCCAGTAAAGTTATTTTTAAATCTGGCATTACAGGTGCTTTCAAGAGATGTTAATCTATAAATCTTAGAATGACAATATTACATTTTAAAAATGTTTTCGAATAGTAATTTAGTAAATTGTAGCGCTGTTTCACCCGATGCATTTGAGGGAATATAGTTAGTCAACGTCACGCGCCGATGTAAAATGCTGTTTTTATATATAAATATGAACTTTATCGAACAAAAGAATGCATGTATTGTGTAACATGATGTCCTAGGAGTGTCATCTGATGAAGATTGTCAAAGGTTAGTGCTGCATTTAGCTGTTTTTTGGTTATTTGTGATGCATGTGGTTGGTCGGAAAATGGCTATGTGGCTACTTTTACGATATACTCCTCTAACATAATCTAATGTTTTGCTTTTGTTGTAAAGCCTTTTTGAAATCGGACAACGTGGTTCGATTCAGGAGAGGTGTATCTATAAAACGATATAAAATAGTCCTATATTTGAAAAAATATATATATTAAATTTTGTTAAGAATATGGCGATAGGATCTTTCGCTGGATGTTGATCCCGCATACGGGACGGAGACTGTCAAGAGGTTTTAATGCATAAACTGGGCATCATTAACAAGTGATAATACATAAGCTAATATTGTCACCCATCTGACTATTCTGAATTTAATGTTGTCTTTACATACAGTAGTTTGGAGTCAAAAGTTTGGACACCTACTCACTCAAGAGTTTTTCTTTATTTTTGCTCTTTTCTACATTGCAGAATTATAGTGAAGACATCAAAATTATGAAATAACACATATGGAATCATGTAGTATTCTTCAAATAATACCCACCTTTTGCCTTGATGACAGCTTTGGCATCTTGGCATTACAGGCAACAGCCGCATCGAGCTAAAGGCTACACCTGCCGCTTTCAAGAAGTGCGACAATAGTCCGGACGCTTATAAGAAATCCCGCTATGCTCTCAGACAAACCATCAAACAAAGCGTCAATACAGGATTAAGATTGAATCCTACTACACCGGCTCTGACGCTCATCGGATGTGGCAGGGCTTGAAAACTATTACGGACTACAAAGGTAAACCCAGACGCGAGCTGCCCAGTGACGCGAGCCTACCAGACGAGCTAAATGCCTTTTATGCTCACTTTGAGGCAAGCAACATGCACAAGAGCACCAGCTGTTCTGGATGACTGTGTGATAACGCTCTCGGTAGCCGATGTGAGCAAGACCATTAAACAGGTCAACATTCCCAAAGCCGCTGAGCCAGACGGATTACCAGGCATGCGCGGACCAACTGGCAAATGTCTTCACTGACATTTTCAACCTCTCCCTGACCGAGCCTGTAATACTTACATGTTTCAAGCAGACCACCACAGTCCCTGTGCCTAAGGAAGCGAAGGTAACCTGCCTAAATGATTACCGCCCCGTAGCACTCACGTCGGTTTCCATGAAGTGCTTTGAAAGGCTGGTCATGGCTCACATCAACAGCATCCTCCCTGTAGAAAAAGCCCATGGAGTTGGTGGAAGAATCCTTTAATTCATGGCCACTTGCTCAGCTGGGCCAGGGGCGCTTTAATTAGGTCAGGTGGAAATGTCCGACAGATCTCTAATCATTAAAAGGAGGAAATCGGCATCGCCCGATCTCGCCGCTTTCTCTTCCTTAATAACTCCGTCTAATCCATAAATTCTGTGCGTTCATGAGTTCACGTAAGTCCACCGAATCTGTTACCTTTCATCTGAACTATCTGTTGCGATCGGGAGAGGGGGCCATCAGTTATTGTTTGTAGTTATTATCGCGGAGCGCACGCTTCAAACCTACTGTGTAATGTAAATGGTTAATGATCACGGCCCTACAGATCATCACAGGCCATTTATGCCATCAATATATGGTTAATATGTAATGAAATTACATGTACATATGAAGACAAACTTGAAAGGGTGAAATATGAAACTTAATTGTTTGCTGAACTGATCAATGCTGATATTAAACTGATGGGGATTAGAGATGGAATAACCAACCGATCACTGATTTAATTATGTGTATTATTCTTCTCTCAATTATGACGAATAGTGACGAGTCTAAATGACTCAAGGATGATTCCTATTGACTTGTTATTGAACTGAATTGCTGAATTACCTAATTATGTTAATAATGAATGATTGTTGTGATTTGATCTTTGTGATTATGAATTTGATTGGATACATGTTATTCTGTTTCCTTTGTTATGCAGCACAGACTACCCAGTAAATATACCACTTCATGGTTAAAGTAATTCCTGCCTCAGTCTCATCCATTCCTCTGTCACCTGACCCGTGACCGCCTGTTCACCTTCACTGTCAGTCATCCTACATGTGCAGCTACCCACACAGATTCCACTAATCTTTCACTCCCGGATACTCTAGACCCACTCAAATTCGCATACCGCCCCAACAGATCCACAGATGACGCAATCTCAGTCGCACTCCACGATTACCTTTCCCACCTGGACAAAATGGACACCTATGTGAGAATGCTGTTCATTGACTACAGCTCAGCGTTCAACACCATAGTGCCCACGAAGCTCATCACTTAGCTAAGGACACTGGGACTAAACACTTCCCTCTGCAACTGTATCATGGACTTCCTGACGGGCAGCCCCAAGGTGGTAAGGGTAGGCAACAACACGTCTGCCATGCTGATTCTCAACATTGGGGCCCCTCAGGGGTGTGTACTTAGTCCCCTCCTGTACACCCTGTTCACCCACGACTGCGTGGCCAAATACGACTCCAACACCAACATTAAGTTTGCTGATGACACAACAGTGGTAGGCCAAATCACCAACAATGATGAGACAGCCTATAGGGAGGAGGTCAGAGACCTGGCAGTGTGGTGCCAGGACAACAACCTCTCCCTCAATGTGAGCAAGACAAAGGAGATGATCGTGGACTACAGGAAAAGGAGGGCCGAACAGGCCCCCATTAACATCGACGGGGCTGTAGTGAAGCGGGCCGAGAGTTTCAAGTACCTTGGTGTCCACATCACCAATGAACTATCATAGTCCAAACACACCAAGACAGTCGTGAAGAGGGCACGACAACACCTTTTACTCCTCAGGAGACTGAAAAGATTTGGTATGAGTCCCCAGAGCCTCAAAAAGTTTTACAGCTGCACCATCGAGAGCATCCTGACCGGTTGCATCACTGCATGGTATGGCAACTGCTCGGCATCTGACCGTAAGGTGCTACAGAGGGTAGTGCTTATGGCCCAGTCATCACTGGGGCCATGCTTCCTGCCATCCAGGACCTACTGTATATAATAGGCGGTGTCAAAAATTGTCAGAGACTCCAGTCACCCAAGTCACAGACTGTTTTCTTTGCTACCGCACGGCAAGTGGGACCGGAACGCCAAGTCTAGGACCAACAGGCTCCTTAACAGCTTCTACCCCCAAGCCATAAGACCGCTGAACAATTAATAAAATGGCCACCGGACTATTTACATTGACACCCCCTCCCCGTCCATTTGTTTTGTACACAGCTGCTACTCGCAGTTTATTATCTATGCATAGTCATTTCACCCCTACCTACATGTACAAATTACCTCGATTAACCTGTACCCCCGCACATTGACTAGGTACCGGTACCCCGTGTATATAGCCTCGTTATTGTGTTACTTTTTATTATTTTTTACTTTAGTTTATTTGGTAAATATTTTTTTTTATGTTCTTGAACTGCACTGTCGGTTAAGGGCTTGTAAGTAAGCATTTCACAATAAGATCTACACTTGTTGTATTCGGCACATGTGACAAATAAAGTTTGATTTGATTTAAAACTACATATATAAATATTTCCATCTCTTTCCTGGGTAGATTGTCATAGATAGACATAAACACTTGTGGTTTCAGGGTGTTTTGACTTAGTCTATGTCTTGGGGAGAAATACATTAAACCTGTGGTTTTTGAACAAGGGCCCTCCAGCCTCTGTTGGTTAGCGAAATACCAACACATTCAGTCAAAGCACTCTGGACCACACACACTGAGAACCGCAAAGAGACCAATTTGCTGAATAAAACCCAGTATAATTTTGCCTGAGGCTGTGCTATATCCCACGGGCATCATGAAACAGACAGACATGCACGTACATGCTCACACATAGATTCCAAGCAGTTCTTACGAGCTAACAACAACACGCTAACAGGCCTACTGAATAGATTCCCAAACTTTGTCTGATCCACCACCTCCCAAGTGTGTTTAACTCAATAGAAAGAGAAAACATCCGTCCTTTTGCAGAGAATGCTAAATGTGTTTACAGCAATCTGGCCCCAATTTGGGTGGAAACATAAAATAATAAAAACAAATTCAAATTAAGGTAAACAAATGAGGAGAATAACATGGGGTCTGAGTTTGTGTTCTGAGGAGAATTACAACTACAACTCCTTATATGGTCAAGAAGAAGAAAAACCAAACACTTCCCAAATACCCCTAATTATTTTTTGACATGACCAATGTTACACAATGTTACACGCTCCCTCCCTGCTCCCTTCCACCCTCTCTGCAGCATCTGTAGGCAACTTCTGCCCTTCAAAGGGGAGATCAGATGATTTGATGTGAGACAGTCGTGCACATCACAGTACAAATTGAAGCATACTACAGGTTCCCTTCCAAGTTTCCACTCCTTCCTTTCAGAAAACACTGAACACACTCATCTCCTGCCCTTCAGAGTGCACACTGCATGTTCCAATTCAAGTCTCCCTCCCTGGCTATGGGTGCCCTGAGGGCCGTTAAGTGCTGTGGCCCTCTGCCTTTCAGTCTGGGCCGAGAGCGAGACCATCAGGGGTCTGGGGCTAGTGTTGTAGCAACAGCTGGCAGTGTGTATAAGGCAATATGTGCGTGTGTTTACTCCCCCCAGTCCCCTCAAATGTCCTTGGCAGCAGCAGTAATCTGCCCATCCTTCTCTCTGCCACCACATCCACTCAGCACCACAGCCCAAAGGAGGGAGGAAGGAGAAGAAAGAGAGAGGAAACAATGGACCCCTGAGATAGAGAAGGAAGGCTGGCTCTCTCATCCTTTAACAGTGATTACACTAGCTGCTCTGCTGTTCTTCTGACAACCTGGATCCACCCACAGCACCAATAGCACACTCAGAGCTGTGTTTGAGTGTGTGTGGGAAACAGAGTGTGAGTGGCAGGAGCTAGGGGGTAGTGGAGTGGGACTAGGTAGGAGTGGATTAGGGGTTGGGTGAGGGATGCCAGTGGTGTGTGATAGTAGATCAAAGTCAGCTCCATACAAAGAACTAGGACTACAAGCTACTTTGGTGCACGGAGGAAAGGGCCAGGAAGTCAACTACAAAGCACCTCTGAAGTGTCACTCCCTCCCATATCCTGGCAACTGCCCAGGACAGGAAGAGACCACTGGATACAGGAATGGGCAGGCACGTGCACAGATAGGGCTTTACCTGTGAAGGGGACATGCCACTTTTCCTTGCAGCCTCCAAAGTGCCCTTTTTGGTGGTGGTATAATCCCCCCCATTTTTTGTTGTTGGTTTAATTAAAAACCAAACCATGTAATTGTGTTCGGAACCCACTTCCTGCAAGTCATTGTCAAGGTCGCTACCACACACCACGTCCGTTGGTTGCGCCTGTTGATCTGCCCTGTACGCTCGCCCGGTTTCTAAACATGAATGGCTTGGGAGATGTGGTCACCAGTCGAGTGTGTGTAGCTAGCTACCTGGTATAAATATCAACAGTACTGCCACAGCAGCATAACATTTGATTAACATCAATATTCGGTCTGGTTGGCTGATACACAGCAGAGAGAGGCAGAAAGACCAAGAGGTAAATCACAATCAGTAAAATAAATCAAGCTAGCTAACTAGCAGATTTACATCAGCTGATAGCCCACCCTCTTTTCCCGATGTCAATCGTGTCTTTATGAGGCACTGTAAGTAGCTTGCTTACAATTTGTGATGATGATAACCTAAGCAGCCGATAGTAGATCTGCACTATTGTCTAGGATTGATGTGTCCAACCGGTAATACACTCCTGTCCCCCATGGACCGGTTCGTCCATAAAGCATCCGAAGATTCTCCACATCGTCCTCAACTAGCTTTAATGGCGGGCCTTTGAAACACAATTTCGGGATTTTCTGACAATTTAGAATGTCGTACACTGTGTTACAGTTTAGGGGCCAGGGTTAGAATTAGGAGTTAGGAGTTACGGGTTAAGGAAAATCGGATTTTGAATATAAATACAGTTTAGGTCCCCACGAGGATAGAAGAGCATAACGTGTGCGCGCATGTGCGCGTGTGTGTGTGTGTGTGTGTGTGTGCACTCCATCAAAACAACCCTACCCAGACACACAACTGTATCCCAGCTGAAAATCATTTCAGTTTCAGTCCTGTTCTTCCCTGGCTAAACAAAACTAATGAGTGTGACCTTATAGCATCAATACTGCCTTTATACTGTGACAGGAGAGATGGTCTCTCACAATTGATTCTGTAGGAGAGCGGATACACCTGGATCATATAGAACACACACACACACATAAACAGTCACTGCCATTAGAGAACTCTCCTAAAGTGCATCTTAGTGTAGCAATATTCAAATCATATTGTATTGGTCACATGCTTCGTAAACAACAGGTGTAGACCAACAGTGAAATTCTAAATAAGAAACTGGCTTTATTTACAAATCACCTCATTTTTTTCACTCATTTTGGGTTATTTGAAAACTAAATCATCTCCAAAATGTCATAATTTTGTGCCTGCCCTCAGGGCACCCATAGCCACGGGGGACCAGTACGGAGAAAAAAAGAAAAAAAATATGAAACGTATACATTCACTACTGTAAGTCGCTCTGGATAAGAGTGTCTGCTAAATGACTAAAATGTAATGTAAATGTTACTTACAGGCCCTTCCAACAAAATAATAACAGAAGGAATAAATACACAATGAGAAACAATAATTTGGCTATATATATGGGGTACCAGTACCGAGTCGATGGGCAGGAGTACGAGGTACAGTGGTTCTTCCTTTAAAAGTTGCGTCATACTGCAGCACACCTTGCGGGCTGCCACAGAATTCTATGGCACGTTAGTTAATTGTCAGACATTGTTACCATTAATGCTGGTTAGTGCTAGTTTGACCACCAGAGGGCATCATTGAGAAGCATTTGATAGCCTTCAATATTGGCTGTACTAGAGAATTGAAAACATTTTTTTGTCAGAACATAGTATATGGGATAGATTTTAAGAAATTTAGCTTAATTCATTTGATTAATATTATGGTGTTTCTATTCCAAGAAAAACGAAAAACGAAACAGTCAGGGTTTCTGTTAGGATGGAACGGAAAATATGGCTCTGTACAACGTGACGGTCGGGAGTAGGCTACAGTACTAAGAGCATAACATTTCCACATCCTAATTGTAGTCTAACCAATACCCAAACGACGATTCAGTGAAAATAAAAATCTCATTGATTTATCAAGACCAGTCCCCATGCTTGTCTCAGAGCAGTGCGAAACAGTTGACCACAGCAGGAAGGATATTGCTTCAAATCCTATTGCTTCTAACTTCAATATGCCTTTTAAATAAATAAGACCTACACCACTTTAACAGCACATTACTCAACACTAGTGAGACTCATGTCTCCTACGGTAGGCCTACAGTATATCGAAAAGAAGAAAAAAAATAGATGACGTGACTCTCCGCCAATATTTACATTTAGAGGATTGGAGGATTCTAAATTAATATCTACGGGTAATTTTTCGTTAGGGCAAATCTGGTCTGTGAGAATATCTAAGGGGCTTTTATATAATTCTAAATAAATAAATAATAATAACAATAACACGCTTGTGAAAAACAGGGTTAATAATAATAATACTTTTTCCACCCTTCCACTTGTTAAAGGTTCCAATTGATAAAGTTTTTTTTATCAGTTAGTATCTTTGAGTTTAACCACAATATTTGTTGTATTATTTGTTCTGTCTTTTCTGGTGGATTAAACTGAAATTGCAACCAACTTTCTATGGCTTGTTAAAAAAATGATGACATTTTGGAGATTATTTAGTTTTCAAGTAACCCAAAGTGAGTGAAAAAAATGAGGTGATATGTAAATAAAGCCAGTTTCTTATTTAGAATTATTGATTTATGTCTTTAGAGTGAGAGAAACCAAAAGCCTACTGTCACCTCATGGTCCTCCCGGTCGCAACCAGCACAGGTTTTGAACCAGCGTCTGTAGTAACACAGTGTGCACTGCAATGCAGTGTCTTAGACCATTGCGCCACTCAAGGCGCTGTATAACATGACCGGTCAGGAGTAGGCTACAGTACTACAGTAAGAGCAAAATAATCCTTTAAATAAACTTTTCCACACCCTAATTGTAGTCTAAGTTTCTCTTAGAATAAAAACCTTAGTGTAACAACAGTTTTAGTAAGTAATACTGACGAGTAGTTACAAAAAAATAAGTGTATTTTTCGCCCATTCATTGTCAGTTAGAGACACAGTAGATCCTTGGGACCCAAAAGCATAATCAGTGCTCTAACTCCCCCTTGCGCTGGTCTGGAGCAATGAAGTAGTGACACGGAGTACCGTACTAAACCACAAATTACCTCTTCGTCCCGCAGCATAATCGTAAAACTTTTAGTTGAGCAACCAGTGTAATTGATGTAGATACAGTGGGTCCTCATTTAAAAGTTGCATCATACTGCAGCACAGCTTGTGGGATGCTGTAGTATGGTATGGTATGTTGGAATGCATTACGTCATAGGTTTTTAATGAACCTAGTTTTGCCCCAAACATTTTTTTACAGATGGTCTTTCAACATATTCCCTAGAATAACCACAACTCCATGCCTACCGATGACAATCAGCAAATACCCATTTGGGGAAAGTCTCCTTTCTATTTTATTCTGTTATATTCCATAATATTCATATTGTGAGGGGCTGGGGAATATAATCGTGTGATATTTGCTAAATTAACAAGTTCATTTCATTGACATGGGGCAGCCATAGCCTCAGCAACTAGGCCTACAGAACAGATAAATACATCTTAAAATATGCTATTCTTTCAAATAAATTGTGCCATGTTTTTTATGACCTCCTTCAACAAAACATGAATGCATTTTTTTGTGATTGCGCATATTAAATTGATTTATTAGACTGGCGTCTATTGATAGGATACTCGTTAAGTTCCACCAATTCAACTGTTAATATGCATATGGTGCAGCAGACTTTAATTGTGCTTTGAGGATGAAATGCTCAGAAAGATTTAGTATTTTATGATATTTATCTCAATGTACAGTAGGCCTACTGCTAGAGTGTAAAATAAACATATTTAGGAAAATTCAGAGACAGGTGGGTTCAAGGATTTTTATGAAATTAAGTTATTTAAATGACATGGAGCAGTAGGCCTAAGAGTCCTGTTTACTGTGGCTGTCTTAACGTAACTTACTTATTGGCCTAAAGGCCTACTTCAATATACAGTATATAAATCAATCATTCATTCAACGAAATAACAAAGGGAGCCTTGAATAATTAAACAATGAATAAACCGCAACATGCAACATAAAGCAATTAAATTCACGAATGCATGTGATTGTTTTTAATCTTGGCTGTACTAAAGAGTTTAAAACCTTTTTTTGTTAGAACAGACTATACGGGATTGATTATAATTTTTTTGTAAATTATTATTGTATTTGTTGTGCTGTTTATACTGTTCGAAATTTAGCTTAATTAAATTGATTAAAACGTCTTTGGCATACTGGTTATTGTTCGGAATTTAGGATGACTCACGTGCCCAAAGTAAACTGCCTGTTACTCAGGCCGAGAAGCTAGGATATGCATATAATTGTTAGCATTGGATAGAAAACACTCTGAAGTTTCTAAAACTGTTAAAACAAATTCTGTGAGTGTAACAGAACTGATATGGCAGGTGCAAACCCGAGGAGAATCCATCCGGAGTTTGTTTCTTTTTGAGGTCACAGGCCATTTCAATGCTAGCCTATGGGATATACAAATAGATAGGACCCAGATTACAGTTCCTATGGCCTCCACTACATTTTACATTTTAGTCATTTAGCAGACGCTCTTATCCAGAGCAACTTACAGTAGTGGATGAATCAATTTCATACATGTTTTTTTTTTTTGTACTGGCCCCCCGTGGGAATCAAACCCACAACCCTGGCGTTGCACACACCATGCTGGCGTTGCAAACACCATGCTCTACCAACTGAGCCACAGGGAAGACGTCAACAGTCTTTAGAAAGGGTCCCAGACTTGTTTTTTGAAAAATGAGCAAGTAGTTTTAGTTTTTCCAAGGTGTCTCTCATTAGAAATGTAGTCTTGTTGGCGAGTGAATGAGGTGCGCGCTCTTCGTTATTTATCTTCCCTATTGAACATACTATTCTCCGTCTTAAATATGATCATTTATTTAGATATTAGAGTACCTGAGGATTAATTAGAAACATCGTTTGACTTGTTTGGATGAACTTTACCGGTAACTTTTTGGATTTGTTTGTATGCATGTTGAATGAGTGGATTACTGACATCATTGGCGCCAACTAAACTGACTTTTTTTGGATATAAAGGACTTTATCGAACAAAACGACCATTCATTGTGTAGCTGGGACCCTTGGGATTGCAAACAGAGGAAGATCTTCAAAGGTAAGTGATGTAATCGCTATTTGTGATTTTGTGACGCCTGTGCTGGTTGAAAAAGTATTTGGATGTGGGGCACTGTCCTCAGATAATCGCATGGTATGCTTTTGCCGTAAAACCTTTTTGAAATCTGACAACGCGATTGGATTAATAAGAAGTTAAGCTTTTAAATGATGTATGACACTTGTATTTTAATGAATGTTTAATATTACGATTTTTGTATTTTGACTTTCGCGCTCTGCAATTTCACCGGATGTTGTCGTAGGTGTCCCGCTAGCGGTTCATGAGCCCAAACAGGTTATTAATATTATGGTGTTTCTATACCAAGAAAAACGAGAATGCATTTTATAGTAGCCTATGTAGGCCTCAGGGTTTCCATTAGGAAAATGTGGTGCTGTACAACGTGACCGGTCAGGAGTAGGCCTAGGCTACTAAAGTAAGGGATAAAGTGTCTAGGCAACAGGATAGATAATAAACAGTAGTGGCAGCATATGTGATGAGTCAGAAGAGTTAGTGCAAAAAGGGTCAATGCAGATAGTCCGGGTAGCTACTTGGTTAACTATTTAGCAGTCTTATGGCTTGGGGGAAGAAGCTGTTCAGGGTCCTGCTGGTTTTAGACTTGGTGCAGTGCCCTGCAGTAGTAGAGAAAACACTCTATGACTTTGATGGCTGGAGTCTTTGACCATTTTTAAGGCCTTCTTCTGACACCGCTTGGTATAGAGGTCCTGGATGGCAGGGAGTTCGGCCCCAGTGATGTACTGGGCCGTAAGCACTACCCTTTGTAGCGCCTTGCGGTCGGTTGCCAAGCAGTTGACATACAAAGTGGTGCTGCAGCCAGTCAACAAGCTCTCAATCGTGCAAATTTAGAACGTTTTGGGGATTGGAGGGCCCATGCCAAATCTTTTCAGGCGTTGTCGTGCCTTTTCACAACTGTTTGTGTGTGTGGACCATGCTAATTCTTTAGTGATGTGGACACCGAGGTACTTGATGCTCTCGACCCGCTCCACTACAACCCCGTCGATGTGAATGGGGGCGTGTTTTGCCCTCCAATTCTTGTAGTCCACGATCAGCTCCTTTGTCTTGCTGACATTAAGGGAGAGGTTGTTGTCCTGGCACCACACAATACTGAAGTATCTTTAATGATTATGTGGTGTGTGGAGTGATATACAGCCAGTCGTGCTGTAGTATCTGTAAAGTACTGTAAAATAAAAATGTTTTTATCTGTATTCTTTGGCTATTCTGTCCTCATGAATAAAGCACTGTGTGTCTGTCTGTGACATTAATATTGATGACTGTCTGATATTACTGGCATACTCAACACAGCACAACTCATGTATTATTAATGCAAAGGGGTCCATTCCCTTAGAGTTGTTTGTGCCTGTGGCCATGTTTGAATATGGTATCTGACACAGTGAGAAGGACACAGTGTTGTTGAAATGAGCAGAACACTGAACAAAAATATAAACGCAACATGCAATAATTTCCATGATTTTACTGAGTTACAGTTCATATAAGGAAATCAGTCAATTAAACTCTATTAATTAGGCCCTAATCTATGGATTTCACATGACTGGGAATATAGATATGCATCTGTTGGTCACAGATACCTTAAAAAAAGTAGGGGTGTGGATCAGAAGACCAGTCAGTATCTGGTGTGACCACCATTTGTCTAATGCAGTCACACATCTCCTTCGCATAGAGTTGATCAGGCTGTTGATTGTGCCCTGTGGAATGTCGTCCCATTCCTCTTCAATGGCTGTGCGATGTTGCTGGATATTGGCGGGAACTGGAACAAGCCGTCTTACACGTCGATCCAGAGCATCCAAAACATACGCAATGGGTGACATGTCTGGTGAATATGCAGGCAATGGAAGAACTGGGACATTTTCAGCTTCCAGGAATTGTGTACAGATCCTTGTGAAATGGGGTTGTTTATCATTATGCTGAAACATGAGGTAATGAATGGCACGACAATGGGCCTCAGGATCTCATCACAATATCTCTGTGCATTTAAATTGCCATCAATAAAATGCAATTGTGTTTGTTGTCCGTATCTTACGCCTGCCTATGCCATAACCCCACCGCCCCAATGGTGCACTCTGTTCACAACGTTGCCCACACAATGCCATACATGCCGTCTGCCATCTACCTGGTACAGTTGAAACCGGGATTCATCCTTGAAGAGAGAAATTCTCCAGCGTGCCAGTGGCCATCGAAGGTGAGCTTGTGCCTACTGAAGTCAGTTATGATGCCGAACTGCAATCAGGTCAAGACCCTGGTGAGGATGACGAGCATGCAGATGAGCTTCTCTGAGACGGTTTCTGACAGTTTATGCAGAAATGATTCAGCTGTGCAAACCCACAGTTACATCAGCTGTCAGGGTTGCTCCTCAGACCATCCCGCAGGTGAAGAAGCCGGATGTGGAGGTCCTGGGCTGACATGGTTACACGTGGTCTGCGGTTGTGAGGCCGGTTGGACATACTGCCAAATTTTCTAAAACGACATTGGAGGTGGCTTATTGTAGAGAAATGAACATTCAATTCTTTTAACTTACTGTTGAAAGTCATAATAGTAGAGTGCACAAGGTGCAATTTCTAAATTGGGTAGTGCATCATCAGTTTGTCTTGTCACGTTAGTCATTGCATACCTTCAAGAGCGATTTATAACTTGTCAGAAATGTCCAGATCAACCAGCCCATGTCAGCTAAGGTTTTTTTATGATGTTTCTTTAGCCCATAGATATTGTTGTAATTTTTTTGTCACTCAAATGTCACATGAATATACGTGTGCGTGGGATGTTCCCCAATGCTGGAAGGGGGGCCCCAAGTGAAAAAGTTTGGGAACCCCTGTCCTAGGAGACAGAACTGTCCCATTTAGTGTTGGACTGATCATTCTGCTTTAATTAGCTTGGCCAAACTAAGTTGAGATGTCTTTTTCTAATATGTGTGGGCCAATCATCTTCCTTAGATTCGAGATGTGGTTACAAGATGAGGAAGAGCCGATCCAATCAGTGAAGACATCATTCATGATAGATCTTTATGACAGGGTTACGCAAACGGGATGAAAGGCCACAACAGCATGCTAGCACAGCAGCTCCTTCAAACTATTTATATATCGCTAATGTTTCTGTCACGACTTCCGCCGAAGTCGGTCCCTCTCCTTGTTCGGGCGACGTTCGGCTGTCGACGTCACTGGCATTCTAGCCATCGCCGATCCACTTTTCATTTTCCATTTGTTTTGTCTTTGTCTTACACACCTGGTTTCAATTCCCCAATTACCTGTTCATTATTTAACCCTCTGTTTCCGCATGTATGTCTGTGAGTAATTGTTTGTTGTATTGTGGTCCGTATTGTGGGCTTGGTAATTCTCTTGTATTTTGATGACTTTGAGTAAAGTTACTTTTATTTACTCATCTCTGCTGTCCTGTGCCTGACTCCTCTGCACCAGCTACACACAGACCCTTACAGTTTCAGTGTTGTTAATGGATGTCAGGCTGAGTGGTTGTTTCACACTGAACACCCCATCTTCCTGATTCCTCAGCTATGAGGTGAAAACAATAATAGGCTTCGGAAAATTGAGAGAGACAGAGAGAAAGACAGACAGAGAGAAAGAGAGAGAGAGACCCCCCCAGTATCTGAGTGAGCAGCAGCACCCCAGTTTCCGGCAGTAGAACGTTTCGGAGCCCATTTGTTGGACAGTGTGTAAGCAGTATGCTCCATTAAAACACACCTGCAGGCATCTGAACAAGAAACAAGAGGCAAAGAGTTGAGTAGAAACAGACTGCACATCTCGAAACTGTTTGTTCTACAACTCACATCCAGATCACAGCAGAGTTCAACGTTCAGGGACAGCACTAGTAGCATCTACAGTAAACAACCCAACAAAACCCACTCCAATACAAAAAGAGTGCAAAGCACAGTCTTGTCTGTAATCTCAATATCTGGTAAATAAGTGTCACTAGAAAACTAAAGAAGAAGAGGAACACGCACATTGATTGGTGTAAAAAAAGAAAAAAAATCAAAAATGCATGAAAATGAAATGAAATGTATGCATTCACTACTGTAAGTCGCGTTGGATAAGAGCGTCTGCTAAATGACGTAAATGTAAATGTGTAAAAATGACTTTTTTCCCCTTTTCATTTTCTCACCTCCTAATTCAGGTGAATTAAGTTTCCATTTCATCTTCTTACCCCAGGGGACAGAGAACCTAAGGACTGTGTCTTTAATCCACAACACTAGTCTTGGCGTCTTGCAAGTTGTTCACATGATGTCATTGGATTGATTTGTGGCTGTGACGAAGGAGTGGTTGGAAGTAAAAGGCATTGTCAAATTAATGAGACCTGACAGGAGAAAATAGACCTTAAGGTCTTTGGCTCCTTTCCTTTCATGAGCTTTCAGAAAACCCACAGTGGATAAGTTATACACCCCCACACAAACGCACACACACGTACACGCACAAACGCACACACACACACAGACTCAAGGGGGTGAGCGAGGCCTTTCTTAACCCTCTGTTGTTGTAGTGATTTCACGCCATGTTGGTTCCAATCAGATCCATATAGAACACTCAGTCGCCATAACTCTCTGTCTTTAATAGGATTCAAGGATACACTTCACCTCACAGACCTCCATTTACCCTCTCTATAATAATACATGTTTCTGCAACTGACAACTAAGAGGTTTAGTAGAAATTTCTACCTGCAGCTTGAGGCAGAATGCTGCATAAGCAAATTTTAGGCCTATTTTTATGGTTGTGAGTGTTAACTAAGTGAAAACTACTGTCATTTACATTATGATATTTCAATGGAATGCTTATGTTACATGTAAACCACATGTAAACTTTTGTAGCACTTTATAATAACACCACGTAATAAAGGATGTATAATGGCTTAGTAAATAGTTTATTATTTATTAATCATTACTCCATTCATAAGACGTTTAATATAAGTCCTTACAAACCATTTACTAATCATTAGTTAAGTTTTGAGTGACCAGTGAAATTCCTCACAAAAAGATGGACATGCCATTGGTAGACATTAGGGCAGTACCTGACGCTCCTTAAGGTCTCACAACGAAGAATGCTAAAGGAAATATATACATTTCTAACATTTTATTCACAAAAACTGTTGTGAAACAACTGTTGCAAGGATTTGACGAAGAGTTAATGTGAATGTTTTGGTAATGTTGTCGACGTCACGAACACAAACTAATCATAAAACAGGGAAATGTTGCCTGCACACAACAGCTGGCCGGATCTAGTGGATTTTTGTTCCTTCATTACTACTAATATGTGATTGAGGTAGAAATGTTACATGTTTGATTTGCAGGTAGAAATGCTTCCAGTGTTTCAGTCTTTTAACCGCAGATTATTTTCACACATGGCTTTGTTTGGTGGCACCATTACTGAGCCTCTAAACGTAGTAACTCTTTAAAACATAATGGGAGCGAAATAAAGTATTGGGCAGCTCTGAAGAATCTATTATTTTGTGTTTTTTCGCGTTGTTTGTAACTTATTTTGTACATAATGTTTCTGGCACTGTCTCTTATGACCGAAAAGAGCCTCTGGATATCAGAACAGCGATTACTCACATCGAACTGGACAAAGATTTTTTCTTTAATGATCAGATGCAAAGGATTTACTGCTGCTACCAAATCCCCGTCATTCAAATAAAATGAAATAAACATGTTTAGCAGATGTTATTGCGGGTGTCGCAAAATGCTTGTGTTTCTAGCTCCAACAGTGCAGTAATATCTAACAATTCACAACAATACACACAATACACACAACCTAAAAGTAAAAGAATAGAATTAAGGATTATATAAATATTAGGATGAGCAACGACTGAGTGGCATAGAATAGACTACAATATATACATATGAGATGAGTAAAGCAAAACTATGTAAACATTATTAAAGTGACTACTGTTCTATTATTAAAGTGGCCAGTGATTTCAAGTCTATGTATATGGGGCAGCAGCCTCTAACGTGCAGGGTTATGAAAACGGGTGGAAGTCGCCTAGTGATAGCTATTTAACAGTCTGATGGCCTTGAGATAGAAGCTGGTTTTCAGTCTCTCGGTCCCTGCTTTGATGCACCTGTACTGACCTCGCCTTCTGGATGATAGCGGGTGAACAGGCAGTGGCTCAGATGGTTGTTGTCCTTGATGATCTTTTGGGCCTTCCTGTGACATTGGGTGCTATAGGGGTCCTGGAGAGCAGGTAGTTTGCCCCCGGTGATGCGTTGGGCAGACCGCACCACCCTCTGGAGAGCCCTGCGGTTGTGGGTGGTGCAGTTGCCGTAGCAGGCGTGATACAGCCCGACAGGATACTCTCAAACTGTGCATCTGTAAAAGTTTGTGAGGGTTTTAGGTGCCAAGCCAAATTTCTTCAGCCTCCTGAGGTTGAAGAGGCATTGTTTAGCCTTCTTCACTACACTGTCTGTGTGGGTGGACCATTTCAGATCGTCAGTGATGTGTACGCCAAGGAACTTGAAGCTTTCCACCATCTCGACTGCGGTCTCATCGATGTGGATAGGGGTGCTCCATCTGCTGTTTCCTGAAGTCCACGTTCAGCTCCATTGTTTTACCAACATTGAGTGAGCGGTTATTTTGCTGGCACCACACTCCCAGGGCCCTCACCTCCTTTATGTAAGCTGTCTCGTCATTGTTGGTAATCAGGCCTACTACTGTTGTGTCGTCTGCAAACTTGATGATTGAGTTGGAGGCGTACGTGGCCACGCAGTCATGGGTGAACAGGGAGTACAGGAGGTGGCTGAGCACGCACCCTTGTGGAGCCCCTGTGTTGAAGATCAGCGAAGTGGAGGTGTTATTTCCTACCTTCACCACCTGGGGGCGAGCCATCAGGAATTCCAGAAAAAACGAACTACTGCAAACTTGCTTAGGGCCTATCTGTCTGCGCCACCTTGCTGAGGAGACGCCAATACAGGGGAAGCAGATTCGGGTGCCTTGTGAGAATTTGTCTGCAAGTGTGTTACCCGCCTCTACCATCCTTCCTATTGGCCAACGTGCAATCATTGGAGAATAAATTGGATAAGCTCCGTTTGAGCTCCGTTCGAGACTATCCTACGAACGGGACATTAAAAACTGTAATATCTTATTTTTCACCAAGTCGTGGCTGAACGAAGACATGTATAATATACAGTTGGCTGGGTTATCCGTGCATCGGCAAGACAGAACAGCTACCTCCGGTAAGACGAGGGGTGGTGGTCTGTGTCTATTTGTCAATAACAGCTGGTGTGCTAAATCTAAGTGTCAAGGTTTTGCTTGCCTGAGGTAGAGTAACTCATGATAAGCTATAGACCATACTATTTACCAAGATAGTTTTAATCTATATTTTTTATAGCTGTCTATTTACCACCACAAACTGATGCTGGCACTAAGACCGCACTCAACGAGCTGTATAAGGCCATAAGCAAACAAGAAAATGCTTATCAAGAGACAGCGCTCCTAGTGGCCGGGGACTTTAAAGCAGTAAAACTTTAATCTGTTTTACATAATTTCTACCAGCATGTAGCATGCAACCAGAGGGGAAAAACTCTAGACCACCTTTATTCCACACACAGAGACGCATACAAAGTTCTCCCTCGCCCTCCATTTGGCAAATCTGACCATAACTTTATCCTCTTGATTCCTGTTTACAAGCAAAAACTAAAGCAGGAAGTACCAGTCACTCGCTCAATACGGAAGTGGTCAGATGTCACACCATCATTAAGTTTGCTGATGACAACAGTGGTAGGCCTGATCACCGACAACAATGAGACAGCCTATAGGGAGGAGGTCAAAGACCTGACAATGTGGTGCCAGGACAAGAACCTCTCCCTCAATGTGAGCAAGACAAAGGAGCTGATTGTGGACAATAGGAAAAGGAGGGCCAAACAGGCCCCCATTAACATCGACGGGGCTGTAGTGGAGCCGGTCGATGGTTTCAAGATCCTTGGTGTCCACATCACCAATGAACTATCATGGTCCCCAGATCTCAAAAAGTTCTACAGCTGCACCATCAAGAGCATCCTGACCGGTTGCATCACCGCCTGTTTTACACTGCTGCTACTCGCTGTTATTGTCTATGCATATTCCCTTTACAAATGACCTTGACTAACTTGTACCCCCGCACATTGACTGTATATAGCCTCGTTATTGTTATGTAATTTTTTTGTGATCATTTTCTTGTGATATTTTTTTTTTTACTTTAGTTTATTTTGTAAATATTTTCTTAACTCTATTTCTTGAACTGCTTTGTTGGTTAAGGGCTTGTAAGTAAGCGTTTCACGGTAAGGTCTACACCTGTTATATTTGGAGCATGTGACAAATACAATTTAATTTGATTTGATGATGCAAATGCTAAGCTGCAGGACTGTTTTTCTAGCAAATACTGGAATATGTTCTGGGATTCATCTGATAGCATTGAGGAATACACCATATCAGTCACCTGCTTCAGTGCATCGATGACGTCCTCCCCACAGTGACCGTACGTACATACCCCAACGAGAAGCCATGGATTACAGGCAACATCCACACAAAGCTACAGGGTAGAGCTAGCACTTTCAAGGAACGGCATTCTAACCCGGACACTTAGAAGAAATCCTGCTATGCACTCCAATGAACCAACAAAGAGGGCAAAGCGCCAATACAGGAATAAGATTGAATACTACTACACCGGCTCTGACGCACATCGGATGTGGCAGCGCTTGCAAACTATTATGAACTACAAAGGGAAGCCAGTCCGTGAGCTGCCCAGTGATATGAGCCTACCACATGAGCTAAATAACTTCTATGTGCGCTTCGAGGCAAGCAACACTGAAGCATGCATGAGAGCACCAACTGTTCTGGATGACTGTGTGATCACGCTCTCTGTTGCCGATGTAAGTAAGACCTTTAAACAGGTCAACATTCACAAGGCTGCAGGGCCAGATGGATTACCAGGACATGTACTCAGAGCATGTGCTGACCAACTGGCAAATGTCTTCACTGATATTTTCAACCTGTTCCTGAGTCTGTAATACCTACATCTTTCAAGCAGACCACCAAGAACACATTTAAATTTACATTTAAGTCATTTAGCAGACGCTCTTATCCAGAGCGACTTACAAATTGGTGCATTCACCTTAAGATATCCAGTGGAACAACCACTTTACAATAGTGCATCTAAATCTTTCGGGGGGGGGGGGGGGGGGGGGGGGGGTAGAAGGATTACTTTATCCTATCCCAGGTATTCCTTAAAGAGGTGGGGTTTCAGGTGTCTCCGGAAGGTGGTGATTGACTCCGCTGTCCTGGCGTCGTGAGGGAGCTTGTTCCACCATTGGGGTGCCAGAGCAGCGAACAGTTTTGACTGGGCTGAGCGGGAACTGTGCTTCCTCAGAGGTAGGGAGGCGAGCAGGCCAGAGGTGGATGAACGCAGTGCCCTTGTTTGGGTGTAGGGCCTGATCAGAGCCTGACGGTACGGAGGTGCCGTTCCCCTCACAGCTCCGTAGGCAAGCAGCATGGACTTGTAGCGGATGCGAGCTTCAACTGGAAGCCAGTGGAGAGAGCAGAGGAGCGGGGTGACGTGAGAGAACTTGGGAAGGTTGAACACCAGACGGGCTGCGGCGTTCTGGATGAGTTGTAGGGGTTTAATGGCACAGGCAGGGAGCCCAGCCAACAGCGAGTTGCAGTAATCCAGACGGGAGATGACAAGTGCCTGGACTAGGACCTGCGCCGCTTCCTGTGTGAGGCAGGGTCGTACTCTGCGAATGTTGTAGAGCATGAACCTACAGGATCGGGTCACCGCCTTGATGTTAGTGGAGAACGACAGGGTGTTGTCCAGGGTCACGCCAAGGTTCTTAGCACTCTGGGAGGAGGACACAAGGGAGTTGTCAACCGTGATGGCGAGATCATGGAACGGGCAGTCCTTCCCTGGGAGGAGGAGCAGCTCCGTCTTGCCGAGGTTCAGCTTGAGGTGGTGAGCCGTCATCCACACTGATATGTCTGCCAGACATGCAGAGATGCGATTCGCCACCTGGTTATCAGAAGGGGGAAAGGAGAAGATTAATTGTGTGTCGTCTGCGTAGCAATGATAGGAGAGACCATGTGAGGATATGACCGAGCCAAGTGACTTGGTGTATAGTAAGAATAGGAGAGGGCCTAGAACAGAGCCCTGGGGGACACCAGTGGTGAGAGCACGTGGTGCGGAGACAGATTCTCGCCACGCCACCTGGTAGGAGCGACCTGTCAGGTAGGACGCAATCCAAGCGTGGGCCGCGCCAGAGATGCCCAGCTCGGAGAGGGTGGAGAGGAGGATCTGATGGTTCACGGTATCAAAGGCAGCAGATAGGTCTAGAAGGATGAGAGCAGAGGAGAGAGAGTTAGCTTTAGCAGTGCGGAGAGCCTCCGTAACACAGAGAAGAGCAGTCTCAGTTGAATGCCCAGTCTTGAAACCTGACTGATTAGGATCAAGAAGGTCATTCTGAGAGAGATAGCAGGAGAGCTGGCCAAGGACGGCACGTTCAAGAGTTTTGGAGAGAAAAGAAAGAAGGGATACTGGTCTGTAGTTGTTGATATCGGAGGGATCGAGTGTAGGTTTTTTCAGAAGGAGTGCAACTCTCGCTCTCTTGAAGACGGAAGGGACGTAGCCAGCGGTCAAGGATGAGTTGATGAGCGAGGTGAGGTAGGGGAGAAGGTCTCCGGAAATGGTCTGGAGAAGAGAGGAGGGGATAGGGTCAAGTGGGCAGGTTGTTGGGCGGCCGGCCGTCACGAGACGCGAGATTTCATCTGGAGAGAGAGGGGAGAAAGAGGTCAAAGCACAGGGTAGGGCAGTGTGAGCAGGACCAGCGGTGTCGTTTGGCTTAGCAAACGAGGATCGGATGTCATCAGCCTTCTTTTCAAAATG
Organism: Salmo trutta; assembly: GCF_901001165.1. Classification (NCBI taxonomy): domain Eukaryota; kingdom Metazoa; phylum Chordata; class Actinopteri; order Salmoniformes; family Salmonidae; genus Salmo; species Salmo trutta. The sequence goes on along the minus strand of NC_042960.1, from coordinate 41,612,722 downwards.
GTTGTCGAAGTCATCCGCAGAGAGAGAGGAGGGGGGGGAGGGGGAGGAGGATTCAGGAGGGAGGAGAAGGTAGCAAAGAGCTTCCTAGGGTTAGAGGCAGATGCTTGGAATTTAGAGTGGTAGAAAGTGGCTTTAGCAGCAGAGACAGAAGAGAAAAAATGTAGAGAGGAGGACGTGAAAGGATGCCAGGTCCGCAGGGAGGCGAGTTTTCCTCCATTTCCGCTCGGCTGCCCGGAGCCCTGTTCTGTGAGCTCGCAGTGAGTCGTCGAGCCACGGCGCAGGAGTGGAGGACCGAGCCGGCCTGGAGGATAGGGGACAGAGAAAATCGAAGGATGCAGAAAGGGAGGAGAGGAGGGTTGAGGAGGCAGAATCAGGAGATAGGTTGGAGAAGGTTTGAGCAGAGGGAAGAGATGATAGGATGGAAGAGGAGAGAGTAGCGGGAGAGAGAGAGCGAAGGTTGGGACGGCGCAATACCATCCGAGTAGGGGCAGAGTGAGAAGTGTTGGATGAGAGCGAGAGGGAAAAGGATACAAGGTAGTGGTCGGAGACTTGGAGGGGAGTTGCAATGAGATTAGTGGAAGAACAGCATCTAGTAAAGATGAGGTCAAGCGTATTGCCTGCCTTGTGAGTAGGGGGGGAAGGTGAGAGGGTGAGGTCAAAGGAGGAGAGGAGTGGAAAGAAGGAGGCAGAGAGGAATGAGTCAAAGGTAGACGTGGGGAGGTTAAAGTCACCCAGAACTGTGAGAGGTGAGCCATCCTCAGGGAAGGAACTTATCAAGGCATCAAGCTCATTGATGAACTCTCCAAGGGAACCTGGAGGGCGATAAATGATAAGGATGTTAAGCTTGAAAGGGCTGGTAACTGTGACAGCATGGAATTCAAATGAGGAGATAGACAGATGAGAGAATGTCCACTTGGGAGAGATGAGGATTCCAGTGCCACCACCCCGCTGGCTCGATGCTCTAGGGGTATGCGAGAACACGTAGGCAGACGAGGAGAGAGCAGTAGGAGTAGCAGTGTTATCTGTGGTAATCCATGTTTCCGTCAGCGTCAGGAAGTCTAGGGACTGGAGGGTAGCATAGGCTGAGATGAACTCAGCCTTGTTGGCCGCAGACCGGCAGTTCCAGAGGCTGCCGGAGACCTGGAACTCCACGTGGGTCGTGCGCGCTGGGACCACCAGGTTAGAGTGGCAGCGGCCACGCGGTGTGAAGCGTTTGAATGGCCTGTGCAGAGGGGAGAGAACAGGGATAGCCAGACACATAGTTGACAAGCTACAGAAGAGGCTACGCTAATGCAAAGGAGATTGGAATGACAAGTGGACTACACGTCTCGAATGTTCAGAAAGTTAAGCTTACGTTGCGAAAATCGTATTGACTAACACCAAGGTACCCTGCCTAAATGACTACCAACCCGTAACACTCACGTCTGTAGCCATGGAGTGCTTTGAAAGGCTGGTCATGACACACATCAACGCTATCATCCCAGAAACCCTAGACCAAGTCCAATTTGCATACCGCCCCAACAGATCCAGAGATGACGCAATCTCTATTGCACTCCACACTGCGCTTTTCACCTGGACAAAAATAACATCTACATGAGAATGCTGTTCTTTGACTACAGCTCAGAGTTCAACACCATAGTGCCCTCAAAGGCCATCACCAAGCAAGTACCCTGGGACTAAACACCTCCCTCTGCAACTGGATTTGACATCCTGATGGACCGCCTCCAGGGGGAAAGGGTAGGCAACAACACATCTGCCACACTGATCCTCAACACGGGGGCCATAAGGGGTGCATGCTTAGTCTCCTCCTGTACTCCCTATCACCCACGACTGCGTGGCCAAGCACGATTCCAACACCATCATTAAGTTTGGCGACAACAAAACAGTGGCAGGCCTGATCACCGACAACGATGAGACAGCCTATAGTGAGAAGGTCAGAGACCTGGCAGTGTTGAGTCAGGATAATAACCTCTCCCTCAACGTGATCAACTCAAAGGAGATGATTGTGGACTACAGGAAAAGGAGGACCGAGCACGCCCCCATTCTCATCGACGGGGCTGTTGTTGAGTAGCTTGAGAGCTTCAAGTTCCTTGTTGTCCCCATCACCAACAAACTATCATGGCCCAAACACACCAAGACAGTCGTCAGGAGTGCCTCAGGATGCCTCAGGAGACGGAAAAGATTTGGCACGGGTCCTCCATTCCTCAAAAACTTCTACTGTTGCACCATTGAGAGTATCCTGACGGGTTGTATCCCCGCCTAGTATGGCTACCCGGACTATTTGCATTGATCCCCCCTTTTTTTTACGCTGCTGCTACTCACTGTTTATTAGCTACGCATAGTCACTTTATGTACACCCTACCTACATGTACATATTACCTCAATTACCTCGACAAACCTGTACACCCGCACATTAACTCAGTACGTGTACCCCGTGTATATAGCCTCGGTATTGTTATTTTATTGTGTTACTTATTTCCACACTTTGGGTTTTGGTAGAAAAGTCACTGCCAAGAAATGCTTATGTTAGCATTTTTGGACTAAAAACATTATTTTATACATCAGACTATTACAACAGGAATAAAATGTTCAATGTGTTTTCTTAAGCATCCTTTTGTGTGCTTATTATTTAACCATAGATTATTATTATTATTATTATTCATTTATATATATATATAAATTAAATATTGATAAATAAATAAATATGTATATTTCTTTATTTATTTATATTAAAACATTTTACCCTGTTTTCTCCCCAGTTCAATATGTTTTCTTAAGCATCTTTTTATGTGCTTATTATTTAACCATAGATTATTATTATTATTCATTTTTATATATATAAAAATAAAATATTAATAAATAAATATGTTATATATTTATTTATTTAAAAATTACCCCATTTTCTCCACAATTTCGTGGTATCCAATTGGTAGCTACAGTCTTGTCTCATCACTGCAACTCCCGTACGGACTCGGGACAGGCGAAAGGTTGAGAGCCGCGCGTCCTCCGGAACACAACCCAACCAAGCCGCATTGCTTCTTGACACAATGCCCACTTAACCCGGAAGCCAGCCGCACCAATGTGTCAGAGGAAACACCATGCACCTGGCGACCGTGTCAGCATGCACTGCGCCTGGCCCACCACAGGAGTCGCTAGTGCGCGATGGGACAAGAAAATCCCTGCTGGCCAAACCCTCCCCTATCCTGGACGACGCTGGGCCAATTGTGCGCCCCCCCATGGGTCTCCCGGTCTCGGCCGGCTGCGACAGAGCCTGGACTCGAACCCAGAATCTAGTGGCACACGGTAATTGGCCTCAGACCACTGCGCCACTCGGGAGGCCCAACCATTGATATGTTCTGGGGTAGGGCTGGGCCTGTCATTACATTTTGTCAGCCAGTGATTGTTTTGCAAATAACTGCTTGTCTCATGGTAATTGACTATTAATTAACATAAACACGTTTAGCATCTCATGGCTTTATCACACAGCCTACACAATGCTGATGCAGACCGTTGGAAGATCTACATTCTAATAAATCAATTTAATATAGCCCACACCATCAAAATAGATCCACATTTTTTTATGCAAGTCTAAAGAAACATGATATGAAGAAAATGTAGCCTATTTCAGAAGAATAGAATATTCCCAGATGATCTTATGTTAGGCCCTGATCTGGCTATGCCATATGGCTGTGGGCTACACTAATTCATTTAGCAGATTTGTTTAGAATTCTATGGCATTATTTTCTATTATTTTATAATATGAAGAATACAACTGAACATAGCTGAATAAAATAGAAAGGATATTTTCTCCAAACGATTTCCGAGGGAGTGCACACATGCGGCTATTCTGTGTTGAGCAGTTAACAAAGAAACAGGTCCTCCTATATGCTTAACTTATAGTTATTTATGTAACTTTATTTGTGACACAAACGTTAGGCTATATGTTTTGATTTTTAATACATTCTAAGGCTACATTATGCGACATTAATGATGATTTGAAAAAAGTTGCATGAAAGGCATGGGCTCTGCTCTGTTTCTTGCGCAGACTGCACACACGTCATCAGTTTCTCATTCCTCATTCACAATTTGACAAGCACTTGATAATTTTCTCATTCATCACACTATTCGTAATTTAATCTGGTCTTTACATATAGCCTATGGGTGGAATTAGTTTTGATTTAGAATAGCCCACAAAAAAAACGTAATCCGCAGCCTGCACTCGAATAGCAAATGGAGGTTACATGTGGTTACGTTTTTAATATGCAAGCATAGGCAGCGCGTCCATAAGGCTACGGGAAGCTTTTCCTAAAGGAAATGTAATTATATTGTTAAAATTATATAGCCTAATTAGCCTACTCCTGTCTATACAGAAATAAATAGCTCTGGATAAGAGCGTCTGCTAAATGACTTAAATGTAAATGTAAATGTAAATAAATAATTCAAACATAGGCTACTAAAGCATGATTTGGCCACAGAGGATCATTAGCTGTTTAAAAAAAAATTGTAATTGTGGATTGTTTTAAATCGGCGTTTCCCAAACTCGGTCCTCGGGACCCCAAGCGGCGCACATTTTCGTTTTTACCCTAACACTACACAGCTGATTCAAATTATCAAAGCTTGATGATTAGTTGGATCAGCTGTGTAGTACTAGGGCAAAAACCAAAACATGCAAACAGTTGGGAAAAGCTAATTGTTATTGCTGTAAAGACAAGACAATGAAAAGACTAATCTCTCTTTTAGTTATACAAATTCTCAACTTAATTGAGCAAACAACAGTATAGCCCATCTTACTGGCACCAGCGGAGAGCATCAGCAATATCCCCGGTGAGTGAGCACTGTACACATTCACTTTTTATCATTGTTGGGTCAGTGCTACATAAAAGTTTCTTTTTGGACAATAATTTCCTCATCCAGTTTAGATGGATGTCATATGCTATTTGTGTTTCCCCTTCTCGTCGGCCTATTATATGGACAACATCATTTTTATTGATATGTTTTCATTTTCAGTAGAGAAGGCTAACCTGTAATTTGCCGTATTAAAAAGATTCTGCTAATGTCTCCAGTCATATAAAGTGTAGTAGAATTGCATGACATTTGCTTATAAAAGGCCACATTTTTACTATGCAAAGAAAGAAGAAACGTATCTGATATAGCCTAGGCCTACTATACACGCTCAGCCATGCTTTTTTGCAAACAGTGATTGAGTTATATTATTTGCCAAAATTATTTATTTTATTTAACTAGGCAAGTCAGTTAAGAACAAATTTGTATTTACAATGGCGGCCTACCAAATCCTCTCTTAACCCGGCCAAACCGCGCCACCCAATGGGACTCCCGATCACAGCCGGTTGTGATACAGCCCGGGATCGAACCAGGGTCTATCGACTGCTGTGCCACTCGGGAGCCTAAATTGTGACTATCCAATCTACTCATCACATAATGAATAGTAGGCTATCTTACATAAGTCTGCAAATGAGATGATGCATGGAATGCTTTATTATAAAGGTGCATTTTTATGGTGAAAATTAGCTTCCCAAAACTTGAAACTCATGTGCCGCCTATGTATGCCAGGTTGTAAAGCGGATTAATGTTCTTAATTTTAAGAATTAGTAGCAGGAGAAAGCTGGGATCCTCTTTTAAATAGCAGCCAGTCAAAACTCTGATTTCACATGCAATTGCACAATGACTCGGTTTATAAGAACATGTTTCACTAGGCTCTTTAGGCTATGGGCTCTCTAACCTGTTCCAGGGGTCCTAGGCCTATAGGCTACGTTTGGAGTTATTTGGTCACTTTAGTTGTGATACAAACCTTATCAAAACATATAGGCCTATCGGCTAGGCTACATGAGGTGTCTGACTATGATTTGAAAAAGTTGCAAAAAAAAGGCATGTGCTGTTTCTTGCCTTCCTGCATATGCTGGGCATCATTCACATCAGACTATTCTTAATTTAATCTTGTCTTTACATGTACTAAATAATATATGTGTGAAATTAGTTTTGATTTAGAATGGACCCTTATCATGTACCTGTCAGAACAAGGGCATGGGGAAAAAATACATGTCATCTCTGCACTTAAATAGCGAATGGAGGACGTTTTTCCTGCGGTTCGTTTTCATAACAGCCAGGTAGGCTATACTCCTGTTGTAAAGTCTAGCAATGTGATTAATATAAGGAAAGTTGAGAAATAAATATAGTAGGCCTAGCCTATAGAAAGCTGATGGGATCATCATCTTTTTAATAGAGGCCATGAAAACTCTGTTTTCTCACGTAATTGCATAGCCTATAGACATTTTGCACAACATGAGCTCATTGGCTCTCATTAAGTGTTTGATTTGATTTTCTAATGGATTTGTGTTGATGTCAGAGCGATTAGAGGGACAATCGCTAATTACCAGGCCAAAAATGTGTCACATAAATATGTGTATGTGACCAATAAAATTTTATTTGATAAGTACCAGGCCATTAGTGATTGGCAGTTAGCACGTTTGGTAGGCTACTATTGACCATCAGCAGCATCAGTGCGTAGTTTTGGAGAAGCCTAGTTACCATGACTAAATGGTCACATGGAACTTGACTGTGGTCATGGCTCATGACAGCCGGTGTGGTCGTAATATGGTCACCCTAACAGCTATATTCTAGGGGATATTTTGAGACCTTAAGGAGGATCAGGTACTGCTGGAATGTTTACCAATGGCATGTCCATCTTTTTGTGAGAAATTACACTGGTCACTCAAAACAGTAAAAAAAGTAAATAGCCAACACTTTAGATGAGGCCACACAAAAATGACGAAAAAATACCCAATGATTAGTAAATGGATTATACGGACCTATATTAAACATCTTATGAATCATTATTAAATACTTTAAAAGTAGTTTATAAATGTGTGAATAACTAGGTTACTAACATTTACAAATGTCGGCGTAATAATTAATAAATTATGAAAAAACGACTTACTAATCCATTATAAATGCTTTATTATGTGGAGTTACTATGAAGCGCTACCTAAACGTCTGATAAGGCAGAAAACAGCGTGGCTAGTTAGGTTAACTAACTAAGTGTTACCTAAGTGTAAAAAACATTTTAGCTTCATGCCAAATACATGCTAAATATTCTGGTAAAAACGGACAGAAAAAGACTGAGCTGAGATGAAATGTCAGCTACAGAAGAACTAGATCAAGTGCCCCTAAAGCATTTCAAAGACAACAAATAATATTTCCACCCTGGTCTGACTCGATCGAACTTCCCCTGTCTGTGAGTCACAATATTACACTGCACGACAAACTGAAGATGAACAGAAACAGACAGCTCACAATATATCACTCTCCAGTCCAGTCAGAGGGATAAAGCTATAGATAGAGCCGCAAACTAGTCATGCCACCCCATATAGTGGTCTCTAGATAGAACACACAATCATGCTTTCACCCTGTCCAAGCAGTCTTGGTAACAATATTTTATTGTCTTTGATCCAAGAATAGCAATATTACCCGATATAACTCAATCTGTCGTAACATCAGACAATGCAGTGTGTGTGTGTGTGTGTTCTCCCTGTCTCACAAAAGCAGTATCTATCACCCTACATAACAACCTATACATAGGCCACAAATTATTGTTTTCCGCTACCTCAAGCCATTATTACACAGGCCACAAGATATTGTACTTCCCTGGTCGAAGCAATCTACAGATGGACCAATGGTATTGTGTTACCTGGACTAAGCAATCTATACAGTAGATAGATCAATAGTATTGTATGTCAGTGGTACAAGCAATAATGACCAGCCATTACTGTGTTCTCTCATTCCAGGCCTTAGTTAGTATCTGCATGTAAATATACTTTTAGCCTTCTTGGCTTGCAACCCTATCCACCTTTCTTCCCACCAAACATACAGGAACCACACCCCCAAAACACATACATACAGCCATACCATCTTGTCGAGGTTGTTGAGGTGTGTGTGGTCAGTCTTGGCAGTAGCGTACACTCCGTCCAGGTCAGTGACCCCGCGGTTAAACTCCTCGACCGTACTGTCCGGTAATGGTAAGGGAGCCTCCTCCGCATCAATGTCTGTTTCCACAGCAACCACCGACTTCTCCGCTCCTGTTAACTCACGGGCTGAAAGAACAAACACATCAACATATTATTAAAGAAATGCCTCATCACCACGTCATGTTAAATAGTTGCCATAGAAGGAGGGCCAATGGAATAATAGACTTTGTTGTTAGAAAGAAAGTTGCTACACCAAAAGATGAGGGAGGACAAAAGAAGAGTGGCAGGATGAGATGCGCTTCATTATGGTGTTCTCCTGTGGTTCTCCTGTTCTTCCAGCTCACAATTAACTCTCCAGATAATCCCACTGGCAGAGCTCAGAGACTCCTGTGGTTTATACCAGTGGAACAGACAGAGAACAGGGGATCAGCTCACGTGTGTGTTTGTGTGTGTGTGTGTGTGTGTGTGTCAGTGTTAATTCCGTCAACAAAAATTGTGATAAATATTTTTCAAACACATATTTTTCAGTGGCAATTGACGAGACTATAACGGACTAAATAGACCTAGAAAAAACTATAACTAAACAAAAATTATTTTTCATTTCAGTTGACTAAAACGAGACAACTATCTCAGTGACTAAATTCTGACTACCAAGTGACTGGACAAGAGTTTTTGGAGAGATTGAAAGCTTTTCAGTGATGAGCACAATTAATATTAGCAGGACAGACGGGCAGCTTTACAAAATTAAAGTTTAATAGTAAAACAACAGTCTATTTATGTTTTTCTCTCCCTTGAGTATAGAAAAGTAGGCTGTCATTTGAATTTGTAATCTCACTCAACCCTCCCACTTTCCTCACTGCATTTCATAGCCAAGTTCTGTAGCCAACGTAGGGAAGTCTTCCAATTTTCCTCAGAGAAAACAGCTTGATTCTTGCCCTTACCATTCAAAAGATATGACCCATAATACCAGCGCCTCGTTCTACCGTGCATTGGAAGGCCATATTTTATATTCAAATCAAATTGTATTGGTCACAAGCACGTGTTTAGCAGATGCTATTGCAGGTGTAGCAAAATGCTTGCGTTTCTAGCTCCGACAGTGCAGTAATATCTAACAAGTAATAAATTATCTAACAATTTCACAACATATACCCAATACACAAATCTAAGGAAAGGAATGGAATTAAGAAAATATAAATATAAATATATGGACAAGCAATGTCAGAGCGGCATAGACTAAGATACAGTAGAATAGAATAAAATACAGTATATACACATATGAGATGAGCAATGCAAAATATGTAAACATTATTAAAGTGACTAGTGTTCCATTTATTAAAGTGGCCAGTGATTTCAAGTCTATGTATATAGGCAGCAGCCTCTAATGTGCTAGTGATAGCTATTTAACAGTCTGGTAGCCTTGAGATAGAAGCTGTTTTTTAGTCTCTCGGTCCCAGCTTTGATGCACCTGTACTGGCCTCGCCTTCTGGATGATAGTGGGGTGAACAGACATTGGGTGCTGTAGGTGTCCTGGAGGGCAGATAGGTTGCCCCCAGGGATGCGTTGGGCAAACCGCACCAATCTCTGGAGAGCCCTGCGGTTGTGAGTGGTGCAGTTGCCGTACCAGGCGGTGATACAGGCCGACAAGAGGCTCTCAATTGTGCATCTGTAAAAGTTTGTGAGGGTTTTAGGTGCCAAGCTAAATTTCTTAAGTCTCCTGAAGCTCTTGCGCCTTCTTCACTACACTGTCTGTGCGGGTGGACCATTTCAGTTTGTCAATGATGTGTACGCTGAGGAACTTGAACTTGAACACTGCGGTCCCGCCGATGTGGATATGGGGGTGCTCCATCTGCTGTTTCCTTAAGTCCACAATCATCTCCTTTGTTTTGTTGATGTTGAGTGAGCGGTTATTTTCCTGGCACCACACTCCCAGAGCCCTCACCTCCTCCCTGTAGGCTGTCTCGTCATTGTTGGTAATCAACCCTACTACTGTTGTGTCATCTGCAAACTTGATGATTGAGTTGGAGGCGTGCATGGCCACGCAGTCATGGGTGAACAGGGAATAGAGGGGGATGAGCATGCACCCTTGTGGGGCCCCAGTGTTGAGGATCATTGAAGTGGAGATGTAGTTTCCTACCCTCACCACCTGGGGGCGGCCTGTCAGGAAGTCCAGGATCCAGTTGCACAGGGCGGGGTTCAGACCCAGGGCCTTGTGCTTAATGATGAGCTTGGAGGGTACTATGTTGTTGAATGCTGAGCTATAGTCAATGAACAGCATTCTTACATAGGTATTCCTCTTCTCCAGATGGGATAGGGCAGTGTGCAGGGAGATGGTGATTGCATCGTCTGTGGATCTATTGGGGCGGTAAGCAGATTGAAGTGGGTCTAGGGTGACAGGTAAGGTAGAGGTGATATGATCCTTGACTAGTCTCTCAAAGCACTTCATGATGACAGAAGTGAGTGCTATGGGGCGATAGTCATTTTGTTCAGTTACCTTTGCTTTATTGGGTACAGGAACAATGGCCATCTTGAAGCATGTGGGGACAGCAGACTGGGATAGGGAGAGATTGAATATGTCCGTAAACATATAGGCCAGCTGATCTGTGCTGGCTCTGACGATGTGTCTAGGGATGTCGTCTGGGCCGGCAGCCTTGCGAGGGTTAACACGCTTAAATGTCTTTCTTACGGCGGCCACGGAGAAGGAGAGCCCACAGTCCTTGGTAGCGGCCCATGTCGGTGGCGCTGTGTTATCTTCAAAGTGGGCGAGGAAGGTGTTTAGCTTGCTTGGAAGCAAGACGTCGGTGTCCGCGACATGGCTGGTTTTCCTTTTATAGTCCGTGATTGTCTGTAGACCCCGCCACATACGTCTTGTGTCTGAGCCGTTGAATTGCGACTCCACTTTGACTCTATACTGACGTTTTGCCTGTTTGATTGCCTTGCGGAGGGAATAACTACACTGTTTGTATTCGGCGATGTTCCCAGTCACCTTGTCATGGTTAAATGCGGTGGTTCACGCTTTAAGTTTTTGCGTGAATGCTGCCATTTATCCACGGTTTCTGGTTAGAGTAGGTTTTAATAGTCACAGTGTGTACAATATCTCCTATACACTTCCTGATAAACTCAGTCACCGTGAGTTCTTGTATGTTTTCACAATCACACCATGAGTCGTTAATCATGAAATATACACCCCACCTGTCACGTCCTGACCATAGTAAGATGTTATTTTCTATGGTAGAGTAGGTCAGGGCGTGACAGGGGGTGTTTTTCTATGTTTTGTATTTCTATGTTCAGGTTCTAGTTTTGTATTTCTATGTTGGGTTTGTTTGGGATGATCTCCAATTAGAGGCAGCTGGTCCTTGTTGTCTCTAATTGGAGATCATACTTAAGTAGGGGTTTTTTCCACCTGGGTTTGTGGGAGATTATCTTTGAGTAGTGTATTGTTTCACCTCTGCTTCATGGTTTGCTGTTATTGTCATTCAGTTTATTTATGTTTTGCATAGTTTCACAGTATAAATAAAATGTGGAACGACACACGCTGCACTTTGGTCCTTTGGTGGTGGGAGATTCTGTCACAGTTCTCGTAGGAATGAGCGGACCAAAGTGCAGTGTGTGTGTCGTTCCACATTTTATTTACTCTGTTAATTATCTTGGATGTGTGCTAGATAACCATCTGACAAGGAAGAGCATTGCACAAAACTTTATCTCCAAAGTGAACCATAAAATTAGGTTTCTGGCAAGAACCTCCAAATATCTGGATAAGAATGCAATTGGGGCATTGGCAGGGCCTCTTGTTCAGTGCCACTTTGACTATGCATGCTCTTCCTGGTACAATAGTGGCCCCAATATAACAAAAAATAAATTGCAGGCATCTCAGAACAAATTTGTCAGGATTATTCTTAAACTTATGGCTCAAAGTGGAGGAGAGAGTCTCTCAGCTAAAATTGTGTCTTGTACATAAGATCAGTGGCGACCCATCATTCAGGTGGGGCAGAGCACCCCCTGTTTTGCATGGTATTTTGGCATTAATACATGTGACATATCAGATTGCAAACAATGTAAAATATATTGCAAAAGTATTGGATTGCAAAAGTATTCACCCCCCTTGGCATTTTTCCTATTTTGTTGCCTTACAACCTGGAGTTAAAATAGATTTTTGGGGGGTTTGTATAATTTCATTTACACAACATGCCTACCACTTTGAAGATGTCAAATATTTTTTTATTGTGAAACAAACAAGAAATAAAGACAAAAAACAAACAAAAAATTGAGCATGCATAACGATTCACCCACCCAAAGTCAATACTTTGTAGAGCCACCTTTTGCAGCAGTTACAGCTGCAAGTCTCTTGGGGTATGTCTCTATAAGCTTGGCACGTCTAGCCACTGGGATTTTGCCCATTCTTTAAGGCCAAACTGCTCCAGCTCCTTCAAGTAGGATGGGTTCCGCTGGTGTACAGCAATCTTTAAGTCATACCACAGATTCTCAATTGGATTGAGGTCTGGGCTTTGACTAGGCCATTTCAAGACATTTAAATGTTTCCACCAGTCAAGTATTGCTTTAGCAGTATGCTTAGGGCCATTGTACTGCTGGAAGGTGAACCTCCGTCCCAGTCTCAAATCTCTGGAAGACTGAAACAGGTTTCCCTCAAGAATTTCCCTGTATTTATCGCCATCCATCATTCCTTCAATTCTGACCAGTTTCTCAGTTCCTGCAGATGAAAAACAACCCCACAGCATGATGCTGCCACCACCATGCTTCACTGTGGAGATGGTGTTCTCAGGGTGATGAGAGGTGCTGGATTTGAGCCAGACATAACGTTTTCCTTGATGGCCAAAAAGCTCAATTTTAGTCTGATCTGACCAGAGTACCTTCTTCCATATGTTTGGGGAGTCTCCCAAATGCCTTTTGGCAAACACAAAGTGTTTGCTTATTTTTTTCTTTAAGCAATGGCTTTTTTTCTGGCCGCTCCTCTGTAAAGCCCGTCTCTGTGGAGTGCACAGCTTAAAGTGGTCCTATGGACAGATACTCCAATCTCCGCTGTGGAGCTTTGCAGCTCCTTCAGGGTTATCTTTGGTCTCTTTGTTTCCTCTCTGATTAATGCCCTCCTTGCCTGGTCTGTGAGTTTTGGTGGGCGGCCCTCTGTTCACAGGTTTGTTGTGGTGCCATATTCTGACCCCATATTCCCAGTGGGTCAGAAGTTACCAAATACTAATTGTGTGTATGTTAACATTGCCAATAAATTGATTAACTTGGGTCAAACATTTCAGGTAGCCTTCCACAAGCTTCCCACAATAAGTTGGGTGAATTTTGACAGAGCTGGTGTAACTGAGTCAGGTTTGTAGGCCTCCTTACTCGCACACACTTTCAGTTCTGCTCACAAATTTTCTATGGGTTTGAGGTCAGGGCTTTGTGATGGCCACTCCAATACCTTGACTTTGTTGTCCTTAAGCCATTTTGCCTCAGCTTTGGAAGTATGCTTGGGGTCATTGTCCATTTGGAAGACCCATTTGCGACCAAGCTTTAACTTCCTGACTGATGTCTTGAGATGTTGCTTCAATATATCCACAGAATAAAGTCCCTCCTGCAGGAAAGCACCCCCACAACAAGATTCTGCCACCCCCGTGCTTCACGGTCAGGATGGTGTTCTTCAGCTTGCAAGCATCCCCATTTTTCCTCCAAACATAACGATGGTCATTATGGCAAAACAGTTCTATTTTTGTCTCATCAGATCAGAGGACATTTCTCCAAAAAGTACGATCTTTGTCCCCATGTGCAGTTGCAAACCGTAGTCTGGCTTTTTTTATGGCCATTGGAGCAGTGGTTTCTTCCTTGCTGAGCGGCCTTTCAGGTTATGTTGATATAGGACTCGTTTTACTGTGAATATAGATACTTTGTACCTGTTTCCTCCAGCATCTTCACAAGGTCCTTTGCTGTTGTTCTGGGATTGATTTGCACTTTTCGCACCACAGTACGTTCATCTCTAGGAGACAGAACGCGTCTCCTTACTGAGCTGCGTGGTCCCATGGTGTTTATACTTGCGTACTATTGTTTGTACAGATGAACGTGGTACCTTCAGGCGTTTGGAAGTTGCTCCCAAGGATGAACCAGAGGTCTACAATTTTTTTCTGAGGTCTTGGCTAATTTCTTTGGATTTTCCCATGATATCAAGCAAAGAGGCACTGAGTTTGAAGGTAGGCCTTGAAATACATCTACAGGTACACCTCCAATTGACTCAAATGATGTCAATTAGCCTATCAGAAGGCTAAAGCCAAGACAAGATTTTCTGGAATTTTACAAGCTGTTTAAAGACATAGTAATCTTAGTGTATGTAAACTTCTGACCCACTGGAATTGTGATACATTGAATTATAAGTGAAATAATCTGTCTGTAAATAATTGTTGGAAAAGGTACTTGTGTCATGCACAAAGTAGATGTCCTAACCGACTTTCCAAAACTATAGTTTGTCAACAAGAAATTTGTGTAGTAGTTGAAAAACAAGTTTTAATGACTCCAGCCTAAGTGCATGTAAACTTCTGACTTCAACTGTATATTGCACACAGGTGGCCTTTATTTAACTAATTATGTGACTTCTGAAGGTAATTGGTTGCACCAGATCTTATTTAAGGGCTTCATAGCAAAGGGGGTGAATACATATGCACGCACCACTTTAAGTTTTAATTTAATTATTTTTTTTTTAAACAAGTTATTTCTTTCATTTCACTTCACTTGGACTATTTTGTCTATGTCCATTACATGAAATCCAAATAAAAATCTATTTAAATTACAGGTTGTAATGCAACAAAATAGGAAAAATCCCAAGTGAGATGAATACTTTTGCAAGGCACTGTATGCATTTAAAAAATGGTCTAATATATTCAATCAATCAAAACAGTATGTGCTTTTAAAACTCACCTCACTGTGATTGATCAATTTGAAGAAAGAACAGGTTGAAAGTGAGTTAAAAATATGGTCTTTGTTTCAAAGCCTAGCACAACGAAATGGATAGCGCTTTTTCTAAGGTGATGATTAACTTAAAAAAATGTAATAATTTAGGCTTCACTGTACCGCAAAATCATCCTGTTGTCCTGCATTTGGGTATTTTAAATGTGTCCACCCAAACAGCATGAGTTTGCAGATGACACTGCAGTGGTAGGCTTGATTACCAACAACGACGAGACGGCCTACAGGAAGGAGGTGAGGGCCCTCGGAGTGTGGTGTCAGGAAAATAACCTCACATTCAACGTCAACAAAACAAAGGAGATGATCGCGGACTTCAGGAAACAGCAGAGGGAGCACCTCCCTATCCACTTCGACGGGACAGTAGTGGAGAGGGTAGAAAGTTCCTCGGCCTACACATCACTGACAAACTGAAATGGTCCAGCCACACAGACAGCATGGTGAAGAAGGCGCAGCAGCGCCTCTTTAACCTCAGGAGGCTGAAGAAAATTGGCTTGTCACCAAAAACGCTCACTTTTACAGATGCACAATCGAGAGCATCCTGTCGGGCTGTATCACCGCCTGGTACGGCAACTACTCCACCCATAACCAGCTCTCCAGAGGGTAGTGAGGTCTGCACAACGCATCACCGGGGGCAAACTACCTGCCCTCCAGGACACCTACACCACCCGATGTCACAGGAAGGCAAAAAAGATCATCAAGGACAACAACCACCCGAGCCACTGCTTGTTCATCCCGCTATCATCCAGAAGGCGAGGTCAGTACATGTGCATCAAAGCAGGGACCAAGAGACTGAAAAGCAGCTTCTATCTCAAGGCCATCATACTGTTAAACAGCCATCCCTAACATTGAGTGGCTGCTGCCAATATACTGACTCAACTCCAGCCACTTTAATAATGGAAAAATTCATGTAATAAACGTATCACTAGCCCCTTTAAACAATGCCACTTCATATAATGTTTGCATACCCTACATTACTCATCTCATATGTATATACTGTACTCTATACCATCTACTGCATCTTGCCATCTGATATAATGTATCACTAGCCACTTTAAACAATGCCACTTTTATATGTTTACATACCCTACATTACTCATCTCATATGTATATACTGTACTCTATACCATCCACTGCATCTTGCCTATGCCGTTCTATACCAACACTCATTCATATATATATTTTTATGTACATATTCTTATTCATTCCTTTACACTTGTGTGTATAAGGTAATTGTTGTGAAATTGTTAGGTTAGATTACTCGTTGGATATTACTGCATTGTCGGAACTAGAAGCACAAGCATTTCGCTACACTCGCATTAACATCTGCTCACCATGTGTATGTGACAAATGAAATTTGATTTGATTTGAGTGAGAAATGAACCTGCGGGAAAGTGGCCTCCATCAGCTGTTCTAGCGCATACGATGACATGTCTTTTTTCCCCTGCCACTGTTCCTGCCCATTTCATAATGGGTCATTCTGAATCGAAACAAATTTTACATATTAGTAAAGACAAGATTAAATTGATAATAGTCTGATGGGTGAAAATATGATCACTTGATGAGAAACAGTGTGTGTCTGCTGAGGCAAGGAACAGATTGGTTACGTGCAAGCTTTTCAGTGACTTTCTCAAATCATCAATAGCCTATAGTCGCATCATGTAAACAATGTATGTTTTGATTTCTAAGAGATTCTAAGGTTTGTGTCATTCACAACTAAAGTTGCCAAATAACTCAAACTACTGTATAGGACCTGTTTCAAATGATCACTTCTATGCTCAACATAGCCACTTCATATGCGAGCCCACTTGTTCTGGAATGGGAAAAATATCCTATATATTCTACTCAGCTAAGTTCAAATCTATTTTTCTTACTATAAGATCATATAATATAAAATATAAAATAATGTCACTGGACATATCCTGTCTGCTAAATAAACAAGCCTACAGCCTATGGCATGGTGCATAGTCAGATATCATACAGGAGGCCAACTCATATTCTGTTCTTCTGAAATACATTTTCTTGATATAACAATATTTCTTTAGACCTGCCAAATATAAATAATGGATTTATTGTGATGGTGTATATTAAAATTATTTATTAGACTTTTTTAAATGTAAATGTCCCTACGCGTGCATCGGTTCAACCTGTATGCGTGGAGGTCTGGAGATGCTAAACGTGTTTCTGTTAATTAATGGTCAATTACCCTAAGACCGGCAGTCTTTTGCATGAAAGTAACCGGCTGACAACATTTAATGACCGCCACATCCCTAGCCTGTACACTATATATGACTATGTAAATAACTTTATTTTGAGTTAATGTGGATCTAGTGATTCAGACTTGAGCACTTGGACGAGGACTGAAGCACTGGGACTCAAATTTCAGTCATAGGGACTTCTGACTCAACTCGTGACTCGACCATTGGTGACTCCTACTCGAGCACAGGGGACTTGGGACTCAAGGTTAAGTGACTCGACTACATCATTGGGCGAAACAGTCATTAGCTCCGGTTAAAAGTCCTTAGCCCTGCTTATACTTTTGGACACCAATGTGGCTGCGGCATCTGTGGAACGTTGATAATAATGGCAATGACGCGACCGAGATGCAGCACATACTACACTCCTCTCTCTCCCTCTCTCTCTGTCTTTCTCTCTCTCTCTTAATTTAATTTGATTTAAGGGGCTTTATTGGCATGGGAAAATATATGTTTACATTGCCAAAGCAAATGAAATAGAAAATAAACAAAAGGGAAATAAACAATAAAAAATGTAAAGTAAACATTACACTCACAAAAGTTCCAAAAGAACAAAACACATTTCAAATGTTATATTATGTCTATATACAGTGTTGTAATGATGTGCAAAGTACAAAAGGGAAAATAAAGAAACATAAAAATAGGCTGTATTTACAATGGTGTTTGTTCTTCACTGTTTGCCCTTTTCTTGTGGCAACAGGTCACAAATCTTGCTCCTGTGATTGCACACTGTGGTATTTCACCCAATAAATATTGGTGAAATATAGATATCAAAATTGGATTTGTTTTCCAATTCTTTGTGGGTCTGTGTTATCTGAAGGAAATGTGTATCTCTAATATGGTCATACATTTGGCAGGAGGTTAGGAAGTGCAGCTCAGTTTCCACCACATTTTGGGGTAAGTGTGCACATACAGTGCCTTGCAAAAGTATTCATCCCCCTTGGCGTTTTTCCTATTTTGTTGCATTACAACCTGTAATTTAAATAGATTTTTATTTGGATTTCATGTAAAGGACATACACAAAATAGTCCAAATTGGTGTGAAATGAGCAAAATTCAAAAAAATGTAAAACGGAAAAGTGGTGCGTGCATATGTATTCACCCCCTTTGCTATGAAGCCCCTAAATAAGATCTGGTGCAACCAATTACCTTCAGAAGTCACATAATTAGTTATATAAAGTCCACCTGTGTGCAATATGTGTCACATGATCTGTCACATGATCTCAGTATATATACACCTGTTCTGAAAGGCCCCAGAGTCTGCAACACCACTAAGCAAGGGGCACCACCAAGCAAGCGGCACCATGAAGACCAAGGAGCTCTCCAAACAGGTCAGGGACAAAGTTGTGGAGAGGTAAAGATCAGGGTTGGGTTATAAAAAATATCCCGAAACTTTGAACATCCCACAGAGCACGATTAAATCCATTATTAAAAAATGGAAAGAATATGGCACCACAACAAACCTGCGAACAGAGGGCCGCCCTCCAAAAACTCACGGACCAGGCAAGGAGGACATTAATCAGAGAGGCAACAAAGAGACCAAAGATAACCCTGAAGGAGCTGCAAAGCTCCACAGCGGAGATTGGAGTATCTGTCCATAGGACCACTTTATAGCTGATTATTAGATTTGTATTTGATCTCTACCTCTCTGTCTCTGTCTCTGTCTCTGTCTCTGTCTCTGTCTCTGTCTGTGGTGTGTGTGTGTCTCGCTCTGCTTGTGAGTGTATGTTTGTTTTGTATGTAATGTTAATTATGCAGAAAAATATGTTGGCAGGACAAGGTAAGTATGTTTGTGCATATGGAAGTCAGTGATTTATGTTTACTATATGTTAATGAGGCAATATAAATGTGATGTGACTAAAATGAAAGGGAATTTATTTGACTAAAATGGCCCACTGTCTGTCATTTTGTCAATAACTAGACTAAATCATTATTCAATTGACAAAAGTGTGACTAAGACTTAATTATATTTTAGTCAAAATTACTAAGACTAGACAATCTAAAAAAATAGTCCAAATTTACACTGGTGTGTATAGGAGAGTGGCACATGGATGCTGTGGGTGCATCTGCATATGAAAGGGCCCTGTAGTTACTGGAGCCAGAGTCATCCCACCACTATTCTGTTCTGTTCCACAGCCACAGTCTCTCTATTAGACTGACTCATCTGTGACACTATCCTCTCAAATGGCATCTTACACTCAATCAGGAATGTGTTTGTGTGTGTGGGAGTTTGTGTGCGTGTGTTTGTGTGTATGCACCTGAGAGTGTGGACTCCTCGTTGCAGGTCTTGTCACTGTCTGCGTCCTCCTGTCCATCTGCGTTCTGGTGTTTGTGTTGCAAGCTGAGTTTGTGACACACCTCGAATGCCTGGCCCACCGTCCGCACAACACGCATGGCCTGGGACTGGAGAGAGGAGGAGTTGGGAGAGAGAAAGACAGAGAGAGAGAACATGACAATATAAAATCCATGTACACAAACAACAAGTCCGCAGTCAAAATTGGCAAAAAACATTGAAATGCATTTCCACAGGTCAGTGGGGTGAAACAGGGATGCAGCTCGATCCCCACTCTCTTGAACATATACATCAACGAATTGGCTAGGACACTAGAACAGTCTGCAGCACCCGGCCTCACACTGCCAGAATCTGAAGTCAAATATCTACTGTTTGCTGATGATCTGGTGCTTCTGTCCCCAACCAAGGAGGGCCTACAAGCAGCACCTAGATCTTCTGCTCAGACCTGGGCCTTGACAGTACATCTTAGCAATACAAAAATAATGGTGTTCCAAAAAAGGTCCAGTGGCCAGGACCACAAATACAAATTACATCTAGAAACCGTTGCCCTAGAGCACACAAAAAACGAAACCTTCCTCGGCCTAAACATCATCACCACAGGTAACTTCCACAAAGATGTGAACGTAAAACAACAAATAATGCATGCAGAGCAGAATTAGGCAGATACCAGCAAATGATCAAAATCCAGAAAAGAGACGTTAAATTCTACTACCGTCTAAAAGGAAGCGATTCCCAAACTTTCCATAACAAAGCCATTAACTACAGTGAGATTAACCTAGAGAAGATTCACCTAAGCAAGCTGGCCCTGGGGCTCTGTTCACAAACACAAACAGACCCACAGAGACCCAGGACAGCAACAGCAACACAATTAGACCCAAACAGATCATGAGAAAACAAAACGATAATTACTTGACAGATTGGAAAGAATTTACCAAAAAACAGAGCAAAAAGGAACGCTATTTTGCCCTAAACAGACAATACACAGTGGAAGAAAACCTGACCACTGTGACTGACCCAAAATAAAGGAAAGCTTTGACTATATACAGACTCAGTGAGCATAGCCTTGCTATGGAGTCGGGCCGCCATAGGCAGACCTGGCTCTCAAGAGAAGACAGGCTATGTGCACACTGCCCAAAAAATGAGCTGAGCAGCCTTTCGGGTTATGTCGATATAGGACTCGTTTTACTGTGGTTATAGATACAGTGAGGGAAAAAAGTATTTGATCCCCTGCTGATTTTGTACGTTTTCCCACTGACAAAGAAATGATCAGTCTATAATTTTATAGGTAGGTTTATTTGAACAGTGAGAGACAGAATAACAACAAAAAAATCCAGATAAACGCATGTCAAAAATGTTACAAATTGATTTGCATTTTAATGAGGGAAATAAGTATTTGACCCCCTCTCAATCAGAAAGATTTCTGGCTCCCAGGTGTCTTTTATACAGGTAACGAGCAGAGATTAGGAGCACACTCTTAAAGGGAATGCTCCTAATCTCAATTTGTTACCTGTATAAAAGACACCTGTCCACAGAAGCAATCAATCAATCAGATTCCAAACTCTCCACCATGGCCAAGACCAAAGAGCTCTCCAAGGATGTCAGGGACAAGATTGTAGACCTACACAAGGCTGGAATGGGCTACAAGACCATCGCCAAGCAGCTTGGTGAGAAGGTGACAACAGTTGGTGTGATTATTCGCAAATGGAAGAAACACAAAAGAACTGTCAATCTCCCTCGGCCTGGGGCTCCATGCAAGATCTCACCTCGTGGAGTTGCAATGATCATGAGAACGGTGAGGAATCAGCCCAGAACTACACGGGAGGATCTTGTCAATGATCTCAAGGCAGCTAGGACCATAGTCACCAAGAAAACAATTGGTAACACACTGCGCCATGAAGAACTGAAATCCTGCAGTGCCCGCAAGGTCCCTCTGCTCAAGAAAGCACATATACATGCCCGTCTGAAGTTTGCCAATGAACATCTGAATGATTCAGAGGACAACTGGGTGAAAGTGTTGGTCAGATGAGACCAAAATAGAGCTCTTTGGCATCAACTCAACTCGCCGTGGTTGGAGGAGGAGGAATGCTGCCTATGACCCCAAGAACACCATCCCCACCGTCAAACATGGAGGTGGAAACATTATGCTTTGGGGGTGTTTTTCTGCTAAGGGGACAGGACAACTTCACTGCATCAAAGGGACGATGGGCGGGGCCATGTACCGTCAAATCTTGGGTGAGAACCTCCTTCCCTCAGCCAGGGCATTGAAAATGGGTCGTGGATGGGTATTCCAGCATGACAATGACCCAAAACACACGGCCAAGGCAACAAAGGAGTGGCTCAAGAAGAAGCACATTAAGGTCCTGGAGTGGCCTAGCAAGTCTCCAGACCTTAATCCCATAGAACATCTGTGGAGGGAGCTGAAGGTTCGAGTTGCCAAACGTCAGCCTCGAAACCTTAATGACTTGGAGAAGATCTGCAAAGAGGAGTGGGACAAAATCCCTCCTGAGATGTGTGCAAACCTGGTGGCCAACTAGAAGAAACGTCTGACCTCTGTGATTGCCAACAAGGGTTTTGCCACCAAGTACTAAATCATGTTTTGCAGAGGGGTCAAATACTTACTTCCCTCATTAAAATGCAAATCAATTTATACCATTTTTAACATGCGTTTTCTGGATTTTTTTGTTGTTATTCTGTCTCTCCCTGTTCAAATAAACCTATCATTAAAATTATAGACTGATCATTTCTTTGTCAGTGGGCAAACGTACAAAATCAGCAGGGGATCAAATACTTTTTTCCTCACTTTTTTCCTCACTGTACTTTTGTACCAGCATCTTCACAAGGTCCTTTGCTGTTGTTCTGGGATTGATTAGCATTTTTCACACCAAAGCATGTTCATCTCTAGGAGATAGAATGCGTCTCCTTCCTGAGCGGTATGACGGCTGCGTGGTCCCATGGTGTTTAAACTTGCGTACTATTGTTTGTACAGATGAATGTGGTACCTTCAGGCGTTAGGAAATTGCTTCCAAGGATGAATCAGACTTGTGGAGGTTTACAATTCTTTTTCTGAGTTCTTGACTGATTTCTTTGGATTTTCCCATGATTTCCCCAACAAAGAGGCACTGAGTTTGAAGGTAGGCATTGAAATACATCCACAAGTACACCTCCAACTGACTCAAATGATGTCAATTAGCCTCAGAAACTCTAAAGCCATGACATCCTTTTCTGGAATGTTCCAAGCTGTTTAAAGGCACAGTCAACTTAGTGAATGTAAACTTCTGATCCACTGGAATTGTGATAGAGTGAATTATAAGTGAAATAATTTCTCTGTAAACAATTGTTGGAAAAATGACTTGTGTCATGCACAAAGTAGATGTCCTAACTGACTTGCCAAAACTATAGTTTATTAACAAGACATTTGTGGAGTGTTTGAAAAATGACTTTTAATGACTCCAATCTAAGTGTATGTAAACTTCCCACTTCAACTGTATAAACAGGTCAACATTCACAATGCCGCGGGCCAGACGGATTACCAGGACATGTACTCAAATCATGCGTAGAGCAACTTGCAAGTGTCTTCACTGACATTTTCAACCTCTCTAACCGAGTCTGTAATACCTACATGTTTCAAGCAGACCACCATATTCCCTGTGACCAAGGAAGCGAAGGTAACCTTCCTAAATGATTACCACCCTGTAGCATTCCCTTATTAGCCTTGAAGTGCTTTGAAAGGCTGGTCATTGCACACATCAACAGCATCATTCTGGATACCCTAGACCCACTCCAATTCGCATACCGCCCCAACAGATCCACAGATGACGCAATTTCACTTCACACTGCCCTTTCCCATCTGGACAAAAGGACATCTATGTGAGAATGCTGTTCATTGACTACAGCTCAGCATTCAACACCAAAGTGCCCACAAAGCATCACAAAGCTAAGGATTCCGGGACTAAACATCTCCCTCTGCAACTGGATCTTGGACTTCCTGACGGGCCTCCTCAGGTGGTAAGGGTAGGCAACAACATGTCTGCCACGCTGATCCTCAACACTGGGGCCCCTCAGGGTTGCGTGCTTAGTCCCTTCCTGTACTCCCTGTTCACCCACGACTGCATGGCCAAACACGACTGCAACATTAAGCTTGCTGAAGACACAACAGCGGTAGGCCTGATTACCGACAACGACGAGACAGCCTATGGGGAGGAGGTCAGAGACCTGGCACTGTGGTGCCAGGACAACAACCTCTCCCTCAATGTGAGCAAGACAAAGGAGATGATCGTGGACTACAGGAAAAGGCAGGCGAACAGGCCCCCATTAACTTTGGCGGGGCTATAGTGGAGCGGGTTGAGATTTTCAAGTTCCTTGGTGTCCACATCACCAACAAACTAGAATGGTCCAAACACACCAAGACAGCTGCGAAGAGGGCACGACAACACCTTTTCCCCCTCAGGAGACTGAAAAGATTTGGAATGGGATCCTCAAAAAGTTCTACAGCTGCACCATTGAGAACTGCTCGGCATCTGACCGTAAGACGCTACAGAGAGTAGTTTGTACGGCCCAGTACATCACTGGGGCCAAGCTTCCTGCCATCCAGGACTTATATACTAGGCGGTGTCAGAGAAAAGCCCAAAAAATTGTCAAAGACTCTAGTCACCCAAGTCATAGACCGTTCTCTCTGGTACCGCACTTGCAAGCAGTACCGGAGTGCCAAGTCTAGGACCAAAAGGCTCCTTAACAGCTGCTACCCCATGCCATAAGACTGCTGACAATTAATCAAATGTCCACACAGACTATTTACATTGACACCCCCCCATTTGTTTTTACACTGCTGCTACTCACTGTTCATTATCTATGCATAGTCACTTTACCCCTACCTACATGTACAAATGACCTCGACTAACCTGAACCCCCGCACATTGACTCGGTACCGGTAACACCCGGAATATAGCCTTGTTATTGTTATTTTATTGTGTTACTTTTAATAATTTTTTACCTTAGTTTATTTGGTAAATATTTTCTTAACTCTTCTTGAACTGCATTGTTGGTTAAGGGCTTGTAAGTAAGCATTTCACTGTAAGGTCTACACCTGTTGAATTCGGCGCATGTGACAAATACATTTCGATTTTTAATTTGATTTGTGTGTGTGTAGCCTGACAGTAATGACTGAGCTCTCTTTTCAGGCCAAGCAGAGAAAGAGAGTACATTTCCATTCATACAATGCCTAGCGCACGCAGACACACACAGTTAAATTGCAGGAGCAGCACTAGCATTGCTAGCATCGTTAGCCTTTTTAGAAACCTTAGCCTAGATAAAGGACCAGCATTGGAACAGCACCTTAATGTTAAAGTGTCATAATGACTCTCGCTGTCTAACTGCAGAGTCTTTCTTCTGTTGCCCTCCAATTCGGCATGTCAATTAACAGCCATTATGGCTCAACAGTTGTCCAGAAAGTCGTTAACACAGACAGGGCTGGGGTGCAACTGTGACTGTTCTGCACAATAACAAGGGGAACGACTGAGGAAAATGCATTACATTTGGAGGATTTTTTTCAGCCCTCATCCTCTTCTAGTGTTCTATGAGTCTTTGAGGATGAATTAATAAGTCATGTAGGCTCACATCATTTATTTGGAACTTTAACAGATTGATGAGTATTTGCATGGGGTCAAATAGAATCTGTGTTAGCCAATCGCTGGCTCAGTCTTTTTATTTTTTTATTTCACCTCTATTTAACCAGGTAGGCCAGTTGAGAACAAGTTCTCATTTACAACTGTGACCTGGCCAAGATAAAGCAAAGCAGTGCGACAAAAACAACAACACAGAGTTACACATAAACAAACGTAGTCAATAACACAATAGAAAAGAAAAATAGAAAAATCTATGTACAGTGTGTGCAAATGTAGAAGAGTGGCGAGGTAGGCAATAAATAGGCCATAGAGGCGAAATAATTACGATTTAGCATTAATACTGGAATGATAGATGTGCAAGTGCATCCATCACGCAGTCTCCTGGGTGATGGATGCCCACAGTTATACCTCTTGGTCCATGCCAGTGCACTGTGTCTGAGATTGGCAGAGAGAGTGGCAACTGGCAATTGATGGGAGGGATATCACACACACACACACACACACACAGACACACACACACACACACACACACACACACACAGAAAGCACTCTCCCCTTGGTCTCAAATGGGTATTTCCTGCAGGTCTCCCCCTCAATTAACTGTCTGTGATGGAGACAGCCTCGTTAATTACAGTGTGATGAAGACACAACCATTATGAAACCAGGATGGCACCGGAAGAGATGGCTGCGGTTTTACGGGTTCCAATTGTGCAATTGTGCTATTGTGTGTGTTTCTTTGCGTTATTTGTAACTTATTTTGTACATAATGTTTCTGCCACCGTCTCTTATGACTGAGAAGAGCTTCTGGATATCAGGACAGCGATTACTCACCTCGTACTGGACGAACATTTTTTCTTTAACGAGTCGGACGCAAAGGATTTACTTCAGACACCCGACAAGGCCCAAATCCCCGTCATTCACATGAATTAGAGACAGAGATATTGGAGAAGTAGGTCGGGGTGCCTTGTAAGGATCCGAAGGCGAAGGAGTAATCCCCCTCTACCATCAGTCCTATTAGCCAACGTGCAATCATTGGACAACAAAGTGTATGAGCTCCGTTCAAGACTATTCTACCAACGGGACATTCAAAACTGTAATATCTTATGTTTCACCGAGTCATGGCTGAATGACGACATGAATAACATAAAGCTGGCTGGGTTTTCGGTCCATTGGCAGGATAGAACAGCTGCCTCCGGTAAGACAAGGTGTGGCGGTCTGTGTCTATTTGTAAATAACAACTGGTGCACTATATCTAATTTTAAGGAAGTCTTGAGGTTTTGCTTGCCTGAGGTAGAGTATCTCATGATAATCTGTAGACCACACTATTTACCAAAAGAGTTTTCATCTATATTTCTTGGCGCTGTCTATTTACCACCACATGATAATGGCGTCGGAGGGGAGGGTTGTCGTCTAATCGGCTCTTAACCAACCACACTATTTTGTGAGGTTTTTCGTGTAGTTTGTAACTTGTTTGTACAATATGTTGCTGCTACCGTCTCTTATGACAGAAAAGAGCTTCTGGACATCAGAACTGGGATTACTCACCTCAAATTCACATAGGCTCTCCGCACTGCTAAAGCTAACTCTCTCTCCTCTGCTCTCATCCTTCTAGACCTATCTGCTGCCTTTGATACTGTGAACCACCAGATCCTCCTCTCCACCCTCTCTGAGTTGGGCATCTCCGGCACGGCCCACGCTTGGATTGCGTCCTACCTGACAGGTCGCTCCTACCAGGTGGCGTGGCGAGAATCTGTCTCCGCACCACGTGCTCTCACCACTGGTGTCCCCCAGGGCTCTGTTCTAGGCCCTCTCCTATTCTTGCTATACACCAAGTCACTTGGCTCTGTCATATCCTCACATGGTCTCTCCTATCATTGCTATGCAGACGACACTCAATTAATCTTCTCCTTTCCCGCTTCTGATAACCAGGTGGCGAATCGCATCTCTGCATGTCTGGCAGAAATATCAGTGTGGATGACGGATCACCACCTCAAGCTGAACCTCGGCAAGACGGAGCTGCTTTTCCTCCCAGGGAAGGACTGCCCGTTCCATGATCTCGCCATCACAGTTGACAACTCCATTGTGTCCTCCTCCCAGAGTGCTAAGAACCTTGGCGTGACCCTGGACAACACCCTGTCGTTCTCCACTAACATCAAGGCGGTGACCCGATCCTGTAGGTTCATGCTCTACAACATTCGCAGAGTACGACCCTGCCTCACACAGGAAGCGGCGCAGGTCCTAATCCAGGCACTTGTCATCTCCCGTCTGGATTACTGCAACTCGCTGTTGGCTGGGCTTCCTGCCTGTGCCATTAAACCCCTACAACTCATCCAGAACGCCGCAGCCCGTCTGGTGTTCAACCTTCCCAAGTTCTCTCACGTCACCCCGCTCCTCCGCTCTCTCCACTGGCTTCCAGTTGAAGCTCGCATCCGCTACAAGACCATGGTGCTTGCCTACGGAGCCGTGAGGGGAACGGCACCTCCGTACCTTCAGGCTCTGATCAGTCCCTATACCCAAACGAGGGCACTGCGCTCATCCACCTCTGGCCTGCTGGCCCCCCCACCTCTGAGGAAGCACAGTTCCCGCTCAGCCCAGTCAAAACTGTTCGCTGCTCTGGCACCCCTATGGTGGAACAAGCTCCCTCACGACGCCAGGACAGCGGAGTCAATCACCACCTTCCGGAGACACCTGAAACCTCACCTCTTTAAGGAATACCTGGGATAGGATAAAGTAATCCTTCTAACCCCCCCCCCTAAAAGATTTAGATGCACTATTGTAAAGTGGTTGTTCCACTGGATATCATAAGGTGAATGCACCAATTTGTAAGTCACTCTGGATAAGAGCGTCTGCTAAATGACTTAAATGTAAATGTAAATGAAATTGGATGAGGAGTTCTTCTTCAATGAGTTGAACGCGAGGGATATACTACAGACACCTGACCAGGCCCAGATCCCTGTGATTCGCTGGAAAATGAAACATAGGTTTTCGCGGAAAGAGATCAGGATGCCTTATGAGGATCAGGAGACGAGTGGCTAATCTAATCTTGCCTTCTATTCTGCTAGCTAAAGTTCAATCGCTGGAAAATAAATGGGACGAACTGAAAGCACAAATATCCTACCAACGGGACATTAAAAATGGCAATATCTTATGTTTCACAGAGTCGTTGCTGAATGACGTTAAGAACATACAGCTGGCGGGTTATACAATCTACCGGCAAGACAGAACATCAGCCTCTGGTAAGACACGGGATGGGGGCCTATGCATATTTGTAAACAATAGCTGGTGCACGATATCTAAGGAAGTCTCAAGATTTTGCTCGCCTGATGTAGAGTATCTCATGATAAGCTATAGATCACACTATCTACCTAGAGAGTTTTCATCTGTATTTTTCGTTGCTGTCTACATACCACCACAGACAGAGGCTGGCACTAAAACCACACTCAATGAGCTGTATTCGGCCATAAGCAAATAGGAAAATACTCATCCAGAGGTGGCACTCCTAGTGGCCTGGGACTTTAATGCAGGGAAACTTAAATCAGTTTTACCAAATTTCTATCAGCATGTTAAAAGTGCAACCAGAGGGAAAGAAACCATAGACCAGCTTTACTCCACACACAGAGACGCATACAAAGCTCTCCCTAGCCCTCCATTTGGCAAATCTGACCATAATTCTATCCTCTTGATTCCTGCTTACAAGCAAAAATTAAAGCAGGAAGTACCAGTGACTCGGTCTATAAAAAAGTGTTCAGATGAAGCAGATGCTAAACTACAGGACTGTTTTGCTAGCACAGACTGGAATATGTTGCAGGATTCTTCAAATGTCAATGAGGAGTACACCACATCAGTCATTGGCTTTATCAATAAGTGCATCGGCGACGTCGACACACAGTGACTGTATGTACATACCCCAACCAGGAGCCATGGATTACAGGCAACATTCGCAATGAGCTAAAGGGTAGAGCTGCCACTTTCAAGGAGCGGGACTCTAACCCGGAAGCTAATAAGAAATCCCGCTATGCCCTCTGATGAACCATCAAACAGGCAAAGCGTCAATACAGGACTAAGATCGAATCGTACTACACCGGCTCCGGTGTTACAGACTACAAAGGGAAGCACAGCCGAGAGCTGCCCAGTGACATAAGCCTACCATTCGAGCTAAATAACTTCTATGCTCGCGTTGAGGCAAGTAACACTGAAACATGCATGAGAGAGTCAGCTGTTCCGGATGACTGTGTGATCACGCTCTCTGCAGCCGATGTGAGTAAGACCTTTTAACAGGTCAACAGGGCCAGACGGATTACCAGGACATGTACTCCGCACATGCGCAGACCAACTAGCAAGTGTCTTCACTGACATGTTCACCCTCTCCCTCTCTGAGTCTGTAATACTAACATGTTTCAAGCAGACCACCATAGTCCCTGTGCCCAAGAACACTAAGGTAACCTGCCTAAGTGACTACCGACCAGTAGCACTCACATCTGTAGCCATGAAATGCTTTGAAAGGGCTGGTCATGGCTCACATCAACACCATCATCCCAGAAACCCTATACCCACTCCAATTTGCATACCACCCCAACAAATCCACACATGATGCAATCTCTATTGCACTCCATAATGCCCTTTCCCACCTGGACAAAAGGAGCACCTATGTGAGATTGCTATTCATTGACTAAAGCTCAGCGTTCAATACCATAGTGCCCTCAAAGCTCTTCACTAAGCTAAGGACCCTGGGACTAAACACCTCCATCTGCAACTGGATCCTGGACTTCCTGATGGGTCACCCCCAGCTGGTAAGGGTAGGTAACAACACATCTGCCACGCTGATCCTCAACATGGGGGCCCATTAGGGGTGCGTGCTCAGTCCCCTCCTGTACTCCCGGTTCACCCATGACTGCATGGCCAAGCACAACTCCAACATTAAGTTTGCCGACGGCACAACAGTGGTAAGCTTGATTACCAACAACGATGAGACTGCCTACAGGGAGGAGGTGACAACGATGAGACCTGACAGTGTGGTGCCAGGATTACAACCTCTCCCTCAACGTGATCAAGACAAAGGAGATGATTGTGGACAACAGAAAAAGGAGGAGAGAGCACACCCCCATTCTCATCGATTGGGCTGTAGTGGAGCAGTTTGAGAGCTTCAAGTTCCTTGGTGTCCATATCACCAACAAACTATCATGGTCCAAACACACCAAGACAGTCGTGAAGAGGGCATGATGACGCCTATTCCCCCTCAGGAGACTGAAAAGATTTGGCATGGGTCCTCAGATCCTCAAAAGGTTCTACAGCTGCAACATCGAGAGCATCCTGACTGGTTCCTTCACCTCCTGGTATGGCAACTGCTCAGCCTCTGACCGCAAGGCACTACAGAGGGTAGTGCGTACGGCCTAGTACATCACTGGGGCCAAGCTTCCTGACAACCAGGACCTCTATACTAGGCGGTGTCAGAGGAAAGCCCAAATAATTGCCAAAGACTCCAGCCACACTAGTCATAGACTGTTCTCTCTGCTACCGCACGGCAATTGGTACAGGAGCGCCAAGTCTAGGTCCAAAAAAAGGCTTCTAAACAGCTTCTACCCCCAAGCCATAAGACTCCTGAACAGCTAATCAAATGGCTACCTGGACTATTTGCATTGTCCCCTCCCTCCTCCCCCATTTTTACACTGCTGCTTCTCTCTGATTATTATCCATGAATAGTCACTTTACCTCTACCTACATGTACATATTACCTCAATTACCTCGACTAACCTGTGCCCCCACACATTGACTCTGTACCGGTACCCTGTATATAGCCTCGCTACTGTTATTTTATTGTTGCTCCTTAATTATTTTTTATTTTTCTTATTTTTTACTTCAGTTTATTTTGAATAAATACTTTAACATTTTTTTTTCTTAAAACTGCATTGGTGGTTAAGGGCTTGTAAGTAAGCATTTCACTGTAATATTCAGGGCATGTAACAAATAAAATGTGATTTGATTAATTACACTGCTTTAAACTGATTACAGGAAGACAGCTAGAGAGGAGGGAGGGAAGAGGAATGGAGGACGAGAGAGGGAGGGAGAATGACAGAATTAGGGATAGGGAGCAAAGGTGGAGAGGGAGTGTGTCTGTGTAAAATGGACAGATAAAGCAATGGAAATTCTCTTTTTATGGATTTACGATTTCAATGGTTCTACCATGCCATTTGACTTGTGGTGTGAATTCCTTTAAGAGACAAATAACTTTAACTTCAGCTTGAAACCAAAAGTACTCCCTATTCACTCTGTCTCTCTCTTAAACACATAATGGTTCTATGACTCATTACAGCATAGCTTTTAGTGTGGCTGGGTAGAGGTATGTAGTGTGCGTGTACTGCAAGGTTTTCATATGGCAGGATACTGTTTAATACGTACAGGTGGTGTTTTGGTACAGTACAGCCATGGGCCTACAGCACTTTATTACTGACACCCTCCAATGCACATTGCTTTGTGTCTCTCCATGCTAGAGTGACTGTGGATTAGAACACACAGTTTCGCTCTCTCCCTCTCTCTTACACAAGCACACACGCACGCAGGCAGGCAGGCAGGCACGCATGTGCGCACACATACACACACACAAACACAAACACACACCTACACACGCGCTCAGGAAAAGTGCTTTCCATCTCAATGGCCTCGGGCCAGAGCTGCCCAAGTGAATGTCAGTGTATTTCACTCCCTGATCTCCCAGGACTAAGGCTTTGAGTGTGTGTGTGTGTGTGTGTGTGTGTGTGTGTGTGTGTGTGTGTGGCATAGTTGATAGGGGGAGGGAGCGTGTGAGAGGGTTGTACAGGGCTGCTGCTATAGCCCCGTACAAAATGCACTCACACCACTGTCCCATGGACCTGCAAGCTATGCTCCAGCCACCATATAACAGACGCCGCACTACCCGCCTATGCACAGCCATGCCAAACCATGCTCTCACCCACCTAGTCACTAGAGCACGCTCCCTGGACAGAAACGTCCTAAAACTGCTGTCCGTATATGGAATAAACTTCCAGAGCACGTTATCGGTGACATCACAGTGGTCTTCAGGCCGTCAAAATGCCGAGTGCATGGACACCTCCTGACCACACCACCATCCTGAAACACAACCCCACTGACCACTTCCCATTGACCGCTGAGCTGCAGTGAACCATATGATAGGGCAACTGGATTTGACTTCATATTTGATTTGGCTATTGTTCACAATTCCAACCATTAATTAAAACAAATTAAAATAAAGAGCTGGAGAGAAAGAGGGAGTGTGAATTTCTTTGCTACATTTAGCAATCATGACTGGACATGGCTCAGTCATGTAAATGGTACTGTGGAAAACCATGTCATGCAAGATAGGAAAGAGAGAGAGCAAAAAGAGATAAAGTGTGTGTCTATCTCACCTTCTTCTTGGACTTGAAGACGTTACAGCGGAAGACGTTATTCTGTCCATCTCTGGCGATGTAGCTGAAGATCTTCAGGTCCTGGGAGTCATGAGATACATAGAAGATCCTACAGGACAGAAACAGAGGAAATAGATAAACAACCAAAAGTTACCAAAGTGCTGAACACTAATTTAAAATATGTTTGTGTTACTCAACCTCTCACGTAAATCTCCCATTTACATCAATGGAAGACAGCGAGTAATCACAAACTAGCTATCACAGTTTTTATAGAATAACTAGAATACCAAACAAGTGTAATATAATTGTGTTGAATTGAGACTAGAGGCTGCTTACATCATGACATTTACACTATATATACAAAAGTATGTGGACACCCTTTCTAATTAGTGGAACCCTGATATTTCATCCACACCTGTTGCTGAGCACACACCCAAGCAATCTCCATAGACAAATATTGGCAGTAGAAAGGCCTTACTGAAGATCTCAGTGATTTTCAATGTGGCATTGTCATTGGATGCCACCTTTCCAACAAGTCAGTTCATCAAATTTCTGCCCTGCTAGAGCTGTACCGGTCAACTGTAAGTGCTGTTATTGTGAAGTGGAAATGTCTAAGTGAAAAAGTCTGGTAGGCCACACAAGCTCACAGAACAGGACCGCTGAAGCGCGTAGCGCGTAAAAATTGTCTGTCCTCGGTTGCAACACTCACTACCTCTGAAGTGGTGAATCACTCATCACCATCTGGCAGTCCGACGGACAAATCTGGGCTTGGCAGATGCCAGGAGTACGGTACCTGCCGCAATGCATAGTGCGAACTGTAAAGTTTGGTAGAGGAGGAATAATGGACTGAGGCTGTTTTCATGGTTCGGGCTAGACCCCTTAGATCCAGTGAAGGGAAACCTTAACGCTACAGCATACAATGACATTCTAGACGATTCTGTGCTTCCAACATTGTGGCAACAGTTTGGGGAAGGCCCTTTCCTGTTTCAGCATGACAATGTCCTCGTGCACAAAACGAGATCCATACAGACATGGTTTGTTGAGATCGGTCTGGAAGAACTTCACTGACCTGCACAGAGCCCTGACCTCAACCCCATCGAACACCTTTGGGATGAATTGGAAAGCCGACTGCGAGCCAGGCCTAATCGCCCAACATCAGTGCCTGACCTCACTAATGCTCTTGTGGCTGAATTGAAGCAAGTTCCAACATCTAGTGGAAAGCTTTCCCAGAAGAGTGGAGACTGTTATAGCAGCAATGGGAGGTCCAACTCCATATTAATGCCTATGATTTGGGAATGAGATATTCAACGAGAAGGTGTCCACATACTTTTGGCCATGTAGTGTATCTGTCTGATTCAACAACGACAGCCCAGTCAGACAGTCCCGTTCTCTGCTTTTTTTCCTAATTGCTCTTTAAATGCTAAACGTCAATGAGCCCGAGGTAGAAAACATCACACACACATGATCACACACATGAACACACAAACACACACACAAACACACATACACCCCTTCCAGACAAATCAGAGGACAGCTCCCGCTGTGAGAGAAACTGAACACAACCTTTCAGAACTGTGTATGTCATGCCAGGGGCCTTGCTGATATCCCCTAACTTCTTGGTGGCTCCAGTTTGTTATTTCCCTGCCTGCACTACACTATGCCTCACCATGCCGATAGTGATGTAGGTCCTGGTGTGGTGATTAGCACAGAGAGTGCCACAAAGACCAGGACAGCCAAAGCTATCCGGGATGACTCACACAAACACAAACACACACACACACACACACACAAACACAAACACACACACACACAGGGGTATTTGGAAATAGCCATGGGATGTTTTAATATCATCAACATCGTTGAAACTATATATATGTAAATGTGAATCATTGTAGCTACTTTTTAAGTAAACACCTGCAGTAAAGTAAATACCACACCCTAGGTGATTTACTGTGGTTACAGTATGGAATTCACAACTACATTTTTGTTAGCTAGATATCTTAGAACTATTAAGTTAACTGTCTAAAATGTGCTAAATGCTCTGCAGTTTTGCATTTGGTGTGCTAGGTAACTTAATAGATATCTGGCTGGTTAGCTTCTTGCAAAATCAAGCTTCTCTTGGTAACAGCAGAGAATCCCCTCCTGGATCAAGAGCCTTCCTTTCCAATATATATATTGTGTGTGCAGCAAACTATGAGTAGTATTTTCTTTGTTACTTGTATGACTTTATAAGCTGGGATGTCTGTTCTGCAACAACAACAAAATAGCACCGTTTGTGTTCAGTGCCGGTATCACTGAATATACTGGGATGGCACTGGGTCGATATGGTATGACAATCTGGATACACACACACACACACACACACACACACACACACACACACACACACACACACCACTTTTAATAGCGGAACAGGTTGATATGGTGATAAAATGTCACAGTAATTTAGTGATGTGCCTTTGTTTACTCTTTGTTTATATCTGCTATGAAATATGCTGCAGATAAACCAGCTGCTAAGAGGCTCTGCAGTCTGCAGTACCCTGTCATCACACACACACACACACACACACACACACACATACACACACACCACACACACACACACGCACACGCACACGCACACGTGCTCTGAGAGAAAGAGAGATACAGTAACTTATAGTAACCAAATTGTATCAATATTTTCCCCTCTATCCTGCCAGATAGAGCTGTATGTGTGTTTGTGTGAGTGTGTGTGTGTGTTTGTGTCCAGACAGATTCGACTGTAATTAGCGCAAACAGCAGAGGAGAGATGGCAGCCAACATACAGCATATCAGCATCATGATCTCTTAGCATTCATTACAGGATATGACTATAACCACAGACAGACCACACTGTGAGGCCTTCACAATCTCTTACAGACAGGATATTACAACCTGCTTTAACCTGTTCTTATCCTCTGGAAAAGCATAAAATCAAATCATAAAAGATTCAAGTGAACTTTTACTACATAGTTGGTTAAAATATCTAAAGTGTAGGAGAACATGATGAAAGATGGATGTGAACTAAAGTTAAAAATGGTGGTTTTGGTCACGATAACATGTGAATGTAAATACGTTTCACATCTGGTGGTGGAGTCCAATAGTGTCGGCCCACAGTCTGACTCCATACGCTGGCAGTGGAGCATAAACTACTGTAGTGCTCTTACTTTAAAACACCTAAGAATATCTGTTTTTAAACTTATGCTCTTAGTGTAGAATGGCTATGAATATCTGCTTGTTTTTGTTTGTCTGCGTACGATTTGTGCTATGAATATCTGCTCTTAAGGCCTGCTTTGTTTTGATCACTCTGACCTGTATAGAAGATATGTTTTTATACACACACAGACACACAGACACACAGACACACACACACACACACACACACACACACACACACACACACACACACACACACACACACACACACACACACACACACACAAGTAGAGAGAGAGAAGAGGCTCTTGAGGGAGGGAGGCAGGAGGAGGTTTCAGAGGAAGAGGAAGGAGACAGAGAGAGTGTGTGATAGAGATAGGAGGATGAAGACCAGGGGGAATCTCAATATTAAGTCTCAAATGAACAGCCCTCCTCCACTGCTCCTCCTGTCCTCTTCTCCACTTCTCTGTGACAGATCTAATGAGACCTGGGTTCATCCTTTCCACTCTTCCTGTCCTCCCTCCATCCCGTGCAGGGTCATGGAATATTATAGAGGGTTAGAAAAGTAAAGCCAGTTAAGTGACCCCTGTAGACAGATGGACGCGACAGGAGTGAGGGAGAGAGCGAGTGTGTAGCACAGTACTGCTCTCGCACTACTCCATCTCCGTGTCAAACACAGACAAACCCAGAGATAAACATACCCTGCAAGAACTCATCTCTATCATCCTCCTTTGTTTGCTGTCCTTCACTCTGAGGAGGCGGAGCCAGCGGTGATGTGTGTGTACAATGCAGCCCCCCATGCCTAATTGACTAGCAGCTTGTGTTGAGGTTTATACTGTATCCTGTCAGAGATGGAATGAGCTGATAGTGACTCAATACACTTCATGGGGATAACAATTACAATGTGGGTGTGTGTGTTGAAGGTTATATTGAGCAGAATAACAGCTCAATGATGGTGGTCAACAGAGAAATGCATCCTATTCCATTAAGCAACAACAAAGACAAACCTCCCCACCAGATGACACACTGCACTAATTCATCCCCTGGGAGACAAACACATGCTCACACAATATGGAGATGTTAGTAGAGTAATGTCATAGAGAGGACTGCTTGTAGTACACATAACACTGCATAGCCCAGGGTTGGTCCGTTTTAGGCTTTTGGTCCAGCAAATCAAAGCCACCTTCCCCCATAGACCTTATCATATCCTATTACATAGCTATTCTCAGATGTCTCAAATCTCTCCTCACATTGACTGATATCAGATGAAGGTCACATGTGCTATAGAGATCGCACAAAGCGCAACAACTTACGGTAAATCGTGTGTGTTTTCTGTGTGTGTTGGTGTATGTGTGGAGCTTGCCTAGTTAAATAAAGGTTCAATATTTTTATTTTTTTATTAATAAAAAAAAAATGTGTGGAGCTCCCTTTTTCTCCTGCAACTCAACCACATGATTTCTGTCTGTCTGTCTGTCTGTCTGTCTGTCTGTCTGTCTGTCTGTCTGTCTGTCTGTCTGTCTGTCTGTCTGTCTGTCTGTCTGTCTGTCTGTCTGTCTGTCTGTCTGTCTGTCTGTCTGTCTGTCTGTCTGTCTGTCTGTCTGTCTGTCTGTCTGTCTGTCTGTCTGTCTGTCTGTGATCTCCAGTGAGTAAAAAAGCCAGATAAAGAAGTAAGAAGATCAGATAAAGAGCGAAGGGCTTGTGTGGCACACATGAGATCCCCAAGCCTCTAGTCCCAAACCCCATACCAGCTTCTGTAGATGAGACTGGCTTGCTCGCTGTAGAATGTGATCAGAGCTTTGAGAGTGACTCCAAGGTCATCCATGGAGCTCTGCTTATGCGAGAGAGAGAGAGAAAGAGAGAGAGAGAGAGAGAGAGAGAGAGAGAGAGAGAGAGAGAGAGAGAGAGAGAGAGAGAGAGAGAGAGAGAGAGAGAGAGAGAGAGAAGAGAGAGAGAGAATGTATATTGACATAATATGACATTTGAAATATCTTTATTCTTTTGGAACTTTTGGAAGTGTAATGTTTACTGTTCATTTTTTATTTCTATTTTGTTTGTTATCTATTTCACTTGCTTTGTTTACCATGCCAATAAAGCCCCTTAAATTGATAGAGAGAGCGAGAGAGAGCGAGAGAGAGAAAAAAAAACAGTACTAAACAACTTGTTGGTGCAGAGGCACTGACAAAGCTGATATCTGTTCTGTGGCTATTCCATTCTGTGTAACAGAGATACCATAAATTATGTTAGGTAAGTAAAACTGGGCTGTTAAGGTTCATGGACTAGTGGCATTTTTAGGGTTTATCTGTTTCAGGGATTTTCAGATATAATCACATCCATATTTCACAGCTCTCTGTACGTGCTCCAAATGACACTTAAAATAAGATTTTTCTCAAACACCTTTGTATATTGTCCCATACTATAATCTATTATAATACTAGAATATATGTCTGCCAATAGCTACCACTTACTGACGGTGTTACTAGAGTACACTGTTAACACCCTCCATTATTGGCTTACACCATCTGTGGTCCCTGGGAGGTGAGAGTCTGGGTGTTTTACCCTGTCAGTGAAGAGATACAGTACTGTACTATAGGGTTCTGAGCTGTGATATGAGAGAGAGTGTATATAAATAAAGCAAACAGTTTGTTTGTCTAAGCAAGATTACACGGTGAGATTATCTTGATTAAATAATCATGGTGGCATTAAGATCACTGGAGCATCCTGTACACACACACATACACACATCCATCTCATTTCAGGAAACGCCTCTGTGAAAAGTGTCCGTTTGTTTACCTTTCATCTCTGGACGCTTATAATGTATAAACGCGAACACGGTTGGTATCGTAAGTATTCAACCCCTTTGGATTTTTTCACATTTTATTGTGTTACAAAGTGAAATTAAAATGGATTTAATTGTAATTTTTGGCAACCATCTACACAGAATACTCTGTAATGTCACAGTGGAAAACATTTTGACATTTCTTACAAATTTATGAAAAATGGAAAATGAAAAAAAAAAAGTTCACCCCCTTGAGTCAATACAAGTAATACATTAAATAAATAAAAACGTTGGTAGTGATTACAGCTGTGAGACTTCTTGGGTTAGTCTCTAAGAGCCTTGCACATCTGGATTGTGCAATATTTGACCATTATTCTTTGAAAATGTTTTCAACCTCTCAAGGTGTTGGGGGTCATGGCTAGCCAAGCAGATTTAAGTCTAAACTGTAACTTGGCCACTCAGGAACATTCATTGTCTTCTTGGTAAGCAACTCCAGTGTAGATTTGGCTTTGTGTTGTAAGGTATTGTCTGGTGTAAAGCAGAATGAAGGAGTTTTTTTTCTGTGTTGTGTTAGATTTGCCCCAAACATAAGGCTTTGCATTTAGGCCAAAAAGTGTATTCCTTAAAGTCCCCAATGGCCTCATGGTGACATCTCTGAGCAGTTTCCTTCCTGTCCTGCAGCTCAGTTCAGAAGGACAACTGTATATTTGTTGTGTCTGTGTGGTTTAATACATCATCCACAGCATAATTATTAACTTGACCAGGCTTAAAGAGATATTAAATGTCTGATTTGTTATTGTTAGCCATCAACCAATCACTGCCCTTCTTACTAATGAGCCATGAGTCATTTTACATTTTTACATTTTAGTCATTTAGCAGACGCTCTTATCCAGAGCGACTTACAGTAGTGATTGCATACATTTCATGCATTTTTTTTTGTGTACTGGCCCCCTGTGGGAATCTAACCCACAACCCTGGCGTTGCACACACCATGCTGGCGTTGCAAACACCATGCTCTACCAACTGTAAGTCCCCCCCTTACATGCTCAGGTAACCTACTTTTTGAAGTGATTTGATTGACAATAACATGAAAACATCAATGACTGGTTGTGTTCATGCCAAATTAAAAGGTAATAAAAAACATGTTACCTTTAAATTAAATGTCTTTACTATTAGGCCCATAAAAACATTTAGTGCACAGAGTGAGTCCATGTAACTTATTATGTGATTTCTTAAGCCAAATTTTACTCCTGAACTAATTTAGGTTTGCCTAAACAAAGGGGGTGAATACTTATGCAACGACTATATTTTAGTTCTTTAATTTGTATTCATTTGTAAACAATTGTATAATTTTATTGTAACTTTGACATTATGAAGTATTTTGTGTAGATCACTGACAAAAAG
Source organism: Salmo trutta (assembly GCF_901001165.1). Taxonomy (NCBI): domain Eukaryota; kingdom Metazoa; phylum Chordata; class Actinopteri; order Salmoniformes; family Salmonidae; genus Salmo; species Salmo trutta. The sequence goes on along the minus strand of NC_042960.1, from coordinate 41,572,864 downwards.
ATCAATTATATCCATTTCAATCTCACTTTGTAGCGCATCAAAATATTTAAAAAAATCCAAGCGGGGTGAATACTTATGACACCCACTGTTTGTGGAATGTTCACTTCTTTTGAAACATGCCTAGCGCTGAAATATGTACTTTTGTTGTAAACAACTTACTGTATCTGATTACTTGTCACAAGCTGGTTCCGGTATGTCACTGCAATAGACTAGGGTTAGTGAGAAAGTGTGGAACAATAATCAAAGCTTGATCAAAGGTATTTATCTACACTGCCCCACCCACCCCTTTAATTCTGTTATCAGGGTGTGGTAACCCCACAAATACAATAACAAAACCGCGTGTGTGTGTGTGTGTGTTTCTGTAGCCCAGTGGAAAGCCATGTTAGCAGGCTTCTGGCAATGCACTCTGGGAATTAATCTGTGCCAGCTCCTTCACTTCCTCTCTGCTAATCTGAAAGTAATTACTCTATTAGGAAAATATAATAAGAAACACACACACACACACACACACACACACACACACACACACACACACACACACACACACACACACACACACACACATATCTACAGAGAGAGAAAGATACAAAGAAAGAGAGTGAAGCTATGAAGACAAAGAAAGCCATAAAATAAAATAATGATACCAGCTGACATATTTGACAAATGCTTTTAAAATGTTTTGAAGAGAAGAGAATGAAGTCCAGGAGCTCAGGATCAAATATAAACCTGTGTGTCAGAGGACTGACAGATGATGATGGCTATTTCCTGGAAGCCATAGTGAGTTTTAGAAATATACTGTATATCCTGCCCCTGTTGACGATGTCTACAAATTGTGCATGTTTCTCTCTGAGTACATGTGTTTGTCCATGCCCATGCCCATGAGTGTGTGTGTGTGTGTGTGTGTGTGTGTGTGTGTGTGTGTGTGTGAGAGAGTTGTTTGCGAATGTGTGTATGATGTGTGTGTGTGTGTGTGTGTGTGTGTGTGTGTGTGTGTGTGTGTGTGTGTGTGTGTGTGTGATGTTTGCAGGCGAGTGTGTGTATACAGTAGTGCCTTCCCTGCATTTATACATTCTAAATGATGTAAAACAAACATTCAGTCAGTCTGCAGAGTTCCTCTAGTCTTCATCAGCGTGTTGATTCACCAGACTGCTCTCGGACATCGGCTGCATAAGCAGAACACCCTGCTGTTGCTGTTTGTCCCTGATGCAGGGAACGCTACCAACCAATCACAAACACTCTGTTACTTTCCTTCTGCTATAGAGTGTTTGTAAGTGCATGCCTGAGCCTCCACACTTCCAAGGGCAGCCTCTCAGAGAGAAAGTGTGTGTGTAGCATTCTATAGGGTAGTGTAGGATCTACTTAGTGGTCAGTACCTCTGGCCCATGTCCAGCCATATCATAGATAGATGCCTAAAGATGCCAAATAGCAGAGTAGCTGGTCAGCAGAGCTGAGGTTACTGTATCGCTAATCATCATTTTGACTTTGTATGCTTGCTGTGTGACCGACCTTTTGTCAGTGTAATTGCTGAGGAGGAATTGGCAGATATCTCCATGCGGAGAGGTACATGAGGACACGCATGCACGCACGCACGCACGCGTCAGAACTTGAGCCCCCACTCTGTGCTTCTGACGCTCGCACACATACACAAACACACACACACACGCACGCACACACACACACACCTACTACTTAACAACAGGAGAACAAACAATTTATACATTCTAAAACAGCTTGCAGCTTCAATCTTCCTGACAGAGATAGAAATTCAAGCATGAAGTACCCCCCCACTCTGCTCTCCTCTGTAGCCCTGAAGCAGGCTGTGCTAGCTGCTAGCAAATACATATCTGATGTAGAGTCCTGCATTGGGCCGGATATCGGTGGTTCCCCGCAGTTGGCCTTTCGTTTGGAATGAAAATCTGCTTTCGTTTGGAATGAAAACATTATTTCAACCCGTGGGTCAACTTACGGTTCAGAACACTTATATTGTGGGTCAAAAATCTTTTAAATCAAAATAATTGTATTTTTTTACAAACCCAGGTACTTGTTATGTTGCATAGGCTTTCATTAGTTAAGAAGGCTAATTAGAAGGTATTTTCTTTCAGAACGATTTGAGTTGTTGATATGCCGCATCTCATTATGAAAGTATCGTTGAAAATGTATTGCATGGTTTCATTTTCTCCAAATATTGAATAGACATGCAGACAAATTAATTGATGCAGGGAGGGGAATAATAACCTACTAGGCCTACTCTGGGACCATAAAAACAATTAAATAAATTGATGTTATTTGCCGGGCCACGGTTTGGCTCTCTGAACAATTCTATGCGAGTGGATTGGGTTGCGGATATAAATCTGTCCTGATGTCGGTATCGGGTGGGGCTCGGAATTGATGACACCGGCATGGGGAGGGTGAGGCTCCAGAAACCCAACTGAGATGGCCATTGCAAAATGTCGATTTTTGTGGTCAATTAACCATTTCTTTGTGGATTGTGATGTGTACTTGGGGTTATTGTCCTGCTGGAATATCCACTTGCAGTCAAGTTTCAGCTTCCTGGCATGGGCAACCAGGTTTTTGGCTGAAATGTCCTGGCACTGGCCGTTGACCTTAACAAAGAACAGTTGGGGCGGCAGGTAGCCTAGTGGTTAGAGCGGTGGGCCAGTAACCGAAAGGTTGCTGGGTCAAATCCTTGAGCTGACAAGGTAAAAATCTATCGTTCTACCCCTGAGCAAGGCCCTGGGTGCCAAAGACGTGGTTGTCGATTTAAGGCAGCCCCTTGCACCTCTCTGACTCAGAGGGGTTGGGTTAAATGCGGAAGACACATTTCAGTTGTACAACTGACTAGGTATCCCCCTTTCCCTTAAACAGTGGAAGCAAAATAGCACCTTAACATCAAAGATCCACCACCACAGTAGGTCTGTTTTTTTCTCTCTCACAATACGCATATTTCTTTCAAGCGAAAACCCACCACTGGTGTGCATAGTCAAAGAGCTCTATTTTCACAGATAAATCAGGGGGTTGTAACTAGATAGTTTGTCTGTAGTCCTCTCCTGTCATAGCCCAGTGTCACGACAGAGCCACCAGTAGTATTCTAATCACTGATTTACTGTTCCTACAACTGTTCCTACAACTGTACCTACAACTGTTCCTCGCTGGCTTTGGCATGCACCCTCAATTGGTTTTACAGACTGTGTGTGTGTGTGTGTGTGTGTATTAGTGATTAATACTTCAGACACTGCACTGTATTTCTCAAATTTCTCATCAAATATGTCTGAGCCTCCAAATCCCTGCACGCTGTGTGTGTGTGTGTGTGTGTGTGTGTGCGTGCGTGTGTATTTGTTCAGGGGCCTGAAACTGCTGCCTGGCAACCTTGACCTCAGCAGAACTTGAGTCCCTACTCTGCAGTTATCACACACGCACGCACGCACGCACGCACGCACGCACGCACGCACGCACGCACGCACGCACGCACACACACACACACACACACACACACACACACACACACACACACACACACACACACACACACACACACTCTCTCTCTCTCTCTCTCTCTCTCTAGTCTCCAAATAAAAGGTAGGGACTGGTCCATTTCCTCAGAGGTAATCCTGTGATTTGGACTAATACCGCAGCCTCTCATTATCACAGTGCTGAAAGACACACACACCCACACCCCGCTGCCAAGAGGATTGCTGGCTGCCGCAACGCACAGAGGAACTTCCGACAAGGTCACTAGAACTTCCTACAACAGTCTCCTTCACAAAGTCTTTGAGTCACAGGGGTAGCAAAACCTCTCCTAGTTAGTTTGGGTGTGGAGGCTTTTGTTCTACCCCTGATCTGTACTAAATCAGAGATTACTACACTGTAAATATTTATCCCTTTGACATTAGACCAGTGGTGGGAAAAGTACCCAAATGTCATACTTGAGTAAAAGTAAAGATACCTTAAAAAGAAAATGACTCAAGTAATAGTGAAAGTCACCCAATAAAATATTACTTAAGTAAAAGTCTAAAAGTTTTTTGTTTTAAATATACTTAAGTATCAAAAGTAAAAGTATAAATCATTTCAGATTCCTTATATTAAGCAACCCAGACGGCACGATTTTCATTTTTTTTTTTCATTTACGGATAGCCGGGGGCCCACTTCAACAGTCAGACATAATTTACAAACGAAGCATTTGTTTTTAGTGAGTCTGCCAGATCAGAGGCAGTAGGGATGACCGGGGATGTTCTCTTGATAAGTGCATGAATTAGACAATTGTCCTATCCTGCTAAGCATTCAAAACGTAACGAGTACTTTTGGGTGTCAGGAAAAATGTAAGGAGTAAAAATTACATTATTTTCTTTAAGAATGTAGTGGAGTAAAAGTAAAAGTTGTAAAAAATATAAATAGTAAAGTACAGATACCCCAAAACATTACTTAAGTAGTACTTTAAAGTATTTTTCCTTAAGTACTTTACACCACTGCATTAGACAAAGGACAATGTGATTTTATTGTAGGTGTGGATGGCTCCTTTCATTTCCTGTGTCTTTGTTTTAAATACAGTGTATGATATCATCTGTGTAAGCAGGGATAGGGCTGTGGCAGTCATGACATTTTGCCAGCCAGCGGTTGTCAAGAAAATAACTGCCGGTCTCACAGTAATTGACCGTTTAGCATCTCCTGGCTTCCAGAAGATCTGAGGCTTCCACTGATGCAGACCTTTGGAACATCTACATTTTAAAAAGCATAATAAATCCATGTAATGCAGTGCATTCAGACCCCTTGACTTTTTTTTCGCATTTTATCAAGGGGTCTGAATACATTAGACAAAGGACAACGTGATAGTTTTATTGTAGGTGTGGATGGCTCCTTTCATTTCCTGTGTCTTTGTTTTAAATACAGTGTATGACATCTTCTGTGTAAGCAGGCATAGGGCTGTGGCAGTCATGACATTTTGTCAGCCGGTGATAGTCAAGCAAATAACTAATTCACCGTTAATTAACATAAACACAACATAAACACAAAATGTACCGTAACATTTTGTTACGTTACAGCCTTATTCTAAAATGGATTACATTGTGTTTTTTCCTCATCAATCTATACACAATACCCCATAATCACAAAGCAAAAACAGGTGTTTAGAAATGTTTGCAAATGTATTAAAAATAAATACAGAAATATCACATTTCCATAAGTAGTCAGACTCTTTACTCAGTACCTTGTTGAAGCACCTTTGGCAGCGATTACAGCCTCAAATCTTCTTGGGCATGACGCTACAAGCTTGGCACACCTGTATTTGGGGAGTTTATCCCATTCTTCTCTGCAGATCTTCTCCAGCTCTGTCCGGTTGGATGGGGAATGTCGCTGCACAGCTATTTTCAGGTCCCACCAGAAATGTTCGATCAGGTTCAAGTCCGGGCTTTGGCTTGGCCACTCAAGGACATTCAGAGACTTGTCCTGAAGCCAGCGTTGTCTTGGCTCTGTGTTTAGGGTCGTTGTCCTGTTGGAAGGTGAACCTTCACCCCAGTCTGAGGTCCTGAGCACTCTGGAGCAGTTTTTCATCAAGGATCTCTCTGTACTTTGCTCCGTTCATCTTTCCCTCGATCCTGACTAGCCTCCCAGTCCCTGCCACTGAAAACCATCCCCACAGCATGATGTTGCCACTACCATGCTTCACCGTAGGGGTGGTGCAAGGTTTCCTCCAGACTTGACGCTTGGCATTCAGGACAAAGAGTTCAATCTTGGTTTCATCAGATCAGATAATCTTGTTTCTCATGGTCTGAGAGTCCTTTTAGATGTATTTTGGCAAACTCCAAGCGGGCTGTCATTTTCCTTTTACTGAGGAGTGGCTTCTGTCCAGCCACTCTACCATAAAGGCCTTTCTCCCATCTTCAAAGAGGAACTCTGGAGCTCTGTCAGAGTGACCATCGGGTTCTTGGTCACCTCCCTGACCAAGGCCCTTCTCCCCCGATTTCTCAGTTTGGCAGGGTGGACAGCTCTAGGAAGAGTCTTGGTGGTTCCAAACTTCTTCAATTTAATAATGATGGAGGCCACTGTGTTCTTGGGGACCTTCAATGCTGCAGACATTTTTTGGTGTCTTTTCCCAGATCTGTGCCTCGACACAAGCCTGTCTCGGAGCTCTACGGACAATTTCTTTGACTTCATGACTTAGGTTTTGCTCTAACATGAACTGTCAACAGTGGGACCTTTTATAGACAGGTGTGTGCCTTTCCAAATCATGTCCAATCAATTTAATTTACCACAGGTGGACTCCAATCAAGTTGTAGAAACATCTCAAGGATGATCAATGGAAACAGGATGAGCTCAATTTCGAGTCCGAATACTTATGCAAATTAGGTATTTCTGTTTTTACTTTGTAATTATGGGGTATTGTGTGTAGATTGAAGAGTGTGCAAAGCTGTCATCAAGGCAAAGGGTGGCTACTTTGAAGAATCTCAAATCTCAAATATATTTTGATTAGTTTAACACTTTCTTGCTTACTACATGATTCCATATGTGTTATTTCATAGTTTTGATGTGTTCGCTATTATTCTACAATGTAGAAAATAGTAAAAATAAAGAAAAACCTTGGAATTAGTAGGTGTGTCCAAAGTTCTGCCGGCTCTAGTTTTGCCTAATCTTGATTAGTGTCCAGTCGTGTGGTCCAGTGCTGCAAGGAAAGACCTAGTTAAGCTGCATCTAGCCCAGAACAAAGCGACATGTTTTGCTCTTAATTGTAATCAGAGGGCTGATATAAATACTATGCATGCCGGTCTCTCTTGGCTAAGAGTTGAGGAGAGACTGACTGCATCACTTCTTTTTATAAGAAACATTAATGTGTTGAAAATCACAAATTGTTTGCATAGTCAACTTACACACAGCTCTTACACACTTATCCCACCAGACATGCCACCAGGGGTATTTTCATAGTCCCCAAAACCAGAACAAATTCAAGAAAGCGTACAGTATTATATAGAGCCCTAATTGCATGGAACTTCCTTCCATCTCATATTGCTGAAATAAACAGCAAACCTGGTTTCAAAAAACAGATAAAGCAACACCTCTCGGCACAACGCCTCTCCCCTATTTGACCAAGATAGTTTGTGTTTATGCATTGATATGTAGGCTACGTGTGCCTTTTATTTATTTTTATGTAGTTCTGTCTTTGTGCTGTTCTTGTCTAATGATGTTCTGTATTATGTCATTCTGTATTATGTTTCATATTTTGTGTGGACCCCAGGAAGAGTAGCTGCTGCTTTTGCAACAGCTAATGGGGATCCTAATAAAATACCAAATACCAAATCTATGCACTTAAATAGAGAATGGAGGATGCTTTTCCCCGTGGTTTATTTTCATCCCAGCCAGGTGGGCTATACTCCTGTTGTAAAGTGGAGCAATGTGATTAATATTAGGAAAGTTGAGAAATAAATATTGTAGGCCTAGCCTATAGAAAGCTGATGGGATCATCATATTTTTATTAGTGGCCTTAACTCTGTTTTCTCCCACAATTACATAGCCAGTAGAAACGTTGCTCAACATGAGCTCATTGGCTCTCATGAAGTGTTTGATTCGATTTTCAAAAATATTTGCATTGATGTCAGAGTGATTAGAGGGACAATAGAGTGCTGAGTACCAGGCAGTTATCAAAGTTTGGTAGCATGCTAATGACCAGAAGCAGCATCAGAGCTTGGAGAAGCCCAATTACTGTGACTAAAGGTCATGTGGAATTTGACTGCATTCATGACTCGTGACCGCCGGTGTGGTGGTAATACGGTCACCACAACAGCCCTAGTTACGACACTAGCTGTCACCATAGCAATCACCTAGGCCCCGCCTTGACCTGACATGCCCTCTGCTGGGACAAACGTACTGCTGTAAGATGGTGTTGAAGAGTGAAGTCTTACCTGTAAATGGGATCCTGCATTACCATCATCTTACTCTCATCCCACGTCCACTCCTTCTTCTGTGGAAAGACAGAATAACACTGGTTTAGTGAGGAGTGTGTGGAAGAGAGTCAGCCAAGGGTTTGTGTGTGTTAGGGAAGTGTGTGAGAGAGGCTAAGGCGGAATGAGAGGAGGTCATGTCCTCTGTGAGGTACCTTTACACCTACATCAGACACTTTAAAATGAGGCTGTCGCCACTAACTACCACTATTGTAATTTGACATGGTGTCTCGGATTGCCATGGTAATTAACTTTGACCTTGCTGGGCTGGATGTTGGGCTCAAGGACTGGAGATATTGATTATACTGAGCCAATCGATCCACAATCCACAAGGTGAATACAGCAGTTATCTAGCTGTGATGTTCCATTTAGATATTCTGCTCTCTCTGTCTCTTTCGGTCTCTCTCATCTTCTTCGCTCCCTCTCTTCCTATCTTTCCTTACTCACCAGTCGTTCTCTTTGGCCGCTTCTTTTTCGTTTGGTCTCTCAAGCTCTTTCTCTCATTCTTTCAGTCTCTCTCTTCCTCTCACTTGTACTCTTTCTCTCACTTTCCCTAGCTTTCTCTCGCTCTCGGTCTCTCTCATTATCTCTCTCTGTCTTTCTGTCATTCTAGCTCTCTCTTTCTCATTCTCTCTATTTCTCTCTATACTGGGCTTCCTCCAGTTTACTGAGATAATATACATGTCAAAAGGAGAGCGATTGGAATTATTTCGTCATTTGATTTTAATTTCACCATCAACACACTACTTCCACTCAAACATTTCTATTTTCATCCCTCCATTCTGTGAGAAGTAAATGAGGCAGTGTCTGGACGAGTTGACATTTCATCCCTGGCCAGAGAGCAGGCTGAGAGACAAAGCAGACACAACCCATTAGAGCCCCATTCAAACCACAATACCTTTCATTCACTGTACAGCTCATAATAACAATACAAACAGCAGTTGACTGTTTAGAATAATACAACCAGAGCTTCTGGGTCTGGTAGAGGCACTTACTGTCTGCTTAGAGGGTCTCACCAGAGTGTGAGGTGCTTCTCTCTCTTTTTTCCACAGGGGTTATCGAGGGCAATTATCCTTCACGGTCTAGTGGTCACTTCCTCTACTCCGCCCTTCCTCCTCTCTCTATTCCCTTTCTCTTCCTTCTATATTCTTTCCTCCTTTCTTTTTTCCCTCCTTCCTCCTCTCTCTGTTCTCATTTTCCTCCATAAAATGGGTCCCATATAAAGGTAAGGGCCTTGGTCTGTGTGGACTCTAAAGGGTAATCCATTCTGCTGTCACGTCCTGACCAGTATAAGGGGTTATTTGTTTTTGTAGTTTGGTCATGACGTGGCAGGGGGTGTTTGTTTAGAGTGTTTCGGGGTTTGATGGGCTATGTTCATTTTTAAGAGGGGTGTTTGTTTAGAGTGGTTCGGGGTTTGTTGGGTTATGTTCTTGTTAGTCTATTTCTATGTTAGTTCTAGTATGTCTATTTCTATGTGGTGTTTGTTGGGTTGACCTTCAATTGGATGCAGCTGCTCCTAGTTGCTTCTAATTGAAGGTCCTATTTAAGAGGGGTGTTTTTTTCTATGGGATTTGTGGGTAGTTGTTTTTTTTGTTTAGCTGTGTGCATGACAAGACTGTTATCGTCGTTATTTTTGTATACCTTTGTTTTGGTTTTCCTTCTTTCTGCCGAATAAAAGAAGATGAGTATACACATTCCCGCTGCATTTTGGTCTAATCCCTACGACACCCGTGACATCTGCACTGGAATGACTCTGATATAGAAGACTTGCTGGCAGTTTGTGTTCAAGTATTGGGTCTCATTCTCCCACTCCACTGACTGCATAATTAAAGCCACATCCACAGACTTTTTTTTGGCTGGGATGTGTAGGGAGGAGAGATATAGGCCATTGGACCCCCGAGGAGCAGATAGGCCGGCGCACATGGAAGCATCCATTGGCATTTAGAGTGGGATGGAGTGGAGAAATGCACAGCACACACACACATGCATGACTTGTCCTTTTGTGTGGTCTAACTTAGAGATGTGCCCTGGAGGACCACTAAGAACAATGAAGGCCTGCCTGTAATCAGTGTGAGGGAGGGAGGGGGAAGCTAATGTAGCTAGGAGATATTTATATCCAGGCCACATACCTCCTCTTCATAGCCACCCTCCACACACCCTCTGCTCCTCACCATTGTTAAAGGTTGTTAAGGCTTGTTAAAATGTTCTACAGAGGCTAAATGCATTACAGGTTTCTATAGAGGTAAGTGGGCTTGGCAACTAAAACCCTCACAAACTTTTACAGATGCACAATTGAGAGCATCCTGTCGGGCTGTATCACCGCTTGGTACGGCAACTGCATCGCCCGCAACCGCAAGGCTCTCCAGAGGGTGGGGTGGTCTGCCCAACGCATTACCACGGGCAAACTACCCGCCCTCCAGAACACCTACAGCACCCGATGTCACAGGAAGGCCAAAAAGATCATCAAGGACATCAACCACCCGAGCCACTGTCTGTTCACCCTGCTATCATCCAGAAGGCGAGGCCAGTACAGGTGCATCAAAGCTGAGACCGAGAGACTGAAAAACAGCTTCTATCTCAAGGCCATCAGACTGTTAAACAGCCACCACTAGCATATTAGAGGCTGCTGCCTATAGACATAGACTAGAAATCACTGGCCACTTTAAGAAATGGAACACTAGTCACTTTGATAATGTTTACATATCTTGCATTACTCATCTCATATGTATATACTGTATTCTATACTATTTTACTGTATCTTAGTCACTTTAATAATGTTTACACATCTTGCATTACTCATCTCATATGTATATACTGCATTCTATACTATTCTACTGTATCTTAGTCCATGCCGCTCTGACATCGCTCGTCCATATATGTATTCTTAATTCCATTCCTTACTTAGATTTGTGTGTATTGGGTATATGTTGTGAAATTGTTAGATATTACTTGTTAGATATTACTGCACTGTTGGAGCTAGAAGCACAAGCATTTCGCTACACCCACAATAACATCTGCTAAACATGGGTATGTGACCAATACAAATGGATTTAATTTATAGCCTTCAGTCGCTGCCTTGAGCCGTATCTAACTGATTTGTACAGTCCTCTCTTTAGAAAACACTGGAGAGAGGAAAGAAAGGAGAGAGAGAGGAGAGAGAGAAAAAGATGGGAGAGGAAAGAAAGGAACATCTCCATACAGGACTCCAAACAATGGACGGTCGAGGAAGTTAGGAGAGTAGGAGACATCTGCTGAATACCAGTGGCTTCTTTATGCTTGTTTTCATACCAGGGATTATGACTGTACTTCTAGCTTGGCTTTAATAGTGAACTGTAGTAAAACTGAGAGACAGGAGAGAGGTCAACCAAGGTAATCCCAGTCTAACTACTGGCAAGATTTATAGTAAACCTAGCTCAGTGTAGAACTGCTATAAAGAAAGCTTTACAGAAATTAGACCTAGAGAGAAAGATGGGGTGAGTGGAATAGGGGGCGCATTTTTAGCAAAGGACGGATGTGCTCCTGTCCTGCACTCTACCTTGTCTCATGCATTGTTTATCAGGGCACGGATTCACTCCTCTCTTCCATTCTATCCTATCTGGAGCGTTATTTAGCAGGGCACAGATTTGCTACTCTGCCACTCTACCCTGTCGGAAACATTAGTTTAGCCAGGCACATATTCACTCCTTTCCTTCACTCTACCATGTCTGAAGCTTTATTTAGCAGGGCACAGATTCGCTAATCATTCCCTCTCACTGCTGGTGACAGGATTTGAATTCCACTCACTCCTTAACAGAATCCCAGGATATGACACAACTCAGTAATGGCTGAGTGGGCACAGTTTGACAGGGGAGGTTAGAAACAACACAACACCCATCCACTCTTCTCCCTGCCCCTAAGCTCCAGACAGTCACAAATGTAAAGATATTAACAGGTTGCAAAAAAATAAATAAAAGACTCACTATAAACAGACTCACTTTTTTCTTTTTTCTTAGTGCCACCTTCACTCCATCCACTGAGACTATGATGTTGACCTTCTTCTTCTTTATGTTTTTCACTTTGAATTCATACTGTGGAAAGAAAGATTGATTAACATTAGTAACAATATAACAATTCGAGATAAATGGATTAACTTTTAATTAGAGAAGAATGGATGAACTTTTCAATGCTAGTTAGGGATACTATAGCTATCACATTTCACGTTGGATTTCTTAACTATGAAAAGGTAAGAAGTGTTTTTAATTCTGGTGCCGCTCTGCACACACAAGCTTGTTAGCTAGCTAGCTCTGGTACAATGTTAAGCCAACTCTGAAGTTCAAAGACAGTTCAAAATAAATGGCAAGTGCACATAGTTTGCTGTCATTTCAGCTGCTTGATGTGATTGTGTGTTAGCTTTAGTTGGCTAGTTAGGAGCGGGAAAGAAGTAGCTAGCCTGTATGGCAATGTTTTTTGCTTAGAACAGTAGTCACCAACCTTACTTGAGTCCAAATGCAAGCCGAGATCTACTGTTCAGATGTTTTTTTTTACATTACTTAAAAAGCGTAAGCCTATGCAACATTAACCTATTAAAAACAGTACTGTAGTAATGAGGTTTGTGCAGTAAGCTATAGGCCCAAAACAATATCACCACATTTTGGCCTTGCTTGAATTGCCCTGCTAATGCACTGTTGTTCTTCTCACATCAAATCAAATCAAATTGTATTGGTCACATACACATGGTTAGCAGATGTTATTGTGAGTGTAGCAAAATGCTTGTGCTTCTAGTTCCGACAGTGCAGCAATATCTAAGAAGTAATATCTAACAATTCCACAACAAATACCTAATACACACAAATCTAAGTAAAGGAATGTAATAACAATATATACATATAATATATGGATGAGCAATGACAGAGCGGCACAGCGAAGATGCAATAGATAGTATATAATACAGTATATACATATGAGATGAGTAATGCAAGATTAAAGTGGCATTACTAAAGTTACTAGTGTTCCATTTATTAAAGTGGCCAATCATTTCAAGTCTGTATGTAGGCAGCCGCCTCACTGTGCTAGTGATGGCTATTTAACAGTGTAATTGCCTTGAGATAGAAGCTGTTTTTCAGTCTCTTGGTCCCAGCTTTGATGCACCTGTATGGATCTTGCCTTCCGGAAGGTAACGGGGTGAACAGGCAGTGGCTCGGGTGGTTGTTGTCCTTGCTAATCTTTTTGGCCTTCCTGTGACATCGGGTGCTGCAAGTGTCCTGGATGGTAGGTGGTTTGACCCCGGTGATGCGTTGTGCAGACTGCACGATCCTCTGGAGAGCCCCGTGGTTGCGGGCGGTGCAGTTGCTGTACCAGGCATTGATACAGTCCGACAGGATGCTCTCAATTGTGCATCTGTAAATGTTTGTGAGGGTTTTAGGTGACAAGCCAAATTTCAAAAGCCTCCTTCCTCAGCGCCGTTGCGCCTTCTTCACTACACTATGTGTGTGGGTGGACCATTTCAGTTTGTCAGTGATGTGTACGCCGAGGAACTTAAAACTTTCCACCATCTCCACGGCTGTCCTGTCGATGTGGATAGGGGGGTGCTCCCTCTGCTGTGTCCTTAAGTCCACGATCATCTCCTTTGTTTTGTTGACGTTGAGTGAGAGGTTATTTTCCTGACACCACACTCCCAGAGCCCTCACCTCCTCCCTGTAGGCTGTCTCGTCATTGTTGGCAATCAAGCCTACTACTGTTGTGTCGTCTGCAAACTTGATGATTGAGTTGGAGGTGTGCATGGCCACGCAGTTATGGGTGAACAGGGAGTACAGGAGGGGGCTGAGTACCCACCCTTGTGGGGCCCCAGTGTTGAGGATCAGCGAAGTGAAGATGTTGTTTCTTACTTTCACCACCTGGAGGCGGCCCGTTAGGAAGTCCAGGACCCAATTGCACAGGGTGGGGTTGAGACCCAGGGCCTCAAACTTAATGATGAGCTTTGAGGGTACTATGGTGTTGAATGCTGAGCTATAGTCAATGAACAGCATTCTTACATAGATATTCCTCTTGTCCAGATGGGATAGGGCAGTGTGCAGTGTGATGGCGATTGCATTGTCTGTGGACCTATTGGGGCGGTAAGCAAATTGAAGTGGGTCTAGGCATGACTAAACAGTCTACAGTTGAAGTCGGAAGTTTACATACACCTTAGCCAAATACATTTAAACTCAAGTTTTTCACAATTCCTGACATTTAATCCTGGTGAAAATTCCCTGTTTTAGGTCAGCTAGGATCACCACTTTATTTTAAGAATGTGAAATGTTCTAATAATAGTAGAGGGAAAGATTTATTTCAGCACATTCTCAGTGGGTCAGAAGTTTACATACACTCAATTAGTATTTGGTAGCATTGCCTTTAAATTGTTTAACTTCGGTCAAAAGTTTTGTCTCACCTTCCACAAGCTTCCCACAAAAAGTTGGGTGAATTTTGGCCCATTGCACCTGACAGAGCTGGTGTAACTGATTCAGATTTGTAGGCCTCCTTGCCCGCACACACCTTTTCAGTTCTGCCCAAAATGTTCTATGGGATTGAAGTCAGGGCTTTGTGATGGCCACTCCAATACCTTGACTTTGTTGTCCTTAAGCCATTTTGCCACAACTTTGGAAGTATGCTTGGGGTCATTGTCCATTTGGAAGGCCCATTTGCGAGCAAGCTTTAACTTCCTGACTGATCTTGAGATGTTGCTTCAATATATCCACATAATTTTCCTGCCTCATGATGCCATCTATTTTGTGAAGTGCACCAGTCCCTCCTGCAGCAAAGCACCCCCACAATATGATGCTGCCAACCCTGTGCTTCATGGTTGGGATGGTGTTCTTCGGCTTGCAAGCCTCCCACCTTTTCCTCCAAACATAACAATGGTCATTATGGCCAAACAGTTCTTTTTTTTGTTTCATCAGACCAGAGGACATTTCTCCAAAAAGTACGATCTTTGTCCGCATGTGCAGTTGCAAACCGTAGTCTGGCTTTTTTATGGCGGTTTTGGAGCAGTGGCTTCTTCCTTGCTGAGCGGCCTTTCAGGTTATGTCGATATAGGACTCGTTTTACTGTGGATATTGATACTTTTGTAGCTGTTTCCTCCAGCATCTTCTCAAGGTCTTTTGCTGTTGTTCTGGGATTGATTTGCACTTTTCACACCAAAGTACGTTCATCTCTAGGAGACAGAACGCGTCTCCTCCCGTCGAACAATTATTGTGGTGACATTGCTCCCAGAGGCAAATTTGAAACTCTATAATGAGTGTTGCAACCGAAGACAGATGATTTTTTCGCGCTACGTGCATCAGCACTCGGCGGTCCCATTCTGTGATCTTGTGTGGCATAACACTTTGCGGCTGACCCATTGTTGCTCCTAGACGTTTCCTCTTCACAATAACAGCACTTACAGTTGACAGGGGCATCTCTAGCAGGGCAGAAACTTGACTAACTAACTTGTTGGAAAGGTGGCATCCTATGACGGTGGAACGTTGAAAGTCACTTAGCTCTTCAGTAAGGCCATTCTA
This sequence comes from Salmo trutta, assembly GCF_901001165.1. Taxonomy (NCBI): domain Eukaryota; kingdom Metazoa; phylum Chordata; class Actinopteri; order Salmoniformes; family Salmonidae; genus Salmo; species Salmo trutta. The sequence goes on along the minus strand of NC_042960.1, from coordinate 41,557,425 downwards.
CTGCCAATGTTTGTCTATGGAGATTGCATGACTGTGTGCTCAATCAACACTGGCTGCCTGCTCTGAGGCTGGGGCCTGCCAGGAAACTCATCCTCTGCGTAACCCTGAGGAAGAGGAATAATCTGCTGACCACTACCTTTTATCAGGCCAGCAGCTAACAGACAGCTGGGATTGATTGACAGGCAGACAGACAGCCAGCCAGGAAGGCAGACAGACAGAGGGGTAGAGATAGACATACAGACAGTACATGTGTTTGAGCATGTGTGTGGGTACTGCATGTGCATATTTGTTTGGCTTGTGTGGGCATCTGAATGGCCTCTTTTTAAAGGTATGTTTTAAGGAGTGGGGCTGTCCCACTCCTTTTGTAATTTTATAGGTTTATTGAAGAGATAGTAAAGTGTTGGAATGACAGGAGTAGGATGAGCCAAAGGGCAGTGGGCCGGATTTGAACCCATGCCAACTCCGGCATACATGTGTGTTGTGGTCAGCGTCTTTAACTGCTGGACCACACAGGCCTCACGACTGCATCTATCTAATGGCTCTCACTGGGCAGCTGGCACATACAGTATATGCATCTATGCAGCGTAATCCGTCAATCATCAGTCAATCACATCAATTAGTCTGGTCTGGCAGGCTAGTAAAGAGGCGCCACAACACATTAACTTTCAATTTCCAATCTATATTTACTACAGATGATGGGATGTTCAACAACACATGAAAGGACCAAATAAACTGACCTAATTACGACAGTTAACGCTGCAATGGCTCCCTGCAACAACAAAAAAAGCCAGAGACCATACATTTTTGTGCTGCCATTTTAAAAATGTTATCTTGTGAAAAAAACAGGGCTTAGAAGACGAATCCTTCCCTTAGAAATACTTTTCATGTAAATACTATATGGTGTGTGTCTCAGAATTTGATTCATTTAACATTTAGCCTTCATATTGCCAGAAAAGCAGGTCATTATATCCTAAAGGTCGGCTCCAGACGTTTGCTCTGTAATCCATCAAAGCAATAACAACACTATCAGACAAATGTAATGCCATCTTCAGTATCAAATGCTATTTTCAGACACATACAAATACCATTCATATCATCCAACAATGACAGAGCCATTCATCAATGACCGCCATAATAATAAAAGATTTCACAGAGGTTGGATGCGATATTTTACCTGCATTTCGTCTCTCACACACACGTACAAACGTACACACGCACACACACACCCTCAGACAGTAAAACTCTGCAAAAGGTGTCTTTCAGAAGTCTGCCAGCTAGCTGACTAGTTCAGTGTGCCAGCATATGCATGGAAGGGTCCGGTCTTAAAGAAATAGTTGCCTTATGAAAGAGCATAGGCTTTTGATCTTTAAAGGGGCAATCTGCACTTGAATTAATGACAAAGTGGTATCCCTGCCGCTGTTTTAGTAAAAAGCTGAGGGATCGGGCTGGAGAAATGTAACTACTCACAAATAGTTCATAGACAGAAATATGGTTCAAAGGAATGAGTATAGTTTTGACCATGTTTTGAAGCAATACAGTGTTTGTTTACATTTACATTATAAACATTGGATTAAAACAAGTTTATATCTTGGGTTCTGATGGGATACAACAGTTGAACTAAGCTCATGAGGCATTTATAAGTTACAGTATATTAATGGGTATACTGTATATCAGTAATTTATAAGTACAAATAAAATGCATGTAACTGCGGATTGCCCATTTAAAGACTTTATGAAGTAGTCCTTGAGAGAAATTGTGGTGTGTGTGTGTGCATGCTTGTGTGTGTGTGTGTGATGCTGTCCAACTTTCCTTCCATCTGTTAGGGGGGAGAGCTAGAACAGACAGAGCCAGGCCAATACCGTTACCCACCTGCCTACACACACACACGCAAATGCACACGCACGGACACACACACGCAGTCCCTGAGCAGCAGTGTGTGTTACTACCCAGGGGCCAAAGTGATCCATGAGGGCTCTAATTCAATCCTAACAAGTAGCATTAGTTTGGATTATCGACCAGGAACCATCAGGTAGACCAATCAATCTCCCTGACACCTCTCCTCCTGAGAGAGAGTGGGAATACGGGAGAGAGGAAGAGGGGGAATACGGGAGAGGGAGAGAGTTTGAGTGTGGGTCTGTGTGAAAGAATGAGGTCAATAAAGAAAGTGAAACTGGTAATGGTTTGAGGAATGTATAATTTTGACTGAGTTGACTCTCTGGGAGAAAAGGTAAGAGTGAAATCTCCAATTTCCAATATCTAAAACCCTGATAATTTTACTGAGACAGAGTGAGGAGCCAGACGCCTTCCTTCTGCCATCTGCCCTTTTAAATAACAGATTGGCTGTTAAACACAAGCTACTGCCCAAACTACACCAGGACGTTCTAGACCCTATGCACTAGTGGACATTTAAGAAGATTAGATAAGTAAAAAGTTACCCACTGGGCGTGCACTGGTGGAATCAACGTTGTTTGCGCGTAATTTCAATGAAATTACGTTGAACCAACATGGTATTCAAAGCAAGACTGAAAACAGTCTGGACTACACTTCCCTCTCATTCTCCATTTCTCTCTCTCTCTCTCTGTCGCTCTCACACTCTCTCTTTCTCTCTTTCCAGTTAATGCCACCTACCATGAGAACTACCACTCTTTCCATTTAGTGTGACAAGCATCCTCACGCAACCGACCCTGGACATCCATGGACTATGAAAAGTAGTTGAAATTTGGTCAGTCCGCCCTGGCCGGACCAAATCTGAAGCAATCGTAGACGTCTATATTTCACAAGTTTGGACAGCATAGTACAGTACAGCAGAGCACAGTAGAGAATGGTACAGTACAGTAAAGTAAAGAAAAGTATAGTACGGTACAGTACCGTACAGTAGAGTTCAGTACAGTAGAGCACACTAGAGTAGAATACAGTATAATGTACTATACTGTACTCTACTGCGCTTATACTGTGATGTCCAAACTTGTGAAACATAGACATCTATGATTGTTTCAGATTTGGTCTAGTCTGGACCAACCAAATGTGGTCTTGTTTGGGGGTAGAACTCATTACAATATAGCCAGTGTGTACAATAACACCCAAATATGCAAAATAAGGATATTTGTGTGCCTATTCAGGATTCTTCACCATGACGATAATGATATTCAGACCATAATTATGCATTTTTGTATAGTACGGATCCATAATATAATTCCAATACCGTTTTTCTGTTACATGTTGTAAATCCACTTCACCTACTGTAGTTCAATAATGAAAATATTTTTTATTCTAACTCAAGGCGCCATGTCATAGCTGACACCCCATTCTTTCTGCAGACATCTTTAAATCTTAATTCGGAGCAGATATTTAACAGAGTTTTGGGAAAATGTGATCTGAGGGAGCTTTTACTGTAATTCTGTTACCAAACTTTGCATCTACACAATTCTTCCAGTAAAAGTGTTCTAGTAAAAATGTGTGTCAATTGTTCAAAGTAGTCCTTGTGCATCGAGTTGTACAGTTTGTTAAACTTTGAAATCAATGATTTTTGTTTCGCATACATTTTAAAGTGAAAAATCTGAGTCAAAGCGTAATTCCGTTATCGTGCAATTGCCCTTTGTGTTATGTTGTTTGAAGAGAGAGGCCTTTGGCCTTCAATTTCCACTCAGAGATGCTGTGTCCATGGCTACCGGAGCTACAAGAGCGAGAGGGGTTTCCATAGCGAGTCGTTAGAATATCACAATGTCCTCCAGAAGTATTCATCTAGAAAAAGTAATTACCATGTCGTCATTATTTTCTCTCTTTCTGTTTTTCTCTAATTTTCTTAATCTCTTCCCTTTTGTCTCTCTCTCGATTTGTCTCTCTCTTCGTCTCTCATATCTCACTAGGGACGTATGACATAGAGAAATAGAGGGAGAAAGAGAGCGATAGAGTCGTTCCATGTCATTTCAGTAAGCCATGACACCCACCATCTCAGATCATTCAGAAATTGTTTCTGTAGTTAGAAACAGAGAGCATTCCTACACCATTATTTTGTTGAATTTATATTTGATCTCTGTGAAATGAAGGTAATTAATTGACCCCAAATTGGCCCTTTTAATTTATAGGATGCACATAATATTCAATAAATATAGTACCCAACATCCAGTTTGGACCATAATTCTTCCTACCATTGAGTAAAACATGAGGAATAAAATGGTAAAAAGCCCCCCACGGATCCCCCACACTTCTCAACAACCAGTATACAGTATCAGTTCTCTATGTCTGACAAGTAGTATGGAGCTGTGGCTTGGGATATTGCTTCTTCATTCTATGTAATGTATTCCCTGTGAATCTTGTGATCCATTTTGTTGGTCTCGTGTTTATTAAATGTATTACAACATTTTCTTTGCAACTTGGGTAGAACACCAATAGCTTTTGCTCATGATGAAAGTAAATTGTCCAGCCAGTCCATGAAAGCAATTCCATGTGTCCTTCTATTAGCAACCTAATGCCTCAACCAAACACTCTTTGAATTGTCCAACAAATGGCAGCTCTCTGAGGGTGCTATCCCTATAGGGCAATTCTAATACGAATACTTTTCTTACAAAAATGGGCTAGTGACTAAAATGTTGTGACAACTGTTAACAAAATAATACAATTAGAAAACATTGCATTGCAGTAGATTTTTTAAAAATACAAATATTAGAAAACACCTCTATATGAAGTGTGATTTGTGACATTTACCAGGGCAGCAACTACTCTTCCTGGAGTCCAAACACATTAAGGCTCTTACATTACACATAAAACAAAAGATAAAACAGTACATCATATAACATTATTACACCACTACATATCTACAATACAAAATGAATAATACCACCATACAATATTATTTCAATGTGCTTGTGTGTGGAGTGCTAGCGTTGTGTGTGTATGCGTGTGTCTGTACCTGTGTGTGTGTGTGTGTGTGTGTCTCTTCACTGTCCCCGCTGTTCCATGAGGTGTATTTTTATCTGTTTTTTAAATCTGATTCTACTGCTTGTATCAGTTACCTGATGTGGAATAGAGTTCCATGTAGTCATGGCTCTATGTAGTACTGTACGCCTCCCATAGTCTGTTCTGGACTTCTGAAGAGGCTTCTGGTGGCATGTCTTGTGGGGTATGCATGGGTGTCCACGCTGTGTGCTAGTAGTTTAAACAGACAGCTCGCTGCATTCAGCTTGTCAACACACTTAAAAAAAGTAGTGATGAAGTCAATCTCTCCTCCACTGAGCCATGAGACATGGATATCATAAATGTTAGATCCCTGTGTACATTTAAGGCCCAACCGTGCTGTCCTTTTTCTGAGCCAATTGTAATTGTCCCAAGTCCCTCTTTGTGGCACCTGACCACACGACAGAACAGTAGTCAAGGTGTGACAAAAATAGGGCCTGTAGGACCTGCCTTGATGACAGTGTTAAGAAGGCAGAGCAGTGCTTTATTATGGACAGACTTCTCCCCAACTTAGCTACTGTTGTATCAACATGTTTTGACCATAACAGTTTACAATCCAGGATTACGCCAAGTAGTTTAGTCACCTCAACTTGCTCAATATCCACATTATTCATTACAAGATATAGTTGAGGTTTAGGGTTTAGTGAATAATTTGTCCCAAATACAGTACTTTAAGTATTTTTAAAATATATTTAGGACTAACTTATTCCTTGCCACCCGTTCTGAAACTAACTGCAGCAACAGTTAAGTGTTGAAGTAATTTCAGTCACTGTAGTAGCTGACATGTATAGTGTTGAGTCATCTGCATATATAGACACACTGGCTTTACTCAAAGCCAGTGGCATGTCGTTAGTAAAGAATGAAAAAAGTAAGGGGCCTAGACACCTGCCCTGGGGAATTCCTGATTCTACGTTGGAGAGGCTTCCATTAAAGAATACCCTCTGTGTTCTGTTATACACAATATAGCAGGGGGTGTAAAGCCATAACACAAGTTTTTCCATCAGCAGACTATGGTCGATAATGTCTAACAAAACAGCCCCCACAATCTTTTCACCATCAAGGGTTTGTAACAGGCTGATTGGTTGGCTATTTGAGCCAGTAAAGGGGGCTTTACAATTCTTAGGTAGCGGAATGACTTTTGCTTCCCTCCCGAGGGCGCACACTTTCTAGTAGGCTTAAATTGAAGATATGGCAAATATACAGTGTGTGTTAGGGATTTTTACCATTGAAGACCATTAGCGACCATAACATTGAAACCATCAGAACTGCTGTAGACTAATGGTTTGCTTGTTCACCAAGAATGGTCTAACTAATCCAGACCTATTTTGAAGGGAATAAATCCCCACACACAGGGGCCGTTTACTGGACACAGATTAAGCCTAAGAGAAGGACAAACAGAATTTATTTCATGGAGGACTGGCTTGAATTATAAGGATGACAGCACAATTTATTTTCATCATGAGCAAAAGCTATCGGTTTTCTACCCAAAGTTGCAATGAACATGTTGTGATCCCGTGTGGCTCAGTTGGTAGAGCATGGCGCTTACAATGCCAAGGTTAATGGGTCCGATTCCCATGGGAGACCAGTTGGAAAAAGTATGAAAATGCTAAATCTCTTTGGAAAAGAATGTCTGCTAAATGACTAAAATGTTCACATGTAATCCATTTAATAAACACAAGAGATCAGCAAAATGGATAAAAGGGTGTAGCAGTAGCAGGAAAAGCATCACCAGATTCACAGGGAATACATTACGTAGGCTGAAGAAGCAATACACCAAGCCACAGTTCTATACTACTTGTCAGACACAGAGAACTGATACTATATACTGGTTGCTGGGTGTGGGATTGAGAATGATCAGTGGGCAAGTGGCTCCTTATAAGGAAGCTGTGGGGCTCACTTCATTCAACACTTGACCTGTTTGTCTCCAACAGGTACTTTCGTAACCCCAAGTTTCATGTTTCATTCTGGGGAGTGGTTGCTATACTACAGCAGCAGCCAGTAGAAAGGAGCATTCGAGAGCTAGCCCATGGTATTAATCATACCAGAGATAGCTGTCTATCTTTTCCAGCACTTGTTGTGAGAATGAAGAAGAGTGAGAACACACTTCATCTCTACATTACAGGGACCAAAAGGAACACACCGATCAGTAGAGCTGAATAAACGCACTACGGGGAATGCAGTGTACAGCTTTTTATTTATTTATCTCTCGCTCTCTTTCTTGAATTTCATATATTTTATCAGACAGTATGAATAGATGAGAGCGATAGAGAGAAAGTACAATGAAGAGAGAAAGGGAAAGAGAGAGGGGGTGTGTGAGGTAGTGTTAGCCTCCCTCTTTCCTTTTCTATTGACAATGGAAAGAATGTCATTGAATACGGTTACTGTATCTAGTCTGGTTGGAACAGAATAGGGTTCTGTGCTAGAACACAGGCAAACTCAATTTGGAAGACATTTTGCAATAGATTACTTCCAAGGCATTTTCATTTCCAAGGCCAATCTATGAGGTATACTGACAGTGGTTTGACCTCAGCTGAATGATGGCGTTCTGAAGTTTAGTTTAAAGACTCTCTCTCTCTCTCTCAATTCAATTCAAAGGGCTGTATTGGCATGACATCGCCAAACCAAGTGAAATAGATAAACAAAAGTGAAATAAACTCTCTCTCCCACTAGGTCTCTCGCTATCAATTCAATTAAATTCAATTTGCTTTATTGGCATGACGCAACAATGTACATATTGCCAAAGCTTAGATTTACAATATTAACATAATTAATAATCAATATTCTATCTCTCTCTCGCTCTCTCTTACTTTCTCTCTATGGCCCCGTCTCTCTCTCTGGCCCTGTCACTCTCTCTGGCCCTGTCTCTCTCTCTGGCCCTGTCTCTCTCTCTTTCCCTGTCTCTCTCTCTTGCCCTGTCTCTGTAAAAAAGGCTGTCCTGCTCCCCCGCTTTGTTCTAACTTCCCCTCACAGTCCCCTTTGTTTCCCTCAAGTTCCTTTAGTTTGGCTGCTCAGTCTAACTTAGTTGTCACTCACCCATCATAGCCCCTCCATTCACAGGTTTATGAGCAATTTGTATTATGGACATTAACACCAATACCTGAATGTCGTGTGTGCATTGAAATGTGAGTTCATTGCAGGTTAAATATTCGGGGGTTTTATGCTGTGTGGTAATGGGTAATTAGCAATAATCACTTAGTTCCTTAATAAGTTTGTAGCTATTTTCTACTGTACAGGTTTTGCTGTTCTGTAGCTAATGCTAGCGTGGCGATACTGCTTTGCAACTATTGCTTATTCGCCTAAGTGCCATTATTTCATTGGTTGCACAATTGTGTCGTGACGTTGTATTATTTAATGTGACGACTGTTGCTCATCGAATGATTAACGGTTTATAATTACGTGATTAAATGAATTAAGCAATGAATCAAGCAATTATTAACTCATTAACCTGGGGCACCATGGGAACATTGTTTTGATTGAGTTTCTATTTCCCAAATTAACTCAAAGGATATCAGAATATCGATTACAACAGTCGCTAAATTAATCAATTTCCTCTACAGTCTAATAATCTGAACGTCGTATAATCCGGGAATCTGCACGGACCCGGGCTTTACCACTGAATTTACCACACCAATCTTAGTTGATTATTTATTTACTAGCAAGCTAAAATGATGATAAAAATACACATACACAAAACACAGTCTAGCTATTGATTAGGACTTAGTATAACGGGCCAACACACTATGGCGCTTGTTACCCAAAATGGGGATTTTAAAGTGAGAGAAATAAAGGAAGTACACGAGAGAAATATACATTTGGGTTCATTTGTCAGCCATGCTTATTTAACTAGCCTTGCCCCGAACTGCCGCTCTTATGGGTCAGAATATAATGATGTAATTACGTGTTGGAGGTCTCAGGTGGGAAGCTCCGCGTGGGTCGTTTAGGCTTCTAAATGACGCACTTCTCCGGCGCAACTCTCTGGTTGTCCTCACGATGTCAGTGTCTTTCTTGGCTAAATGGTCTGATCCCTCACCCTTGATCTGAAAGGGGTCTTCTGAGGACAGACAGCTCTGTAGCTCAGAGCTCACAGCTTCGGCCCGAACGGGGTCGATACCACGATTCAATGGAGAGTGGAGGCTGGGTGGTTCGGCTTGAATTCACCCGCTTAGACACAGCTACTCGTCCGTAGCTCGTGTAGAAAAATATTTCTTTGTCTTCAACCTTGTGTTTCGTTTTGGGGTTCGTCGACTTTGTTAGACCTTAGCTGCAGCTTGGGGTCAATAGTCTCCTATGTTAATTCTTCACTCTCCTGTCTTATACCCTCGGGTCAGAAGTGGGTGTAACCGCCTTTAGGGCAATTCTCTGGGCGGACCAAGTAAAGGGGGCAAGGCTTTGGCTCTAGAAAATATCCAATTTTAGACACTAACTTCACATTTCATCTTTACCAAAACATTCTGTTTGATTTGGATATTTTCTACACAACGTACAATGTATAAACATCAGGCATATACTGGGAAAACTCTTAAAGGTACAATGTTTTCATAATAACGTCATCTCTTAACCTTTAAAAACGATACAAAAGTTACATACATTTTAATATTCCACCTCTCGTCATGACCACCATTGTGGCTGACGGAAACCATTGTTCCAAAGTCCCTTTATTGCATGTTTAATGTTCTGAGGCCAGTTCTCCATTGTTAGGACAAAGGAATTTCTCTGTGGCCTAAGTTTTATTATGGGCGTGAGGGTCATAAAACCCTCACATCTTCAGACCCCTAGATCTCTCCTCCTCTGTTGGGGGTTTGGGAGATAATCTGTAGGGTGGTGGTCTCCTGTACCCTGACCTGATCAGGACAGTCATGACAATTGCTTATGAAAAAGTTGTTATTTGCTTGTATTGGTAAACAGTTGGTTGTATACACACGCTACCACAGCACTTTTCATAGTGGCCTTTGCTAGTGTATTGCACTGCCATGGGCAAGCTTCTAGAATTATTGGAGCTTGTACATGCGCAGAGTAATTTATGACCCTTTGGCGCAGGGCAGATCAGATAATCTCTTCAGCCTGCAGATTCAGATGACAGCTTCACAAGGCCAGAGAAAGAGGGTGCCATAAATCTTGTCCTCTTGTCAATCTCAGTAATTATTTTCTCTCTCTCCAGCAAGAGGCTAATGTTTAGGTTCATGTCATTGCTGCTGTGTTTATAGCCCTTTATAGACTTGTTATAAGTGTAATGCCATATGCCATTTATTAATGTACATATGCACTGTATATTACATAGTTATAACCCTTAAACTAATACAGTTTACCTGTGTGCATATTCTTGCCTTATAGAATCACAAGTCATTCGGATTAACACAACAAATAAGATTCCAAGTCATTCCAATCAACATCCATTGGAAAGAACCAAAGTGTGTGTGTGCATAATTGGTGGTGGTGAAGAAAAGGAATAAAAACCCTGAAAGGATAAGCATCCGCTTTGTTCTTACTGGACATCCTGTAGAGGGTCAGAACCCAAGTCATAATCAGCATTAAGTACAAAGTGGGTGAGTGCTTAGAAGCCAACCACTCAGACGAGCTTCAGCTAGCCGTTTTTTCATGGTCTTTCATTTGTCGGATTTCTGACCAGCTTCAGGTAGGATGGCTTCATTAGCCGAAGATGACCCGTTTCCGGACCCCAGGATGCAGACGATTTACCCTGCATCCCTAAGCCGTATGGGGATGTCACCACCCACACCACACACACACACAAAGCTGTCACTTCCCAAAGGAAGATCAGCTGCGAGGCCCTACACACCTTTCTCATTGTACCATTGACCAGCCCTGCTCCAGGTCTTGTCTGTGGTCATGGCGTGACCACACCCACTCCAGTTGGGAGCTGCAGAGGTACTACGAGGAGCTGCTCTGTGAGAGGGAAGAGATCAGAAGGGCGTACTCTACGTCCACCCGGCCTGAGTCACCACCCCGGGAGCACAGCTACTGCCACTGCTGTCCTGACCTCCACCGCTCTTGGCACCCCTGGCTAGAGCCATCATCTCCACCACGGGAGCACCACTGCTGGTACTCCCCGAGTCGGACTGGGGAGTACCAGCAGGGGCTCTAAGCCTGCCAGGCTTAGAGCCCCTTGCCATGCTAGGCCCTAAGTTAGCTGGCATGTTTGCAGGTCTACAGTCTCCTGCCTTGCTTGGATTGCAGCCCCTGCCTTCATTAGTATGCAGTTGCCTATCGCACCAGGTTTAGATCATCCTGCCTTGCTAGGCCCTAAATTCGCTGCACAAGGCTCGCTGTCTCCAGACACAGTCAGCGCATAGTTCCCTAGACCGCCAGGCTTAGAGCCCCTCCCCTCCTAGGCCTCAAGTTCGACCAGACGCACACAAGGACGGGATTTAACCCGGTCTGGTCCCTTCACTGCTCTGCTCCTCTGCCACGCCTGTCCTGCGGGATTAGATTAGGCATGCTAGGACTAAACTCCCCCTTGAGGCCAGTGGCCTTTCAGAGACTTTGGCCCTTTATAGGCCCCCATTAGAGACTGTGCCATTTAGGTTAGAGGTCTTTTCGTGGATGTTAATATTTCCTAAATAACTATTGTGGCAGCTGTAAAAAAAATGAATAATTCCGTCCTGCTCTTCTCATCTCTACCTAAATTCCCCTCACAGTCCTTTTAGTTTCCCTTAAGTTCTGTTAGTTTGGCTGCCCAGTCTAACTTAGTCGTCACTTACCCATCATAGCCCTGCCATTCCCAACCAATCAGAGCACTTGGAAATGCACATCTGGACACTGCACCCTCCCACTCAGGTCAGAGTGTCATCGTCGTCCGAAGAGAGAATAAGCAAGGTTTTTGAGCCATTTTATTGTGGACATTAACACAAATGCATGACGTGGCATGCGTACAGTGCATTCGTAAAGTATTCAGACCCTTGACTGTTTCCACACTTTGTTACGTTATTAAATATTTGTATTATCAATCTACACACAATACTTCATAATGACAAAACTAAAACAGGTTATTCATTAAAAAATTCACATTTATTAAAAATAAAAACAGAAATACCTTATTTACATAAGTATTCAAACTCTTTGCTATGAGACTCAAAATTGAGCCCAGGTGCATCCTGTTTCCATTGATCGTCCTTCATGTTTCTACAACTTGATTAGAGTCCACCTGTGGTAAATTCAATTGATTGGACATGATTTGGAAAGGCACACACCTGTCTATATTAGGTCCCACAGTGCATGTCAGAGCAAAAACCAAGCAATGACGTTGAAGGAATTGTCCGTAGAGCTAAGAGACAGGATTGTGTCGAGGCACAGATCTGGGGAGGGTACCAAAAAATGTATGCAGTATTGAAGGTCCCCAAGAACACGGTGGCCTCAATCATTCTTAAATGGTTGACGTTTGGAACCACCAAGACTCTTCCTAGAGCTGCCCCCCCCCCCCCCCAAACTGAGCAATCGGGAGAGAAGGGCCTTGGTCAGGGAGGTGACCAAGAACCCGATGGTCACTCTGACAGAGCTCCAGAATTCTTCTGTGGAGATGGGAGAACCTTCCAGAAGTACAACCATCTCTGCAGCACTCCACCAATCAGGCCTTTATGGCGGAGTGGCCAGACAGAAGCAACTCCTCAGTAAAAGCTACATGACAGCCCGCTTGGAGTTTGCCTAAAGGCACCAAAAGGACCCCCAGACCATGAGAAACAAGATTCTCTGGTCTAATGAAACCAACATTGAACTCGTCGGCCTGAATGACAAGCGTCATGTCTGGGGGAAACCTGTTACCATCCCTACAGTGAAGCATGGCGGTGGCAGCATCATGCTGTGGGGATGTTTTTCGGGGACTGGGGGACTAGACAGAATTGAGGGAAAGACGAACAGAGCAAAGTACAGAGAGATCGTTGATGAAAACCTGCTCCAGAGCACTCAGAACCTCAGGCTGGGGCGAAGGTTCACCTTCCAAAATGACAACGACCCTAAGCTCACATCCAAGACAATGCAGGAGTGGCTTTGGGACAAGTCTCTGAATGTCCTTGAGTGGCCCGGACTTTTACCTGATCGAACATTTCTGGTGGGATCTGAAAATAGCTGTGCAGCGACACTCCCCATCCAACCTGACAGAGCTGGAGAAGATCTGAAGAGAAGAATGGTGTTACGCTCGTCGTAAAGATGATTGGACCAAGGTGCAGCGTGGTTTGGGTTCATCATCTTTTATTAATGTGAACCAGCAACAAAACAATAAAGAGTAACAAAACGAATGTACAGCCTTGTAGGGCTCAACAGCAACAATACAAAAACAAGATCCCACAAACTAAGGTGGGAAAAAAGGCTGCCTAAGTATGATCCCCAATCAGAGACAACGACAGACAGCTGCCTCTGATTGAGAACCATACCCGGCCAACAAAGAAATAGAAAACATAGATTTCCCACTCTAGTCACACCCTGACCTAACTAAAAGGAGAATAAAAGGGATCTCTAAGGTCAGGGCGTGACAAATGGGATAAACTCTCCAAATACAGGTGTGCCAAGCTTGTAGCATCATACCCAAGAAGACTCGAGGCTGTAATCGCTGCCAAAGGTGCTTCAACAAAGTACTAAGAAAAGGGTCTGAATTCTTATGTAAATGTGATATCAGTTTTTTATTTGTAGTAAACCTGTTTTTGCTTTGTCATTATGGGGTATTGTGTGTAGATTGATGAAGAAAAAAACGACTTAATCAATTTTAGAATAAGGCTGTAACGTAACAAAATTTGGAATAAGTCAAGGGGTCAGAACACTTTCCGAATGCACTGTATAAGTTCGCAGCTATTTTCTAGAGATTCTGTGTAAGTGGCCTACACGCAATACCCCATAATGTCAAAGTGGAATTATGTCAATAAGTATTTAACCACTATATTTTAAGTCTTAGCATTCAAGTCCCAAGTGAAGTCCCAAGTCAAGACAGGCAAGTCCGAGTCAAGACCAACAAGTCTCAAGTCAAGTCTCAAGTCCTAAACTTTGAGTTTCGAGTCCTAAACAAGTCATAATGTGCTCTTCACCAAATGTAATACCAATTCATATTTTTAACAAGAGTAATAGTTAGTATATTACATTTACGCAAATCATGAACGCTTTTAAAAATATATCTATATTTATTACTTTCCAAATAAACTTTATATTTCCATGGAAATACATTGGTAGCCATTAGGAACAGCAGTAACATCAGGCAGGATTTAGGCCACCAACTGCCTAGCCAGTTGTAGCTAAATCTTGGGTGCAATGATCACATTCCCGCACTGACTGACTGTGTGGAGGGTCATTGATTTAACGTTACGTTAGCCTACATGCTACACTAGCAAAGTTAGAAATTATATAGCTGTCGGCTATATTAGCCACGTCTTACCGTTCTTTTTTTTTGTACCATCATCTTTGCAATGCAAGAGAAGGGTCATAATGTATTATTCCAGCCCAGGTGCAATTTAGATTTTGGCCACTAGATGGCAGCAGTGTTTTTGCAACGTTTTAGACTGATCCAATGAACCATTGCATATCTGTTCAAACTTTTGTAGCAAGACTGCCCAAATGTGCCTAATTTGTTTATTAATAACTTTTCATGTTCAAAATTGTGCACTCTCCTCAAACAATAGCATGGTATTATTTCACTGTAATAGCTACTGTAAATTGGACAGTGCAGTTCGATTAACAAGAATTTAAGCTTTCTGACAATATCAGATATGTCTATGTCCTGGGAAATTGTATTATTACTTACAACCTCATGCTAATCTCATTAGCCTATGTTAGCTCAACCGTCCCGTGGAAAGGACACTGATCCTGAAGAAGACAAGGAGCATTGGTGGCAAATCTGATGGCCGAATGGTAAAGAACATCTAGCCGCTCGAGAGCACCCTTACCTGCCAATCTATAAATTACTTCTCCGTAATCTAACATGGGTAGGATGGTCATCTGAATCGGGGTTAGTTTGGCAGCTGGGGTGAAAAAGAAGCGATTATGATAGAGGTTATATTATTTTCATTACTTCATCTATAACCGATGGTTACATGCTTATACGGTAATTGTGCCAGCCCTACACAGTGGATACAGTTACCGGGAGACAGTTACCGGGGACTGGTTCTGCAATATAAAAGTGGAAAAGGCATGGGGAGCAGTTCCATTTGCTTGGAAAAGCACATCTCTTTTAATCAACAAGTATGACACAGAGACCTCGCCTGCTCCATTTCCCAAATAACATTTAATCTGCCCAGGGAGGGAGGGAGAGGGATAGAGAGACGGGTGGGGTAGAGAGAGGGATGTGGAGAGAGGGTGAAAGTGGAGGTTGGAAAGAGAGGGGGAGGAGGTAGAGAGAGAGACAAAGCAAGAACGCTCAGTCATTGTGTGTGTAGCAGTCTGCAGCCAGGAGCAGGTAGTCTGGACGGGAGCGTCAACAAGACAGAAAGACAGGAAGAGGATATAACATTGTTTCAGCCTCCATTCTCACAGCTCAGGAACAGCAGAGAGGACAAGGTCAGCACTGATCACTTCTACACCAACTGTATATATCTCCCCTCTCCTCGCCTCTCTGACGGCTTCAGAATGCCCACTGTATCCATACAACCCCACAGGACTCCTCATCTAGGCTAGACCATATCCCTGTGTGTGTGTGTGTGTGTGTTTGTGTGTGTGAGTGTGTGTATAGTCTCTCTCTCTCTCTGTTTATCTACTCTAATACAGTATTTCTGTCTGTCCCCCTCTGTTGTAAAGCCAATTGGAGACCTGAGTGTGGTCCATATTTCTGCTCTCTAATAAAGCCAGCCGTAAACACATTTGAGACAGAATGTAGAAATCAGAATGATGACCACAGCATTGCCATTCCCTCTGGAATCATGGAAATTGCCTTTCTATTAGCTTGGCAAACCTCCAGCACACTTTATCACCATTACAAACACACACACACATGCACGCACTCGTGCAGGAAAACCTACAGTGCGCTCAAAGAGACAGGATGGGATAGGTTTACCCCGGTCGTAGTTTACCCACCATGAGGGAGATCTCTCTGTGAAGCCCCAACACTGCCTGAATCAACCCGACAACAAAGAAGAACAGCTCTGAGAGTCCTACAGAGAATCTACACTCTGGCCCTACCATCACTGTAAAACACAAGGTATGTCCTTGTGTTTTCAGTGTGTAGTGGCCATGTCCTTGTTGTTAAAGAGACACCAGTGGCCTGCTCTCTCCTGCTATCTTATCTGCTGTGCTATAACGCACAAACAGTGCTGTAGTGTCGCCTGTTTTCACAGCAGAGTGATATAGCGGAGTGATATTGTTGTTTAAAGGACACACACACACACACAGTGGCTTAGCCACTCTAGGTTGCTATCTTAACACCCTGGCGGGAGAGGGGAGAAAGGGGAAGAAAAGTGGAATGGGGGAAAGAGAAGGCTATTCCAGCTGCCAAGAGCATCTGTGGATTAGAGTGGACTGAGATGTGGCTTTGGCTACTATTATGGTATGGTTGACTTAATTTACTCCGGCTATCAGGAGTATTTGTGGGGAATCTTGCAGGAAAGACCCCTCCCACTCAATCTAGCAGACCGAAAGTTGGAGAGTTCAGACTTATCCAAAACGTCACACATTGTGAAGAGTTTCAATTGCCCATTTCTTTATGTATCGATACTCTGTCCCACAGTTTCTTTAGAGAATAGTTACTTGACTGAGAAGTTAGTTATTTCGCTCTGCCTCTTGTCCTCTGGACCATTGTCCTTGATTGAAGTTGAGGTGAAAACTTTCAAACCTTTCCACAATGCATGGGTGGGTCCGCGACTCTCCACCCGGTCCGATGGATCCTGAAGAGTTTCTGGGCAGACAGATTGAGTGCCTTGGGTAACTGTTCTGTCAATCTTCAATACTTTTCCATTTCAGTTAAACACCAGCAGATAACCCCACTGTCAAAATCAGTCTGTGAGCGTTGACTGTGCTAACAGCACTGAAACTTTTCTCAAACCAACTTCTAACTGTCTGACTGACTGAGCACCCTTCTGACTTGACAGAAATAAAAAGCTTTTAAGAAAATATCCAAATGCATAATACATTTGAATATTACGATTCAGTGAGCAGTTTGTCTGCCAATGAGGCTAAAAAATTAAGTTGGTGAATTAAAATGTTTTATTATTTCTCTTACTACACTGCATCATTGGCCAGATCGTTAACGGTTCACTGGGTCAATTCAATACCCAACACCAGTGAGCTAGAGTATCGCAAGCCATTCCAACAGATGGTCTGCTGGCCACATCAGACACAACAGCCATCATTTGTCACACCCCTATGCAAATGCTCTGAGAGAAGGGTGGTAATTGGCAGACTAAGAGAGACAGGGAAAGAGAGAGATGAGGATTTTTTTTTTGAGAGAGATGCTCTTCACACATCAGTGTCTGTAAAGTAAAGTTCACTTAAACTGATAAAAGAGCAAATAATTGGGAGAGAAAGAGAGAATGAAAGAGAGGGGGAGAGGCAGAGAGGGAGCGTGAGTGCAAGAGAAAGAAAATGTCTGTCCATTTGCCAACTCCTAGTTGTTGTTAAGTGACGGGTTGTGTTATACAGATAGGGGACATGACACACTGCTGTATTGCTAACACTACTGTGGGATCGCCTTCATTTAGAATAGAAGGCCTGCTCTGCCAACCATTCTTTTCCAGTAATCATCCCCTCTACTAAAAAAACGGAGGTAACAGAGCTAGAGAAAAGGCAGGTGTTGAAATATCACTTGCAAATAAGTTGTTGCAAAAGCCATTTAAAAAGGAGTAAGCAATTTACATTCACCAACTGTTAACATCATGCAATCTCCAGAGAGGGACTCCTCAGTGATTCATATCATCCTGTGCAATATTTCATTAGTTGAGCACATGTATTTGCTTCTCTTCTTTTTTTTCTCTCACTCGTGTCCCTTGATGAAAAGCGTGGCAGAAACATAGAACAGCACCTCTGTGAAAATGAGAAATTCCTTTAAAGTAACCCACCAGAGGTCGTTTCTTATTCTAGAGCGGATTTAGGTTCTTCCTCCAAAGAATTGCATATATATTAAAGTATATTAATGAATTGGGGGTGGGAAGGAATGTTGAGGTGATTTCCATGTGTAGTGGAGAAATATCAACAAATAGGGTACAGACAGTGTCAGTGTAGCTCACTAGCATGCTAACCTTATCTAGCTAGCTAATGTTATCTGTTGTTGCTGTGTTATTTTTACTACATCGTATTCAAAAGATTAGCCAACTGGCTAGGCTATGGCTGGTTTAGGAGCTGGATTTGTCATAAGCATGTAGGTTAAACTTTGCCACAGATGGAAACCAGTATGTTTGACTTCGGAATCTATTGGCATTTTCAAAGTTTTGTAATTTTCCATAAATTGCGGGTGCAAATTTTCAATGGAAATAGTAATAAGAGGAAGCTCATTCCTCTCCACTGTAATAGGCACGGCCCAAACTTTGGTAGGTAGACTGCTGGCAGGCTTCGGCTGCAGTACAGCAAAGCCAAATCGGACCGTGCTCATGGTTCTCACAGGGGAGGTGAAATGATAGAGACTGTTAAACAGCCATCACTAACACAGAGAAGCTGCTACCTACATACAGACTTGAAGTCATTGGCCACTTTAATAAATGGATGACTAGTCACTTTAATAATGCCACTTTAATAATGTTTACATATCTTGCATTACTCATCTCATATGTATATACTGTATTTTATACCAATGCCTCTCTGTCATTGCTCATCCATATATTTATATGTATATATTCTTATTCCATTCGTTTACTTAGATGTGTGTGTATTAGGTAGTTGTTGTGGAATTGTTAGATGAGATATTAGATATTGCTGCACTGTCGGAACTAGAAGTACAAACATTTTGCTACACTCGCAATAACATCTGCTAACCATGTGTATGTGACCAATAAAATGTTATTTGATTTTAATGATAGGCTACATTCACTTTGCTCACGATGCACACCGCGAATGACATGCAATAACATCCTGAACGCATTGGACACGGAACACTACAAGAAAAATGTAACAGCATTTTGAATTTTCTTTCGCGGGTATTATAGGACAGACACTTGTGGTTTTTAGATATACTAATCAAAGCAGTGAAGCTTGTAGTGAAGCAAAAATTGAGTGGTCAAAACCATTAATCTTGGGCCGAAGGGGGAAGCGGGGTTACAAAATGCAATCATATCATTCTTTCAATTATACCATTTATAAAATGGTAATATATATATATATATATATATATATATATATATATATATATATATATACACACTATATATACACTACCGTTCAAAAGTTTGGGGTCACTTAGAAATTCCCTTGTTTTTGAAAGAAAACCAAAAAATTTTTGGTCCATTAAAATAACATCAAATTGATCAGAAATACAGTGCAGACTTTGTTAACATTGTAAATAACTATTGTAGCTGGAAATGGCTGATTTTGAATGGAACATCTACATATGCGTACAGAGGCCCATTATCAGCAACCATCAGTCCTGTGTTCCAATGGCACGTTGTGTTAGCTAATCCAAGTTTATCATTCTAAAAAGCTAATTGATCATTAGAAAACCCTTTTGCAATTATGTTAGCACAGGTGAAAACTGTTGTTCTGATTAAAGAAGCAATAAAACTGGCCTTTAGACTAGTTGACTATCTGGAGCATCAGCATTTGTGGGTTTGATTACAGGCTCAAAATGGCCAGAAACAAAGAACTTACTTCTGAAATTCGTCAGTCTATTCTTGTTCTGAGAAATGAAGGCTATTCCATGCGAGAAATTGGCAAGAAACTGAAGATCTCGTACAATGCTGTGTACTACTCCCTTCACAGAACAGCGCAAACTGGCTCTAACCAGAATAGAAAGAGGAGTGGGAGGCCCCGGTGCCCGGAATTGCCGCTTCACTGTTATCCAATGGATTATGATCATTTTCTGGTAAAAAAGTGCAAAAAACTATTTTAGAACTGCTATCAGTTTATTTGTATTTTTCCATGGACGCAAGGCTGTTTGACTCAGCTCATTAACAAAGCAGAATAACTTTGCAGCTGTTTCTTATTAATAAACAATGCAATGCTGGTGGTAGAATTCAAATAAAACCCAGACCCCTTCCCTTTTTCTACATTTTGTTACATTAACAACTTATTCTAAAATGGATTAAATAAAACATTTTCCTCATCAATCTACACACAATACCCTATAATGACAAAGTGAAAACAGGTTTTTAGAAATGTTTGCTAATTTGTAAACTCTCCCCTTTGTAAATGGTGGTTGTGTGTCTGGATTTGTAGCTGTAGCCTGGTCGTGAGTCTGGGTGTTAGATGTAAATGAGGAGAAAGGGAGGTTTCATGTTAAAGGTCCTGAACAATCATTCTGATTCACATGTAAAATAGCCTTTTGAGTGACTAAAATATCAGCCATAATATTTTTGGGGGATAGAAATGCTAAAAAAATGGCTAACTACCAGGAAGTTTGAAAAACAGGCTGAGTGGGAAGGGAGCTTAAATTCATAAGCTCGCCTTGACCGACAGCTCTTTGAAACACCTACAGTGGTTGCTCAACTAAAAGTTTTGAGATTATGCTGTGGGATTTAGAGGTAATTTGTGGTTTAGTACGGTACCCTGCGTCACTGCTCCTGACCAGCACAAGGGGGGAGTTAGAGCACTGATTATGCTTCCTGGAAAAGACAGCATTCAGAGGTCAAGACAACGCTGCTCTGAGACAAGCATGGGGACTGGTCTTGATAAATCAATGAGATTATTATTTTCCCTGAATCTCCATTTGGGTATTGGTTATACTACAATTAGGGTGTGGAAAAGTTTGGATTATTTTGCTCTTACTGTAGTCTGTAGCCTACTCCTGAATGGTCACGTTGTACATCACCATTATGGGCTATTAACAGGACAATAGACTCTTGCCAAGGAGGAGGGTAGGTGGAGAATTGTATCGTCAAATGTTTTTCTTAGGTTGGCTGTATCACAACCGGTCGTGATTGGGAGTCTCATAGGGCAGTACTCAATTGACCCAGCGTCGTCCAGGTTTGGCCGGTGTAGGCGGTCATTGTAAATAAGAATTTGTTCTTAACTGACCTGCTTAGTTAAATCAACTCTGAGGGTTTCGTTTCAATCCCATATACTATGTTCTTACAAAAAAGGTTTTAAATTCTCTAGTACAGCCAATATTGAAGACTGTCAAATGCTTCTCAAAGATGCCATCTGGTGGTCAAACTAGCACTAACTAACATTAATTGAACAATGGCTGATAAATAAATAATGTGCCATACAATTGTGCAGCAGCCCGTAAGGTGTTAGAACTCAGCTAACCACGGTTGGCGGTCATCAGCTATCCCTTAGCTCGAAAAGCTATCGCCAGTTTTGTACAACGCGACTCAGACCAGAGCATACCGGACCTATTTTCTCTCCATATCCCCGGATTTCTACCGCAAGCTCTGGACATTTACACCTGGATCTTGCAGCTAGCTAGCTGCTATCCGAGTGACTATTGGCTAACGTCGGTCCCGGAGCTAACATCAATTATTCCGGAGCTAGCCAGCTGAAGAGTTCCATCAGCCACTTCTGGGCTACAATCACCTATCCGGACCCGTTTTACTGCCGATGGGGAGCCCCATCGGGCCTTCACGACTGGACTACCGATGTTATCTGCCCGAGGGTGTTATCCAACTGGCCCCTCCGTCGCGACGTAACCTGAACGCCCATCTGCGGCCAGCTAATCGTTAGCTGTCTTATCGGCTGCTATCTGATCACTTGGCTAAGCATGCCTCTCCTTAATGTTAATATGCCTTGTCCATTGCTGTTCTGGTTAGTGTTTTTTGGCTTATTTCACTGTAGAGCCTCTAGCCCTGCTCATTATACCTTATCCAAACTCTCAGTTCCACCACCCACACATGCGATGACATCACCTGGTTTCAATGATGTTTCTAGAGACAATGATGTTTCTAGAGACAATATCTCTCTCATCATCACTCAATGCCTAGGTTTACCTCCACTGTATTCACATCCTACCATACCTTTGTCTGTACATTATACCTTGAAGCTATTTTATCGCCCCCAGAAACCTGCTCCTTTTACTCTCTGTTCCGGACGTCCTAGACGACCAATTCTCATAGCTTTTAGCCGTACCCTTATCCTACTCCTCCTCTGCTCCTCTGGCGATGTAGAGGTGAATCCAGGCCCTGCAGTGCCTAGCTCCACTCCTATCCCCCAGGCGCTGTCTTTTGATTACATCTGTAACCGTAATAGCCTTGGTTTCATGCAGAAGCCTCCTCCCTAAGTTTGTTTTATTCACTGCTTTAGCACACTCTGCCAACCCGGATGTCCTAGCCGTGTCTGAATACTGGCTTAGGAAGACCACCAAAAACTCTGAAATCTCCATCCCTAACTACAACATTTTCAGACAAGATAGAATGGCCAAAGGGGGCGGTGTTGCAATCTACTGCAGAGATAGCCTGCAGAGTTCTGTCCTACTATCCAGGTCTGTACCCAAACAATTTGAACTTCTACTTTTAAAATCCACCTCTCTAAAAACAAGTCTCTCACCATTGCCGCCTGCTATAGACCACCCTCTGCCCCCAGCTGTGCTCTGGACACCATATGTGAACTGATTGCCCCCCATCTATCTTCAGAGCTCGTGCTGCTAGGTGACCTAAACCGGGACATGCTTAACACCCCAGCCATCCTACAATCTAAGCTTGATGCCCTCAATCTCACACAAATTATCAATGAACCTACCAGGTACCACCCCAAAGCCGTAAACACGGGCACCCTCATAGATATCATCCTAACCAACTTGCCCTCTAAATACACCAAGATCTCAGCGATCACTGCCTCATTGCCTGCGTCCGTAATGGGTCAGTGGTCAAACGACCTCCACTCATCACTGTCAAACGCTCCCTGAAACACTTCAGCAAGCAAGCCTATTGACCTCATCCCTTCAGTAGAGGATGCCTGGTTATTTAAAGAAAATGCCTTCCTCACCATCTTAAATAAGCATTCCCCATTAAAAAAATTTAGAACCAGGAACAGATATAGCCCTTGGTTCTCTCCAGACCTAACTGCCCTTAACCAACACAAAAACATCCTGTGGCGTTCTGCATTAGCTTCGAACAGCCCCTGTGATATGCAACTTTTCAGGGAAGTTAGAAACCAATATACACAGGCAGTTAGAAAAGCCAAGACTAGCTTTTTCAAGCAGAAATTTGCTTCCTGCAACACAAACTCAAAAAAGTTCTGGGACACTAAAGTCCTTGGAGAATAAGAGCACCTCCTCCCAGCTGCCCACTGCACTGAGGATAGGAAACTCTGTCACCACTGATAAATCCACTATAATTGAGAATTTCAATAAGCATTTTTCTACGGCTGGCCATGCTTTCCACCTGGCTACCCCTACTCCGGTCAACAGCACTGCACCCCCCACAGCAACTCGCCCAAGCCTTCCCCATTTCTCCTTCTCCCAAATCCAGCCAGCTGATGTTCTGAAAGAGCTACAAAATCTGGACCCCTACAAATCAGCCGGGCTAGACAATCTGGACCCTTTCTTTCTAAAATTATCTGCCGAAATTGTTGAAACCCCTATTACGAGCCTGTTCAACCTCTCTTTCGTGTCGTCTGAGATTCCCAAAGATTGGAAAGCAGCTGTGGTCATCCCCCTCTTCAAAGGGGGGGGGGGGGGGACACTCTTAACTCAGTTGCCAGAAAGGGAAGGAAACTGCTCAGGGATCACCATGATGCCAGTGTGGTTTTAAAACAGTTTAATGCTGTGATAAGAAAAAACTGAGGATTGATCAAGAACATTGTAGTTACTTCACAATACTAACCTAAATGACTGAGTGAAAATAATAAAGCCTGTACAGAATAAATATATTCCAATAAATACACCCTGTTTGCGTCAAGACACTTAAGTAATATTGCAAAAAAATTGGCAAAGAAATTAACTTTTTGTCCTGAATACAAAGTGTTATGTTTGGGGGAAATCCAACACAACACATCACTGAGTACCACTATTCATATTTTCAAGCATGGTGGTGGCTGCATCATGTTATGGGTATGCTTGTTATTGGCAAGGACTAGAGAGTTTTTTAGGATAAAAAGAAACGGAATACAGCTGTAAGCACAGGCAAAATCCTAGTGGAAAACCTGCTTGTCTGCTTTCCAACAGACACTGGGAGATGAATTCACCTTTCAGCAGGACAATAAAGCTAAAACTGGCGAGTGTAGAGAGTATAGAGATATTGTTATCCACGTCGGCACCAACGATGTTAGGATGAAACAGTCAGAGGTCACCAAGCGCAACATAGCTTCAGCGTGTAAATCAGCTAGAAAGATGTGTCGGCATCGATTAATTGTCTCTGGCCCCCTCCCAGTTAGGGGGAGTGATGAGCTCTACAGCAGAGTCTCACAACTCAATCGCTGGTTGAAAACTGTTTTCTGCCCCTCCCAAAAGATAGAATTTGTAGATAATTGGCCCTCTTTCTGGGACTCACCCACAAACAGGACCAAGCCTGGCCTGTTGAGGAGTGACGGACTCCATCCTAGCTGGAGGGGTGCTCTCATCTTATCTACGAACATAGACAGGGCTCTAACTACTCTAGCTCCACAATGAAATAGGGTGCAGGCCAGGCAGCAGGCTGTTAGCCAGCCTGCCAGCTTAGTGGAGTCTGCCACTAGCACAGTCAGTGTAGTCAGCTCAGCTATCCCCATTGAGACCATGTCTGTGCCTCGATCTAGGTTGGGCAAAATTAAAGATGGCGGTGTTCGCTTTAGCAATCTCACTAGTATAAAGACCTCCTCCATCCCTGCCATTATTGAAAGAGATTGTGATACCTCACATCTCAAAATAGGACTACTTAATGTTAGATCCCTCACTTCAAAGGCAGTCATAGTCAATGAACTAATCACTGATCATAATCTTCATGTGATTGGCCTGACTGAAACATGGCTTAAGCCTGATGAATTTACTGTGTTAAATGAGGCCTCATCCCCTGGTTACACTAGTGACCATATCCCCCGCGCATCCTGCAAAAGCGGAGGTGTTGCTAACATTTATGATAGCAAATTTAAATTTACCCCCAAAAAAACAACAACGACGTTTTCGTCTTTTGAGCTTCTAGTCATGAAATCTATGCAGCCTACTCAATCACTTTTTATAGCTACTGTTTACAGGCCTCCTGGGCCATATGCAGCATTCCTCACTGAGTTCCCTGAATTCCTATCGGACCTTGTAGTCATCGCAGATAATATTCACATTTTTGGTGACTTTAATATTCACATGGAAAAGTCCACAGACCCACTCCAAAAGGCTTTCGGAGCCATCATCGACTCAGTGGGTTTTGTCCAACTTGTCTCTGGACCTACTCACTGCCACAGTCATACTCTGGACCTAGTTTTGTCCCATGGAATAAATGTTGTGAATCTTAATGTTTTTCCTCATAATCCTGGACTATCGGACCACCATTTTATTACGTTCGCAATCGCAACAAATAATCTGCTTAGACCCCAACCAAGAAGCATTAAAAGTCGTGCTATAAATTCTCAGACAACCCAAAGATTCCTTGATGCCCTTCCAGACTCCCTCTGCCTGCACAAGGACGTCAGAGGACAAAAATTAGTTAACCACCTAACTGAGGCACTCAATTTAACCTTGCGCAATACCCTAGATGCAGTTGCACCCCTAAAAACATTTGTCATAAGAAACTAGCTCCCTGGTATACAGAAAATACACAAGCTCTGAAGCAAGCTTCCAGAAAATTGGAACGGAAATGGCGCCACACCAAACTGGAAGTCTTCCAACTAGCTTGGAAAGACAGTACCGTGTAGTATCGAGGAGCCCTCACTGCTGCTCGATCATCCTATTTTTCCAACTTAATTGAGGAAAATAAGAACAATCCGAAATTTATTTTTGATACTGTCGCAAAGTTAACTAAAAAGCAGCATTCCCCAAGAGAGGATGGCTCTCACTTCAGCAGTGATGAATTCATGAACTTCTTTGAGGAAAAGATCATGATCATTAGAAAGCAAATTACGGACTCCTCTTTAAATCTGCGTATTCCTCCAAAGCTCCGTTGTCCTGAGTCTGCACAACCCTGCCAGGACCTAGGATCAAGGGAGACACTAAAGTGTTTTAGTACTATATCTCTTGACACAATGATGAAAATAATCATGGCCTCTAAACCTTCAAGCTGCATACTGGACCCTATTCCAACTAAACTACAGAAAGAGCTGCTTTCTGTGCTTGGCCCTCCTATGTTGAACATAATAAACGGCTCTCTATCCACCGGATGTGTACCAAACTCACTAAAAGTGGCAGTAATAAAGCCTCTCTTGAAAAAGCCAAATCTTGACCCAGAAATTATAAAAAAACTAATCGGCCTATATCGAATCTTCCATTCCTCTCAAAAAATTGAGAAAAAGCTGTTGCGCAGCGACTCACTGCCTTCCTGAAGACAAACAATATACACGAAACGCTTCAGTCTGGTTTTAGACCCCATCATAGCACTGAGACTGCACTTGTGAAGGTTGTAAATTACCTTTTAATGACGTCAGACCGTGGTTCTGCGTCTGTCCTCGTGCTCCTAGATCTTAGTGCTGCTTTTGATACCATCGATCACCACATTCTTTTGGAGAGATTGGAAAACCAAATTGGTCTACATGGACAAGTTCTGGCCTGGTTTAGGTCTTATCTGTCGGAAAGATATCAGTTTGTCTCTGTGAATGGTTTGTCCTCTGACAAATCAACTGTACATTTCGGTGTTCCTCAAGGTTCCGTTTTAGGACCACTATTGTTTTCACTATATATTTTACCTCTTGGGGATGTCATTCGAAAACATAATGTTAAATTTCACTGCTATACGGATGACACACAGCTGTACATTTCAATGAAACAATGGTGAAGCCCCAAAATTGCCCTCGCTAGAAGCCTGTGTCTCAGACATAAGGAAGTGGATGACTGCAAACTTTCTACTCTTAAACTCGGACAAAACAGAGATGCTTGTTCTAGGTCCCAAGAAACAAAGAGATCTTCTGTTGAATCTGACAATTAATCTGGATGGTTGTACAGTCGTCTCTAATAAAACTGTGAAGGACCTTGGCGTTACTCTGGACCCTGATCTCTCTTTTGAAGAACATATCAAGACTGTTTCGAGGACAGCTTTTTTCCATCTACGTAACATTGCAAAAATCAGAAACTTTCTGTCCAAAAATGACGCAGACAAATTAATCCATGCCTGTAAGGGCTGTCGGGAGAGAGAGTAGACCAAGGCGCAGCGGAGTTAGTGTTCATCATGATTTTAATTAGAACAAAAGAGAACACTACACAAAAATAAGAAAACTGACAGCCAAACAGTCCTGTCAGGTGCAAAACACTCAACAGAAACAATTACCCACAAAACCCAAAGGAAAAACATGCTCCTTATGTGTGACTCCCAAACAGCAACAACGAGCTTCAGCTGTGCCTGATTGGGAGCCACACACGGCCCAAAACAAAGAAATACAAAAACATAGAGAAAGGAACATAGAAAGCCCACCCAATGTAACACCCTGGCCTAACCAAAATAAAGAACAAAAAACCCCTCTCTATGGCCAGGGCGTTACAATGCCTTTGTTACTTCTAGGTTGGACTACTGCAATGCTCTACTTTCCGGCTACCCGGATAAAGCACTAAATAAACTTCAGTTAGTGCTAAATACGGCTGCTAGAATCCTGACTAGAACCAAAAAATTGTATCATATTACTCCAGTGCTAGCCTCCTACACTGGCTTCCTGTTAAGGCAAGGGCTGATTTCAAGGTTTTACTACTAACCTACAAAGCATTACATGGGCTTGCTCCTACCTATCTATCTTTCCGATTTGGTCCTGCCGTACATACCTACATGTACGCTACGGTCACAAGATGCGGGCCTCCTAATTGTTCCTAGAATTTCTAAGCAAACAGCTGGAGGCAGGGCTTTCTCCTATAGAGCTCCATTTTTATGGAATAGTCTGCCTACCCATGTGAGAGACGCAGACTCAGTCTCAACCTTTAAGTCTTTACTGAAGACACATCTCTTCAGTAGGTCCTATGATTAAGTGTAGTCTGGCCCAGGGGTGTGAAGGTGAACGGAAAGGCTGGAGCAACGAACCGCCCTTGCTGTCTCTGCCTGGCCGGTTTCCCCTCTTTCCACTGGGATTCTCTGCCTCTAC
Source organism: Salmo trutta (assembly GCF_901001165.1). Classification (NCBI taxonomy): domain Eukaryota; kingdom Metazoa; phylum Chordata; class Actinopteri; order Salmoniformes; family Salmonidae; genus Salmo; species Salmo trutta. The sequence continues at coordinate 41,529,288 of NC_042960.1, read as the reverse complement.
CCCTATTACGGGGGCTGAGTCACTGGCTTACTGGTGTTCTTCCATGCCGTCCCTGGGAGGGGTGCGTCACTTGAGTGGGTTGAGTCACTGACGTGGTCTTCCTGTCTGGGTTGGCGTCCCCCCTTGGGCTGTGCCGTGGCGGAGATCTTTGTGGGCTATACTCGGCCTTGTCCCGGGATGGTATGTTGGTGGTTGGAGATATCCCTCCAGTGGTGTGGAGGCTGTGCTTTGGCAAAGTGGGTGGAGTTATATCCTACCTGTTTGGCCCTGTCCGGGGGTTTCATCGGATGGGGCCACAGTGTCTCCTGACCCCTCCTGTCTCAGCCTCCAGTATTTATGCTGCAGTAGTTTATGTGTCGGGGGGCTAGGGTCAGTCTGTCACATCTGGAGTATTTCTCTTGTCTTTTCCGGTGTCCTGTGTGAATTTAAATATGCTCTCTCTAATTCTCTCTTTCTCGCTTGCTTTTTATCTCTCGGAGGACCTGAGCCCTAGGACCATGCCTCAGGACTACCTGGCTTGATGACTCCTTGCTGTCCCCAGTTCACCTGGCCGTGCTGCTGCTCCAGTTCCAACTGTTCTGCCTGCAGCTATGGAATCCTGACCTGTTCGCCGGACGTGCTACCTGTCCCAGACCTGTTGTCCCAGACCTGCTGGAACCCTGACCTATTCACCGGACGTGCTACCTATCCCAGACCTGCTGTTTTCAACTCTAGAGACAGCAGGAGCGGTAGAGATACTCTCAAAGATCGGCTATGAAAAAGCCAACTGACACTTACTCTTGTGTTACTGACTTGTTGCACCCTCGACAACTACTATGATTATTATTATTTGACAATGCTGGTCATTTATGAACATTTGAACATCTAGGCCATGTGCTGTTATAATCTCCACCCGGCACAGCCAGAAGAGGACTGGCCACCCCTCATAGCCTGGTTCCTCTCTAGGTTTCTTCCTAGGTTTTGGCCTTTCTAGGGAGTTTTTCCTAGCCACCGTGCTTCTACACCTGCATTGCTTGCTGTTTGGGGTTTTAGGCTGGGTTTCTGTACAGCATCAGCTGATGTAAGAAGGGCTATATAAATACATTTGATTTGATTTGATTTAAAACACAAGGCCAATCTACGTTGGAGTTGCTTACCAAGACAACATTGAATGATCCTGAGTCACCTAGTTACAGTTTTGACATAAATCGTCTTGAAAATCTATGGCAAGACTAGAAAATGGCTGTCTAGCAATGATCAACAATCAACTTGACAGAGCTTGAATAATTTGTAAAAGAATATGAGAAAATATTGTACAATCCAGGTGTGCAAAGCTTTTAGAGACTTACACAAAAAGACTCACTCTTCGTACAAAGATTTGCAGATGTTATCGCAAGTGCAGCAAAATGCTTGGGTTTCAAGTTTCAACAGTGCATTGCAATACAAAACAATACCCACATAATAAAAAATAAAGAAAAAAATAAAGAAATTAATAAATATCAGAACAAGCAATGTCAGAGTCCGGAATCTAAATATTTAAAGTGGCAATCTGCAGTTGCTATATAAATGTTTTGACTTATAAATTACTGGCATGTACCCATGGATTCTTGAATAATATATCTTATAAATGCCTCAACGTTTGTAAATAAACACAATATAGCTTCAAAACATGGTTAAAACTCTAATTTTGATGTTATCGATGGTCAATCCTTTCATCCATAGCTCTGTCTATGAATTTGAGAGTGGTAACATTTCTCCAACCCCATCCCTCAGCTTTTTACAAAAACAGGGGTGGGGAAGACACTTTGTTATTGTGTCAACTGCTGATTTTCCCTTTAAAGTGACAGACTATTATTGAAAGTATCCTCAGAAAGGACACAAATCTACATTCCAGTCATTCTGCTGTAGCTTTCAGGGTTTAAGAACCCTCCCTGTCTCATACAACACAAAGCATGAATTAATTCTCTCACAACTGATGACAACCAGTCATCCAGGCTGATACGCTCCTCCCCAATTCCGTCTCTGCTCTCCCCATGGAGCCGAGCGCTCAGCAGTTGCAGGTGCAGCCATGAGTGGGAGACGTGGAAACTGGAATGTGGAGCTAACTTGTGCCGTGTTCACTCAGCAAATAGTTAGAGAGAGCCTGAGTCGGACTGACACATAGCTTTGATCATGCTTGTGAAAGTCTGAGAGAACATAAAGAGTTAAGAAAGCTCCTTCAAAGGATCTAGCATGCCGCGGGGAGGCTAGCTAGCAGAAACCAGCATTCGAGAACTGAAATACTGACTACACTGACTGAGTCATCAGAATTCAACTGCAGGGCCGCTGACCAGTTGTGTCAACACCAGTGAATTTAACGTTGAAGAAAAGGCTTTTTTTTCTCTGACACTGACTAGCACAAAGTAAATCACAATATGAACAGTTTTCAACTGTCTCAACTTAAAAGCTCAACTTTAAGAGATTACTTTTTCTGAGAAATGATACCTAAACAAAGAGAGGAAAACCATAACAAGATGGCAACTTCAAACAGCCCAGTGTTTTGTAACTAAAGCCTTGCTAGCCCGCCCAAAGCGGATATGGGGTTGAGAAGTGTTTCTCTTTGTTTGTGCTGTTTTCCCCTAAACCTGTCAGCCTGTCTCCCAGACCAGTCACACTGGGCAGCTAAAGGGAGTACTCAGAACTGCTGGACACTCCTTTTCAACTATTCTTAACTAACAAATACTGTACATCAGTGGGGGCTCCTCAGTGGAGGAAGGGGAGGACCATCCGCCTCAATGAATTTCATAAAAATGTCAATTGTAAAACACTTAAAATTGTACTTTTTTTTAGAAAACTATACTAAATATTATCACGTCACCAAATAATTGATGAAAACACACTATTTTGCAAAGAAGGTCTACAGCAGCCTGAACAGCACTCTGTAGGGTAGCACCATGGTGTAGCCAGAGGACAGCTAGCTTCCGTCCTCCTCTGGGTACATTGACTTCAATACAAAAACCTAGGAGGCTCATGTTTCTCACCCCCTTCCATAGACTTACACAGTAATTATTATTGTTCGCTGCTCTGGCACCCCAATGGTGGAACAAGCTCCCTCACGACGCCAGGACAGCGGAGTCAATCACCACCTTCCGGAGACACCTGAAACCCCACCTCTTTAAGGAATACCTGGGATAGGATAAAGTAATCCTTCTAACCCCCCCCCCCCCCTTAAAAGATTTAGATGCACTTATTGTAAAGTGGTTGTTCCACTGGATATCATAAGGTGAATGCACCAATTTGTAAGTCGCTCTGGATAAGAGCGTCTGCTAAATGACTTAAATGTTAACACGCTAGTTCTATTAGCTATGCTGACTATGACGTTACTTTAGCTAATATAGTGACAACGATGTAGGCTGTGTGTAGCGGTTTGGCTTGGAAAGTTTTTTTTACCTGGTCACATACAGCTGATGTGTTGTGCATTGAAGTCCACAAGCGAAGGGACAAGGTGAGAGGAGAGAGCACAGATGCGAGAAGGAATACAACGTGGCTGCTATGAATGTGAACTGTGTTTACGAGTGATCAGGGGTGTATTCATTCTGCCGATTCTGTTGAAAAATGTTTCTTAAACGGAAGCAAACAGAACAAAACAGGGATAAATATACCTGAATTTGTCCAATAGAAACTCTTGTTCGCAAATGTTGGACTAATGATAGGGATAATTCAAGTATGACTTAGTAGCCTAAACCTATCACTGTTACATTGAACTGGGTGAATGAAATATGAATGACAGTCATCCCCCCCAAAATCGTCCTCCCTCATCTTACACGGCACTGACCGCCACTGCTGTACATCTACACTTAAAATAGCCTGCCTGCCTGCCCTGTCTTAGGCCCACAGTTACAGGGCAGGCAGGTTGACAGTGTGCCACAGCCTTTTGTGAAGTGAAAATCCCTGTAACTAGAGAACCTTCAAAGCTCAGCCTCTCTATAAGAAATGGATCAAAGCTGACAGCATTCACTGGATTCCTCCAAGTATGCAAGGCCATGGGATAGACAACATTCTCGCTCTCTCTCTGACTCCCACGGCTGAGAGAGACTGATGTTTGTATGTGATTTGTTCCCACCAAAGTTTTATCATTGGGACCCAATTCCTCACACTACAAGGTCTGTTTCCCTTTCCTGTGGGGGGCTTTAGTAACAGGCACTGTTTATCTCTCTGTGCAGCCCTGGACAAATCTCTCTAACTGGCCATGTCAGAATACACATATTTGAGTACAAAATAGTAGGCCATTTGAGTATGTGAAAAAATAACGTTTTATAGTATGTATAAAATCGAGTATATGTTAAATGCCCGGATGTCATAGTAATTTCAGCTTTGACAACAGCTGATTAGATATGGGTATGCGCTACCGAAATCAACAAATAGCGGTTAACAACGCAATCGCTGTCACGTCCTGACCATAGTAAGATGTGATTTTCTATTGTAGAGTAGGTCAGGGCGTGACAGGGGGTGTTTTGTGTTTTTCTATGTTTTCTATTTCTATGTTTAAGTTCTAGTTTTTCTATTTCTATGTTGTTGTTTTTTGGATTGATCTCCAATTGGAGGCAGCTGGTCCTCGTTGCCTCTGATTGGAAATCATATTTAAGTAGGGGTTTTTCTTCCTGGGTTTTGTGGGTGATTATATTTTGAGCAGTGTTTGTGTCTCTCTGCGTCACGGTTTGTTGTTTTGTCGATTCAGTTATTTATGTATTGCAAAGTTTCACGGATTTAATAAAATGTGGAACTACAACCACGCTGCACTTTGGTCCGCTCCTTTCGACAGCCGTGACAATCGCGTATTCTCGGTATGCAAAAATATGTTTTATGGTATGTGAATTTTCAAAAATCTAGTATGCTTTAATAAATGCCAGGATGTTGTAATATTTTCAGCTTTTTTTGTAGAATTCGCTGCACACTTTTCGTGAATCTCACAGCCTCACATTGGAAGAGGCAGGCTGCGAGTTTTGATAGCTAGATCTCTTCAAGTAAACAACAAAACAACTTGGAAGATGGCGAATAGCAAAGCTTCTGCGGTGGTGTTAAAATGGAAGTTGTTTTTGTTGTCCTTAAAATTATCACGAATATTTCATCGTAAGAGACAATTTATGCTTGATCAAAAAATGTGGTTGGAGGCTCTGTATAGAAGGTGTGACGCAATTTTGGAGCCTCCATAGGCATACAAAGGTCAAATTGAGCTTCGTACCACATCGCCGTTCCCACATTTTGTAACAATGTGGAGGGCACTGTATAGCTATGATTGCTTGACGGTAGGTGGAGGCAGGAGGTCCTGTATAAACACAAACTCACTTCCTTGACATCTTCCTTCACAACAGCTCTGCTCAACAGCGCTACTCTGCTCCACAAAGAAGTATGAATGCCCTGACTTCTGCAGAGGCCGAATCAACGTAAATGCTGCACGGCCAATGCAGATGTCAGATTGACCATGCAGAGCCTTTCACGTTACATCTTTGAAATCAGATCTGCAGCCTGCATCTAGCTACGTGCATTAGTAGTAATTAGAGGTTAGCTATAACTGTTCGAATGGTAACATTAGTTACAGGGTTACTTACTTGCTGCGACAACTTCATATTTAACATTAACCTAGTTAGCTACTTGTTGTAAATACCAGGGCTTGTGTTCAAACTGTTGCAGGGTCTGATCACAATATCAGGCATTTAATTCAGTGGCGAACACGGCAAGAGAAATGCCACAAAAAAAGGTTGAGTAAGTCATGTGGCTCTCTTGCCATTGGCTATAGCTAACGTTTGTAACATGGTAGCCTACATTCCTATTTTCCACTGTGGTGCTGGTTCCAACACTTCTCTTTTTTTCTAGTTCTCCTGATTTGTCACGTTGGTTCATCTGTGTTGAGCCGATTGTAATTTTCATGCTATTATTAGCTTTCATGCTAATAACGGTTACAGCCTGAATGGGTCAAGCTCAGTGGTATACATTTTTTGGGGTGAACCCAAAATTAAGAGTATTGTATTGGACAATATACAAATGTTTTTGAGAAAGATACAATTTTATTGAGTAAATGTATTTATTGGTTTCTTTTCATTTTGATAAGAGATTGAAAATGCAATGAATTGAAGGTTATTTGTTGATGTAAAAATCTAAATGTACAGATTTTAAGGTTGTCATTAGATTTGGGGTGGGATGGCCAGAAATTGTTGGTCCCCAGAAATTCTGGCGGAAAAAATGGGGTCCCCGCTGAAAAAGTTTGAATACCACTAGTTAAGCTAGTTTCATTGCACATAACCGCTTATGGTGATAGTAATGGTAAGCTTCACTCTACTTTGCTCATGTTTTGGTTAATATTGTGCTTCATCTTACGTCTTTTCAGGATCTATATAAAGGAGTGTGAGCTGGAGAGGCAGCTGTCACCTGCATGGGTGAAAAAGAAGTGGGAGAACCATGAGCGAAAAATAAATGGTACGCTACTGCATGTCATCTTGGCATTTATAGCTGTGCCGTACTTGGCTAATAAAGTACCCCTTTTCTCTGAGAGCAATGACACTTTCCCATCTATTTCCTATGCTTCACCAGCTTCACTATTTCCTATGCTTCACGTAAGTGTGAAGATATACATGCTAGAAAGGTGCAAGTATTGCAGAGAAATGTACTGCAGTTGGCATAATACCTTTTACATTGCTTTACATGCAGTATGTTTGATGCTGAAGGCGAACCTTTTCCATAGTTTCAGAAGTTGAAAGCTCCCCCCAACGGAGTTAGCATGGAGGGAGTGGAGGCCACAGCCGCATCCTGGAAATGATATGCGGTGATGGATGAGGAGATGATGGACCGGTCATCATCTCCTCATCCTCCCTAGGTGCAGCCGTGGGCTCCTCTCCCCTCCAGAAGGGTCCAGATGTGGATGCTGGATAAAGAGTGGGAGAAGGAGGTGACTGCCAGGGAGGCCCGCCTATTTAGAGTCCAGGGAGGCATGCCATTTTAGAGGCCATGATTAAGAAGTTGTTTTATGTATTTTGTATGTATTTTATTTATAGATAATATTTATTCATTTTGTACTGTTTTTGGTGTAGTCCTTTTTTTTTTAAACCCAAAGTGGATTTCTGTTCTCATTGAAAAGTGTTTCTTGTTTGTAATATTTGATAGTGGTACATTTACTGTTGGTATGTTTAACTTTCAACATAAAAAAGTGCACTCGCACTTCTGAGCTATCTTGTTGCAGGTGTATGGTTACAATTAAATAAGTTGAAAGAAAAAAGAAACCAGCACATTGCTCTTGCTAGAATACTATTTTTAATGAAGCTTACTTGTCGGTCGCTTGGCCTTCAAAGCTTTTCAGCTCTACTAAACTAAATAAACCATCTTTGGTATAATAAAAATAGATTTCATTTCTATAGCGCTATTTATAACAATCTTAAAGTGCGTCAAAAGCAAAATGACAAGTATTACATTGTCCCGAGTAGCCTAACTATAGTTGGCCAGGTCAACCAAAAGAGGCCAAGTCTTTGAATCCTCCAAAGATGGAGAAGGACAGTTCATGGCTTGATCAGAGGAAGGTGGTCGGGGAGATGGTTGATGAAGATGGAGTCTGGTGACGATATTGTAGAGAGCTAGCTGCTCTGGGAACTAGCCTGAGTCATGTAGCCACTGGACTCAAGTATCGGTAGCTGCTGCCCAATATGGCGACCGGAGAATGGGCGAGTGGGTGTGTTGAAAGGAGTGGTTGTATGGAAAGCGAATCAGCTAATTGGGCAGATTTGTTGCCACTCAAGACCGTTTGGTGTGACTGCTACTGGGTATCACGGTCATGTCACCGGCAGTAGCTAATGTTTATATCAAGTAGAAATAAAAATATATAACTCATATTGATGTCACCTTGATACATACATATACATACAGTCTACTAATCAATGGGGAGGGCATGAAACGAAACAACACCGGGACACAGAGCACATCGCTCGCGCTTGACAAGTACTACTGTCTGGCACCAGCGTGGGAAGTAGCAACCAGTAGCCAATATCTGGGTAACAGTCACAGCGCATGAAGCAACAGTACACCTATCATCAATATTTTTTATAAAAAACAAATAATCGCAGGTTTTATAACTGAAAATGCACAATTATTTGTGTAAAACCAACAGCGAAATATGACTTAGACTCATCCTCTGGCAGCTTCATGAAATAGTACCCACCAGTCTCAACGTCAACAGTGAAGCGGCAACTTCGGGATGCTGGCCTTGTAGGTGGAGTTGCAAAGAAAAAGCCATATCTCAGACTGGCCAATAAAAATAAAAGATTAAGATGGGCAAAATAACACAGACACTGGACAGAGGAACTATGCTTAGAAGGCCAGCATCCCGGAGTCGCCTCTTCACTGATGAATTTGAGACTGGTGTTTTGCAGGTACTATTTAATGAAGCTGCCAGTTGAGGACTTGTGAGGCGTCTGTTTCTCAAACTAGACACTCTAATGTACTTTTCCTCTTGCTCAGTTGTGCACCGGGGCCTCCCACTCCTCTTTCTGTTCTGGTTAGAGCCAGTTTGCGCTGTTCTGTGAAGGGAGTAGTACACAGCATTGTACGAGATCTTCAGTTTCTTGGCAATTTCTCGCATGGAATAGCCTTCATTTCTCAGAACAAGATTAGAGTTTCTGAAGAAAGTTCTTTGTTTATGGCCATTTTGAGCCTGTAATCGAACCCACAAATGCTGATGTTCCAGATAGTCAACTAGTCTAAAGAAGGACAGTTGTATTGCTTCTTTAATAAGCATAATAGTTTTCAGCTGTGCCAACATAATTGCAAAAGGGTTTTCTAATAATCAATTAGCCTTTTAAAATGATGAACTTGGATTAGCTAAGACAACGTGCCATTGGAACACAGGAGTGATGGTTGCTGATAATGGGCCTCTGTACGCCTATGTAGATATTCCATTCAAAATCAGCTGTTTCCAGATACAATAGTCCTTTACAACATTAACAATATCTACACTGTATTTCAGATCAATTTGATGTTATTTTAATGGACAAAAAATGTGCTTTTCTTTCAAAAAGAAAGGACATTTCTAAGTGACCCCAAACTTTTGAACGGTAGTGTATATATATTTCCTGAGCTTTCTTCTCTCCTAGATATAAGCCAGACACCTCAAAACCTTATTCCTTTTGATGTATTTTTTGACTGTCTTTCCTGTCATTTATGAATGTGTTGTTCAAAGCATTTCTATGGGCTTTAGTGGTAAAGGCCAAACTCAATATTTTATGTCAATAATAAAAAATATATACGGTGCCTTCGGAAAGTATTCAGACCCCCTGACCTTTTCCACATGTTGTTACATTACAGCCTTATTCTAACACGTATTCAATTGTTGTTGTTTTTCCAGCAAACTACACACACTACCCCATAATGACGAAGCAAAAAAAGGTGTTTAGAAATGTTTGCACATTTTTTACAAATAAAAACTGAAATATCACATTTGCATAAGTATTCAGACCCTTTATTCAATACTTTGTTGAAGCACTTCTGGCAGCAATTACAGCATTGAGTCTTCTTGAGTATGACGCTACAAGCTTGGCACACCTGTATTTGGGGAGTTTATCCCATTCTTCTCTGCAGATCCTCTCAAGCTCTGTCAGGTTGGATGGGGAGCGTTGCTACACAGCTATTTTCAGGTCTCTAAAGAGATGTTCGATCGGGTGTAAGTCCGGGCTCTGGCTGGGCAACTCAAGGACATTCATAGATTTGTCCCGAAGCCACTCCTGCATTGTCTTGGCTGTGTAGTTAGGGTTGTTGTCCTGTTGGAAGGTGAACCTTTGCCTCAGTCTGAGGCCCTGAACGCTCTTGAGCAGGTTTTCATCAAGGTTCACTCTGTACTTTGTGCCATTCATCTTTGCCTCGATCCTGACTGGTCTCCCAGTCCCTGCCACTGAAAAACATCCCCACAGCATGATGCTGCCACCACCATGCTTCACCGTAGGGATGGTGCCAGGTTACCTCCAGACTTGACGCTTGGCATTCAGGCCGAAGAGTTCAATCTTGGTTTCAACAGAACAGAGAATCTTGTTTCTCATGGTCTGAGAGTCTAGGTGCCTTTTGGCAAACTCCAGGCGGGCTGTCATGTGCCTTTTACAGAAGAGTGGCTTCCGTCTGGCCACTCTACCATAAAGGCCTGATTGGTGGAGGGCTGCAGAGATGGTCGTCCTTCTGGAAGTTTCTCCCATCTCCACAGAGGAACTCCAGAGCTCTGTCAGAGTGACCATCAGGTTCTTGGTCACCTCCCTGACCAAAGCCCTTCTCCCCCAATTGCTCAGTTTGGCCAGGCGGCCAGCTCTAGGAAGAGTTTTGGTGGTTCCATACTTCTTCCATTTAAGAATGATGGAGGCCAATGTGTTTTTGGGGACCTTCAATGCTGCAGAATTTTTTGGGGACCTTCAATGCTGCAGACCTTCAATGCTGCAGCTCTACGGACAATTCCTTCAACCAGTTTTTGCTCTGACATGGACTGTCAACTGTGGGACCTTATATAGACAGGTGTCTGCCTTTCCAATCATGTCCAATCAATTGAATATCATAATTAATGAAAACAGGATGCACCTGAGCTCAATTTCGAGACTCTTAGCAAAGGCTTTGAATACTTATGTAAATACGTTTTTTTATTTTTTACTATATTTGCAAAAAAATCTAAAAACTGTTTTCGCTTCATCATTATGGGGTATTGTGTGTAGATTGCTGAGCATTCTTAGTTATTTAATCTGTTTTAGAATAAGGCTGTTACGTAACAAAATGTGGAAAAAGTCAAGGGGTCTGAATACTTTCCGAAGGCACTGTATATTATACCTAAAAGGGTCCTAAAAAGTAGGCAAAACAGATTTTGGACAAGGCCACTCTCTCTCCATACTCTTCCTGTATCTCCAGCTGTTACCCTACACTGATTTTCCACACCGGTAACAAACCTGTTGTTTCCATTGTCATCTTCGCATGAACATCTTGGAAACTCTGATCTCAATTTGCATAATATGAAAAATAGCAGGGAATCGCAGGGGTGACAGGCGAGGGGGATGTTCCCGAGTGTGATTGAAAAATCTAGCAGCTGTGATTGGAAAAATATGGAAAGTTTAAACAGGAAATCGTAGGGTAGATGTGTGTCTTTGGGTGCTGTAAGCCTGGAGTGATCCAACTTTATCAACTACAGATGGCCAGCACTCATAAATATGGCTATTTTGTCCTCTGTGAGTTTCTTCCAGCACAGATTAATGTCTATCGGAGCCTGTTGTTGGCAACAAACACTGTATAACTTCCACTGTGTGAGAGAAGAGAGACAAGCAAATGTGTGTTTTGTAGAGAACAATGTGGAACATGTTGTCTTTCTGTCTGACAGATAGGACAGAGGAGAGAAACCTCTGCTCTGCCAGCGTGACAGATAAAGAAGATTACAGTTACCAGTGGTGTCCTGTCCAGTCCCAAATCCTACAGGCTTAGTCACATCTCAATACAACACAATATAACTGAATTAATATTGGCTAGGATGGAAAAAAACTGATATTTCAGTTAAGGCCACTTACGTATATTGTTTTCTAAAGGAGAGGAGACTGACACATTTCAATCTGTCTGCTAGCTACACATTAGTAGTGGGAAGGTGGTTGAACACTAAGACAAGAAGAGCTACAGTGGGGACCGTATTTATTGACACCCTTAATTAAGCTGAGGAAAAATGACTGTATAAAATAAATAATTCAAATACTGAGTTATATTGTATTCTCAAACTGGGAAATGATACTTTTTACTAATACAATTGCTCAGAGAAAAATATTTTGTTTAACAAGTAATATCTTGTAACAAGTAAGGTATGGGTCAAAATAATTGACGGCTGTTTTTAATACCTTTCAATAACTTGCGAGGATAACAGCACTGAGCCTTTTTCTAAAATGTTTTATGAATTTGAATACACTTTGTGAGGGATCTTACACCATTCCTCCATACAGAATCCTTCCCCAGATCCTTGATATCCTTTGTCTGCGCTTAAGGTTTTCAATGGGCTTCAAGTCCGGAGACTGAGATGGCTGTTGCAAAATGTTGATTTTGTGGCCAATTAACAATTTATTTGTGGATTTTGATGTGTGCTTGGGGTTAATGTCTTGTTGGAAGAGCCACTTGCTGCCAAGTGTTATCCTGCTGGCAGATGCAACCAGGTTTTTGGCTAAAATGTCCTGGTACTGGTATCAAGTTCAACAATTTCAAACCCCAAGTATTTCAATGCAAATCATTAACATGATTACCATTCATTCTCACAATCCAGGATGACATCACAATTAACTACATTTCTCACCAATCAACTGTCTCTTCACGTACACCTGCAGAGACAAGCAGCTGTATGTAACCGATGTGAAATGGCTAGCTAGTTAGCGGGGTGCACGCTAATAGCGTTTCAATTGGTGACGTCACTCGCTCTGAGACCTTGAAGTAGTTGTTCCCCTTGGCTTTTGTGGAGCGATGGGTAACGATTCTTCGAGGGTGGCTGTTGTCGATGTGTGCAGAGGGTCCCTGGTTCGAGCCCAGGTAGGGGCGAGGAGAGGGACGGAAGCTATGCTGTTACATGTAGTCCATCTGTATTCTTACACACGACACATTAGCTCGCATACACTTTGTTCATAGAATTTGAAAAATTTAAATACACATTTCACCTGACAGTGAAATTATGCAGATCTATCCAACTTAAACTTCATTTGTGAGATAAAACGTACGGACTCTCTTCCTACTTCTCACATTAGTGAGAGTTCCCTTCCTCATCAGTGAGTACCCACTGGGCACAAACTGGTTAAATTAACATTATTTTAACATAATTTGTCAATGTATTATGACAAAAATACATTGGATTTGAACAAAGAACAAAGACATCAACATAAACTGTTGTTTTGAGGGTGAAATTTCAACCACAGGACTACGTCATCATGATAACCAATTTTCAACATAGACAAACCTTATATAAAATATGTTGAATTTGTACCTTTCAAACAACATCTGATCTTCAATGTAATATCCACTATAAGAAAAAAAACAGCTCTGCTTAGCTTTGATATTTGTCACTGACTATTACCAATGCGCTATCATGGGAATGATTGTTAAGAAATCTCCACTTAATGAATTCACTGTTGATATCTAAATCATTCCAAAGGGTAGGTTTAACAGAGCAAATTAAATGTAACCATACTTTATCAATCATATATTATCAATTATATTATTTAGGCCTATACAGCATTTGGGAAGTCATCAACAGTTATTGTTTAAATTCAGCCCAGGATTCAATCAAAAATAGATAATACATAAAGGCCTCAGGTTTCAAGCTTTGGTTGATTTCAAATTGATCAAGTTATTAATGTTGGATTCACGTCTCCATCTCAACCAAAAATCTAAGTTAAAAAATAGGACTAAATCAAATCAAACTGCATCTAAAGTGCATTTAAAGTTTGATTTGACTAACTCCCATTCTTTTTTCGATTTCTGGTCGAAATAGAGACGTGAATCCAACATGTAAATAGCCTACAGTTAAGGCTATCTTACAAACTAATGTAACAGTATTTATTCAACCTTAAAATGACTAACACATCCATGGCCCCATTGAGGTTACTGTAACAATAAATGTAATCATAGAAAGCGTGCATGTACCAGATAGCATGCAAAGGTTGTAGGTCTGTGGAAATCTCCACAAATGCTATAATAATCTGTGCAGAATCTCGAACCGCATTGATCACTAGCGCCATGTACTTTAATGTAAACGCAACTGCAATCCAGGTAATTTGGTTTTGCTATTAGATGAAGCACAGAGATAACACATTAAGGTTGTATAAATAGTATAAATAAACAAAATATCTGACATTGTATTCCCAATTGAACTTTGTTGTGTTTTAAAATAGTTAAAAGCGCAGTGATAACACATTTAGGTGACAACTGAACAAAATTCTGACATTGATTTTCCATTGGAATTTGGTTGTGCTATTAGATGGTTGAAAGCATAATGATAACATATTGGGAAGTCAACACAATTTCGGCTGTCTTTTTGAGATGGTGAAAATAGGTTGTAATCTCATTGATCAACGTATCAACCAAATATGATCCAATTCTCCACGCTGAAATGACGTGGTGTGCCCAGTGGGTACCTGCTTTTCAGTGGCACCCCATCTCAGCACTGGTCCCCAGTCTTGGGGTTTCAGATGATAAATGAACTAAGTTAAAACCTGTTCGATGTAATTCATATGTAATCTATGTAATCGCAAAAGTAATTATTTATCAATATGGACAAAACAATACCTTGTAATCCATCTCAAAAAGCACAAGAAAGAGGATTTTGACACTCACCATCTCAGATTGTTCTGAATTTGTTTCTGTTGTTAGAAATAGATAAGATTGGCCTTCCAAGTGGCACAGCGGTCTAAGGCACTGCATCGCAGTGCTTGAAGCGTTACAACAGACCCGGGTTCAATCCCAGGCGGTGTCACCGGCCATGGCTGGGAGTCCCATAGGGTGGCGCACAATTGGCCCAGCATCGACCTGGTTAGGGGAGGGTTTGGCTGGGGGGGGGGCTTTACTCTGCTCATCTCACTCTAGCGACTCTCTGTGGCAGGCCGGGCGCCTGCAGGCTGACTTCGGACGTCAGTTGAAAGGTGTTTCCTCCGACACATTGGTGGCGCTGGCTTCCGGGTTAAGAAGCATGGTTTGGCGGGTCATGTTTCAAAGGACACATGACTCGACCTTCGCTTCTCTCTAGCCCGTTGGGGAGTTGCAGCGATGAGACAAGATCGTAATTGGATATCATGAAATTGGGGAGAAAAGTAATATAAGATTAGCATCCCTACATTATTTTGTTGAAATAAAATTTGATCTCTGGACAATTAAGCTTATTGATTGCACCCAAATTTACCATTTTAATTTATAGGATTCATATAATATTCAACAAATATAGTGTATAACATGGACCCCAAAAAATTCAAACAATGAATTAGACATGAGGAATCCAATGAAATTATCTAAAGTCACCCAATGTGCGGGGGAACAGGTTAGTCGAGGTAATTGAGGTAATATGTACATGTAGGTAGAGGTAAATTGACTATTCATGGATAATAATGTATGCATTCACTACTGCATTCACTACTGTAAGTCGCTCTGGATAAGAGCGTCTGCTAAATGACTAAAATGTAAAAAAATGTAAATGTAATAATCAGAGAGAAGCAGCAGCAAAAACACGTGCACAACTCTGGGGCAAAACAACCAGTGTTGGCTTAGATTGTTGACAACATGTAAACTATATTTCGTCTCGAATGTTTATTGAAAACATGAATACATTTGCACAATGAGCACTTGTTGTCTCTCAAATACATTGTTACAGTTGTTTGTTAGCTAGTGAATTTTTGCCATATTAGCATTGACATGAAATTAGCCAAAACACATCAAAACAAGACATGGTATCAAGATAAAACGAGCTGAAACAAGTCACTTAAGATTCCCGACATGGCAGTTGCTTGCATATGTTGGTAGCGATCTGGCCATCCAGAATCACAACAACTTACGGACCAATTGAAGCGTGTGCATCGTTTTTGTGACGTTGTTAGCTAACCCATCTATTAGGTGACTATTTTTATAAAGAATCCCAACCCCATGTTAAAGGGATAGTTCACCCAATTTACAAACTGAGAAATTGGTTTTCTTACCCTGTAAATTGGTTTTCTGACCCTGTAAGAACGGACGTGCATGCACACACACACACACAGCAATCCCTGAGAGGATAGATCCCATGCTGCATGGTCTCTTCATATCACCATTACTCTTATTGGATTTCATTTAGGCCCATGTAGAGGTAAGTGCAGGCTGATTGTCTCAAAGGACAGTGAGAGGAGAAATGCATTTAACACTCCATCTAACAAGGCACACAGGCCAGATGGGCGGTATTCAGGCTAACACAACAACTGAATACAAACACATGAGGGGAAACCATTTCAGTGGCTGACATCTCGACAATAACATAGGGCCTAGTCTACTTAACATACTCTACACGAAGGATACATGAATAACCACCAAACTGATATGATGTCTGAGCGCTTTATATGCAACACACATTGACTAATTACTGGACACCACAACCCTTTTAGTGTTGTTACTTCAATAAACTCCACTCATATAACACCTCTACTTACCCCAGGCCATGGTAAAAGAGAAACACCCAGGTCTAACTTGGTCTTCTCAGACACCAGCTCTGCTTTATTCCTCTTATCTACCTCTGTGGGCGAGAGATATTCATGTTCTGCTCTGTAGTTCTACTAACAGTTCTGTTCATCTTTATCTATACGTGAGTGTAGTTCAACACAGTTCTAAACACGTCTCTGTGAGGGATGCACCCTTGTTTCACAGTTCTTCTACAATTGAGAGAGAGCAAGCCAGAGAGATGGAGATAGATGGTGTGTGTGTGTGTGTCTGAGAGAGATAGAGCTCTTTTTTAGCTTATGTCTGTACATTCCCCACTTTTGATCCACTCTGACGCACCATCACCTTCAATCAACACCTTCAAATACTATAGCTCTCGGTCCGTCAGATATGCTTCTTTAACTGCAGCCATTGTGTGCTCTGACCACAGAGCTAGGTTTAAACAGCCAGTGTTTCGTTGGGCAAAGAGCATGATTAAACGCTGTTACCATCATCCAATTATAACACTGTATAATAATTGTGAGATTCCATCATGTTGTGTGTAGCGAAATGGGTTGATGGTGAATTGTTTGGAGTGCCTAACTAGACATCTTATAGCCCAGCCATGTCATTACCCAGCTGGTGGACCACAACGGGACACAGTATCAAAGGTACTGACTGTATTATGCAACAACAACACTGGCCATAACACTGTCATTATACAGTTCATAACTGAGGGAAATGCTGGAAATGCTGAACATTGATGATGAAGATGACTATACGTTGCGTTTATAACAGTGCTTTTCACTAAGTGTCAGCCAGCCCCTAATTCCACCCATGTTGAACAATTGTGCATCCACTTCATAGTTATCACTGTACAACTGCAATACTGGAGATCCTTGGATGAACTTCATGTCTTTTCATGCAGTTTTATCCATATCTATGGCCTGGGGATTCTGAAAGCACTGATTCTGAGTTTATGTAATAGGATGAAAGCAGGCACTCTACTGAGGCCCTAATTCTGAAGAGACACAATAGATTACACTTTTATCTGAGCTAGTAACTTCACTCCACTGACTGGCTTTGCTGTGAAATAATTATCCAGTTGTAATCCTCTGAAAGGAGAGTTTCAAAGAACTGGCAGGCAGGAGAAGAGGAAGCCAGATCAAAGCGACTGGATTAACTGATCTATAGCAGGGGTGCACAATTAGAATTCAAAGAGGTCCAGTGACTAACAGTTTCTCCCCCCAAAGGTCCAAACCATTAAAATGTCTAATGTGCTCTATGATTTGGGGGCATATGTAGTTCTTGTATATGCATAGCTAATAAAGTACTACATTTCAATAACATTTCAACAATATTTATTGCACATTTTCAATGCAGACACAAACATGAGGTAATATAAATATGCAGCCTATTCATAGATAAAAGTAGGCCAATCACAAATGTTCTCATTTCAAGCAAAACAAGACTGCATCTTCACAAAAAAAGTGCCTGTTTCTGAAAAAAGTGCTTTGATTTTTGAACAAATAAGAAACCACAGATTTAATATTTATCTTTCCTACTCTCTCCCGCTTCACTTGTCCATCTCTCTTCTTTAGTGAGAGAAATGGGCTTTTGCTTGCGCTGCCAGTAATTTGAACCTTGGCTGGAATGGAGCCAGTGCCATTCTCATGCACATATGTAGGTGCTCATTGGTGAGTCTCGAGCGGTACTTATTTTTAATGATGTTCATAGTGTAGATAGAAGACTCACAACTGTATGTGGAGCCAAACATGGTCAAGATGTGTAGTGCTACTTTGGTTAGACCAGGGAACACAGTCTCAGACACAGCCTCCAGCCAGAAAGTGTCATGATCAGTTAGTTGAAAGTGCTCTCTTAGTGCAACATTTGCTTGCAGATCAATCAGTTCTATCTGTAGAGATCCAGCATGTGCCCACTTGAAGGTCTGTGTCACCTCCTTTGAAAATCCCCTGACATCTGTGATGAGAAATGGATTCTCAATTAGAAGGAGCTGATGTCCAAGGCTGAAGCTGTCGAAGCGATTTCTGAAGTTTCCAATCAGCTTATCTATGAAGTCAACATGAGGAGACATCTTTCTCACCCTGAATCTGTTCCTGCACTTTTGGGAAGTGTGCACAGTCTCCTTGAAGATCTTCCTTGAACACTTCCAGTTTCCTCTGGAAAGAGCAGACAGATGTCATCAAATCACAAACTCAATTGTTCTTGCCCTGTAGTTTCACGTTGAGCTCATTAAGGTGTGATGTGATGTCTACCAAAAAAGCAACGATATCCATTTTGTTCTCGTCTTGCAAAAATGTTTTAAACTGTGTTACCTTCTGACTCTTGAGCTGTACTAGGAAAGCTGTTATTTCCTTTCGAATGGACCAAAAGCGTTCCAACGCCTTGCCTTTACTGAGCCATCTTACGTTGTGCAGCAGTAGGTCATTTGCATTTGCCTCAACTTCTTTCAGGAATTTCTCAGCAGGCGATGTTGATGAGATGAGGATGCCCTGAGGAAGTTGATGAGTCTCATCATTGTATTCATCACTTCAGCATACTCTTCTGACAGATTGGCGCACAGGACAGACTGATGAATGATGCAGTGGCAAACTGTGAGCTCAGGGTTGTCCTCTTTCAGCCGTGCCACAGCTCCTCTCTCTCTCTTCCTATCATGGCAGTCTGAGGTGATAGAGACCACTTGATTTAGATCTATCCCCTCTTGTCAGTATCTCCTTTATGGCCATGTATATGTCCTTTCCTCTTGTATGTGTCTCACGTGGTGTTACACCTAACAGGTCTTCACAGAATTCCTTCTTCTCTGTGTGGTAAAATGTAACATGGGCATTATCACTCACATCAGTAGATTCATCAACAGCTAATGCTATGCAGGGTGACCTCCGAATAGCTTCATTTTTTTTTGCACGTTGTTGGGCAGTGAATGCATTGGAGAGGACTCTGGTCGACTGATCATACTGGGCTTTGAGTTTGTTTATTTTGCGTGCCCTCACCTCAGACACTCGCTGCGTTAAGGATAAAGGCATGTTTGTCTGTCCACTACTCTTTGAAAGCTACATTTTCTGTATCGACTTTCCTGACCTTTGCGCACGGCATTCTATAATTTCTCCTCTAATTTCCGCTTTTGCTTCTCTTGCTGTCTCTCTCTCTGACAACATCAGTCTCCTAACATGCATTGTAAACATTCACTTTGATTGGCTGAGTTTCGTGAAGTGATTTAAATAACACACGTGATTGGACAACACACAGTAGTATGGGGCGCTGTCTGGGACCTTCCCAGTGTGTATACATCGAAAAAGGGTTGGTTCATCAGTATTTACTTTAACAATTATTTATGAGAAATGTGTCGAGGTCCAGATAGAACCTTCAATCGGTCCAGACCCGGACAGAGGTCCCCCAATTGTGCACCTCTGATCTATAGTATAAAGTCCCAAGATGTATGGCGCCAACCTGATTATCAGCTGGCTGATTTAGCACTGGGTAGACGTTGGTCATTTGCAGCGATCTAGGATCAGCTTACCCAAAACAGGTAAGTAGGGGATTAATGCCATTTAAGCCAACCAAAAATGAGTATTCAATAATGCTGTGGTATAAGGAGCATAAACTCAAAATGTACCTTAGATCAGCATCTAGGGGCAACATCAAACTCTCAACAGAGTTGGCTGTAAGACAGGCAAATGTACATTGCCTTCAAAAAGTATTCATACCCTTTGACTTATTGTACATTTTGTTGTGTTACAGCCTGAATTCAAAATTGATTATATAGATTTTTTTCTCACACATCTACACACAATACCCCATAATGACAAAGTGAAAACATATTTTTCTAATATTTTGAAATACAGAAATATCTCATTTACATACACTACCGGTCAAAAGTTTTAGAACACCTAATCATGCAAGGGTTTTTCTTCATTTGTACTATTTTCTACATTGTAGAATAATAGTGAAGACATCAAAACTATGAAATGACACATATGAAATTATGTAGTAACCAAAAAAGTGTTAAACAAATCAAAATATATTTCTTGAAAGTAGCCAACCTTTGCCTTGATGACAGCTTTGGCATTCTCTCAACCAGCTTCATGAGGTAGTCACTTGGAATGCATTTCCATTAACAGGTGTGCCTTGTTAAAAGTTAATTTGTGAAATTTCTTTCCTTCTTAACTGCAGTCCAAATAAATGCTTCACAGAGTTTAAGTAACAGACACATCTCAACATCAACTGTTCAGATGAGACTATGTGAATCATGCCTTCATGGTCGAATTGCTGCAAAGAAACCACTATTAAAGGACACCAATAATAAGAAGAGACTTGCTTGGACCAAGAAATACGAGCAATGGACATGAGACCGGTGGAAATCTGTCCTTTGGTGTGATGTCAGATTTTTGTTTCCAAACACCGTGTCTTTGTGAGACGCAGAGTAGGTGAACGGATGATCTCTGCATGTGTGGTTCCCACCGTGAAGCATGGAGGAGGAGGTGTGATGATATGGGGGTGCTTTGCTGGTGCCACTGTTTGTGATTTATTTAGAATTCAAGGCACATTTAACCAGCATGGCTACCACAGCATTCTGCAGCGATACACCATCCCATCGGATTTGCGCTTAGTGGGACTATCATTTGTTTTTCAACAGGACAATGACCCAACACACCTTCAGGCTGTGTAAGGGCTATTTTACCAAGAAGGAGAGTGATGGAGTGCTGCATCAGATGACCGGGCCTCCACAATCACCTGACCTCGATCCAATTGAGATGGTTTGGGATGAGTTGGACCGCAGAGTGAAGGAAAAGCAGCCAACAAGTGCTCAGCATTTGTGGGAACTCCTTCAAGACTGTTGGAAAAGTATTCCAGGTGAAGCTGGTTGAGAGAATGCCAAGAGTGTGCAAAGCTGTCATCAAGGCAAAGGGTGGCTACTTTGAATAATCTCAAATATAAAATATATTTTGTTTAACACTTTTTTGGTTACTACATGATTCCATATGTTATTTCAAAGTTTTGATATCTTCACTATTCTACACTGTAGAAAATAAAACTTTTTCCTTTTTTATCATCTTTATTCTAGTTTGATCATATATTATCACTGATCAGAACATTTACGTAGCATGTTATGTAGCTTAACAAGTAGATTTTTCTATTCACTTGCGTAGTAACCTACTACCAACCAAAAGCCTGTGACTTGTCTGAAAATCAATCAATGTGGTTTTGTTTCACTGAATCTCTGTCTGTATATTTGGTGAATTGATCTTTGACTGGACTAATAAGTGGAGGTGGTAGCTCATCTATCACTAATCAGAAACATTTAGCACGCAATAATATAGCCTAAGTCAAGTGTATTATTTAGCTCTTGACTCGTGTATAGGCTATAGTAGCCTTATATAATCTATCCACCATTGAGCTGTCTTAACATCACTTACTTCAATATCTCAATCAATCCAAAGTTTTTTTCTGCATCAAAAAGGGGCTTAGGTGGTTGGTGGATCAGGGGTGTGGCAATGGGCGCGGCTGAATTCAGTCCCAGCCCTGGGCAAGAATATTTTAGATGCACCCATCCTGGCAGGGGAGAGCACATTTAGCTGTTTTAATGCTAATTTCCTGCAATTCTACACATTTTGCCATGGCTAACGCTGTGTTCATGTGATCAAACATGATAAGAGAATCTGTGGAGATATTCCTGAATGCATAATTTTTGGAATTCCATGACTGTCGAGATTTTATCTTGGTGATTGTTAGTTCTCAAAGATGATCTTATTTAAAAAATATGTCCATTATCTTTTCTATCTGGTTTTAGTCATTCAAGTTCACACTGAAAACATTTTTCCATCCCATAAAGTATTTTAAAAAAAAGTTCAGCCTGAGAACTGTCAGATTCGGGCTGAAAATGAAAACTCTAGTTTCTATGAAGGACATTAGCAATGCTTCACTCTCAGGAGAGAAGAGAACAAGTTCATTCAACTTTCCAAATGGTACATCCAACATGGCCGCCAGCCCACTTCCCCCTTTATTATAATTCCTTGGTCATATCCAATCAGAGAGAATGTTCTCGCTCTGGTTAGCGGATAGGCAATTAGCATTCTCAGTGTCACCAATGGAAAGTGTGAATAATTATGTGTATAAACAGAGCTATCGTAGCGAGCAGTGTATGGCAAGCAGAGAGAGATGAGGGCATTAATCGTGCTGGGGGTTCCACGGAGTCGCCGGTCACAGATCCATCCCCTTCTATTCGAGAACAAGGCAACAGTATACATGCCATCCCCCACGAATTATGCAGCGAGTTGGGCCAGTTGGGATATCGTGTGTGACTAACAAAATTCAAACTAAATCTTCAATAATGGAAGGAAGTTAGCCTGTGTCATGACTGACCTGTGCGGGTCAGGATTCCGTGGACCACACTCCTACAGAGACATCTCTCACACCCACCAGAGGGGGAGAGATCGAGAGGTATGGAGGTGAGGGGTTTTATGACAGCTCACGCCCATTGTAAATCACAAGGCAGCAGACAAAATCCCTTTGTCCTCTCACTGTGGAGGAATGGAATGTATGATGGGCCTATGGAGAACCTACCTCAGAACTGTAACATGCAATAAATGGTCTTTGGGATAATATGTTTCATCAGCCAAAATGGTGGTAGATAGATGGAATATGAAAATGAATGTCATTTTTGTCATGTTATTAAAAGTTAAATGACGACGTTATAATGAAAACATTGTAACTTGAAGAGTTTTCACAATATGTACCTGATATTTGCATACTGTACGTTGTGTGGAAAATGTCCAGATCAAAGAGAATGTTTTTGTAAAGATGAAATGTTAGTTGCCTAAATTGGATCTGAGTAAAATCCAGACCTTGCCTCGTAACTAGCGACGCCCAGAGAACTTGGACGGAAACGCCCCTTTCTGACCCGAGGGTATAAAACATGTGAGTTAAGAATTAACATATTAGACTAGGTGACCACGAGCTGCAGCCAAGGTTCGAGGTAGGCGCAAACCCAAAACGCAACACGAGGTTGAAGACAAAGGAACCTTTTAACAATCTCTGCTACGAATGACCACTCTCCAAGGAATAGTGTGTCTACACTGCTTTCATTCCTATGCTGGAGCCCTGGGCTACACGGCTGACCGTACTCAGAAGATCCCCTTTCAGAACAAGGGCGAGGAAACAGACCACTATGAGAAAGGACACTGACATCGTGTGGACAATCAGAGAGTTACACCCAGTAACAACAGAGGTGCCGCCAGCAGAGGAGAAGGAGGAACGCGGTCCACGAGGAGATACCCCATCGGAGACCTTCGACACGTAATTATGTCATTATTTTCTGACCCATAAGAGCGGCAGTTCGGGGCAAGGTTAGGGCTAAACTAAGCACAGTTTACAAATGTACCCAAGTGTGCTTTTCTCTCTTTCTAAATCCCCATTTTGTGTAACACGTGTCATATTGTGCACAGTATGTGCATCTTATATGAACATTTTAGCTTGTTAGTAAATAAATGATCAACTCAATTGGTGTGGTATGGACTTATTTAGTTGGACTCGGGTTTGTGCAGATTCCCAGATTATGCGACGTTCAGGATTTATTTATATTGTTTAACCTTTATTTAACTAGGCAAGTCAGTTAACAAAATCTTATTTTCAATGATGGCCTAGGAACAGCATTCAGGGGGCAGAACGACAGATTTTTACCTTGTCAGCTCGGGGATTTGATCTTGCAACCTTTACGGTTACTAGTCCAATGCTCTAACCACTAGGCTACCTGCCAATCCATACAGGATGAGACTGTAGAGGAAAATAATTAATAAGCTACTGCTGTAAAATCGATATTCTGATATTCTTTGAGTTCATTTGGGAAATAGAAACTCAATAAAACCAAACTTTCCCGTGGTGCCCCAGGTTACTGAGCCAATAATAACGTAATTATAAACAGTTAATCATTCGATGAACAGCAGTTGTCACATTGATCAATACAACGTCACGACACCTGGGTACCAGTCTCTTTAGCTAATCCACTTCCTGTACTCCATGCCAAAGAGACTGGCCTTTCTGCCATCTTCAAATATTAACATTGCTAAGCAACATTTTTTTTTGTCCAGATGAAACCAGTTTGTCAAAAGTTGTTAGCTCATGTCTAAATTCTCAAACTAAATACTGCAATTCCCAACCAGAAAATCTTAGTTTTGATTGTAAGCCTCAAAATACAACTTGCCTAGCTACAGTGGGGGGGAAAGTATTTGATACCCTGCTGATTTTGTACGTTTGCCCACTTACAAAGAAATGATCAGTCTATAATTTTAATAGTAGGTTTATTTGAACAGTGAGAGACAGAATAACAACAAAAAAATCCAGAAAAACGCATGTCAAAAATATTATAAAATGATTTGCATTTTAATGAGGGAAATAAGTATTTGACTCCTCTGCAAAACATGACTTAGTACTTGGTGGCAAAACCCTTGTTGGCAATCACAGAGGTCAGACGTTTCTTGCAGTTGGCCACCAGGATTGCACACATCTCAGGAGGGATTTTGTCCCACTCCTCTTTGCAGATCTTCTCCAAGTCATTAAGGTTTCAAGGCTGACGTTTGGCAACTCGAACCTTCAGCTCCCTCCACAGATTTTCTATGGGATTAAGGTCTGGAGACTGGCTAGGCCACTCCAGGACCTTAATGTGCTTCTTCTTGAGCCACTCCTTTGTTGACATGGCCGTGTGTTTTGGGTCATTGTCATGCTGGAATACCCATCCACGACCCATTTTCAATGCCCTGGCTGAGGGAAGGAGGTTATCGCCCAAGATTTGATCGTACATGGCCCCGTCCATCGTCCCTTTGATGCGGTGAAGTTGTCCTGTCCCCTTAGCAGAAAAACACCCCCAAAGCATAATGTTTCCACCTCCATGTTTGACGGTGGAGATGGTGTTCTTGGAGTCATAGAGCTCCATTTTGGTCTCATCTGACCACAACATTTTCACCAGTTGTCCTCTGAGTCATTCAGATGTTCATTGGCAAACTTCAGACGGGCATGTATATGTATTCTTGAGCAGGGGGACCTTGCGGGCGCTGCAGGATTTCAGTCCTTCACGGCGTAGTGTGTTACCAATTGTTTTCTTGGTGACTATGGTCCCAGCTGCCTTGAGATCATTGACAAGATCCTCCCGTGTAGTTCTGGGCTGATTCCTCACCGTTCTCATGATCATTGCAACTCCACGAGGTGAGATCTTGCATGGAGCCCCAGGCCGAGGGATATTGACAGTTTTTGTGTTTCTTCCATTTGCGAATAATCGCACCAAATGTTGTCATCTTCTCACCAAGCTGCTTGGCGATGGTCTTGTAGCCCATTCCAGCCTTGTGTAGGTCTACAATCTTGTCCCTGACATCCTTGGAGAGCTCTTTGGTCTTGGCTATGGTGGAGAGTTTGGAATCTGATTGATTGATTGCTTCTGTGGACAGGTGTCTTTTTTACAGGTAACAAGCTGCGGTTAGGAGCACTCCCTTTAAGAGTGTGCTCCTAATCTCAGCTCGTTACCTGTATAAAAGACACCTGGGAGCCAGAAATCTTTCTGATTGAGAGGGGGTCAAATACTTATTTCCCTCATTAAAATGCAAATCAATTTATAACATTTCTGGCATGCATTTTTCTGGATTATTTTGTTGTTATTCTGTCTCTCACTGTTCAAATAAACCTATTATAGACTGATCCTTTCTTTGTCAGTGGGCAAACATACAAAATCAGCAGGGGATCAAATACTTTCCCCCCCCACTGTAATAGCTAAATGTTTGCTTTTGACTTTGTTATAAATTTGAATTCTATGAATGTTATTTCCAACAACCTAAGAAAACCCCAGCTGTAAATAAAGTGCATCATTGGCAATGACAAGGGGTGGCAAGGAATGGAATGTTAGCTAAAGAGACTAGGACTCATACTAGAAGGCAGTCGGGAGGAGACAAGATCAGGTGGGACCATTCTAGCCAATGAGAGGGCAAGTTACCGGGATGTCACGTGTCCTACTTTTCAGTACACTCGTAACAACCTAAGCACTACGAAATGTATATTCAATCAAATAAGCCACACGTAGCAAATAAGCCTTTACATTTTTTTAATCCAAATTCCACACTCTCATACAAAAACCCCTGGCTGAGCAAAAACATTCAAATAAAAATGCCACCTGCTGGAGAAAGCAGACTTTGGGCCCAGTTATCCCTCTCAAGTTTACATACACCAAGTTGACTGTGACTTTAAACAGCTTGGAAAATTCCAGAAAATGATGTCATGGCTTTAGAAGCTTCTGATAGGCTAATTGACATCATATGAGTCAATTGGAGGTGTACCTGTGGATGTATTTCAAGGCCTACCTTCAAACTCAGTGCCTCTTTCCTTGACATCATGGGAAAATCAAAAGAAATCAGCCAAGACCTCAGAAAAAGAAAACGCCTGAAGGTACCACGTTCATCTGTACAAACAACAGTACGCAAGTATAAACACCACGCAGCCGCAAGTACGGGACCACGCAGCTGTCATACCACTCAGTAAGGAGACGCGTTCTGTCTCCTAGAGATGAACGTACTTTGGTGTGAAAAGTGCAACTCAATCCCAGAACAACAGCAAAGGACCTTGTGAAGATGCTGGAGGAAACAGCTACAAAAGTATCTATATCCACAGTAAAACGAGTCCTATATTGACATAACCTGAAAGGCCGCTCAGCAAGGAAGAAGCCACTGCTCCAAAACCGCCATAAAAAAGCCAGACTACGGTTTGCAACTGCACATGGGGACATAGATCACAATCACAGTTTAATGGGAATGCCATGTTACTGGTGGAGCAATATGATAGGCCTTAGCTTCCCTCCACCCAACACCACAATGATCAAATACACACACATACACACGTACTCCCTCCTTCTTTCCAAAACCAGCAAAATGAAGTGCTGTGCTTGACTACTGTTGTCTACTCTACTGCTACTGCCAATCCATGATCCATTATTGCATGAACAATGGGGATTGGGAGTGGAGAAGGGAATGGAAATAAAGGAACAGGCAGAGGCTGCAGATCAGTTGGTTACAACCCCGTTCCGCCCCCGTCCCGCCCCCCTGGGAAAGATCTGTATGATGTTTTGCTCATGTGTTTCTACCTCTACTTTGCAGTACACACACGTTTTTGTGGTCATCCTCCCTTCACATTGCTCACTGTCAATCGTGGATAATTCTTTAAGTTTTACCAGGGAAACGTCCATGCAGCATCTGCATGTGTAACGGTTGTCCAAAGGATTAGACCAAGGTGCAGCATGGTAAGTGTTCATCTTGATATTTATTTTAACTCAGAACACTAAAACAAAATAATAAACAATGGTAAACGACCATCACGTCTTGCAGGCTTTACAGAGGAGTACAAAAATAAGATCACACAACTCAACGAGGGAAAAAGGGCTGCCTAAGTATGGTTCCCAATCAGAGACAACGATAGACAGCTGCCTCTGATTGGAAACCATACCTGGCCAAAACATAGAAATATAAATACATAGAATGCCCACCCCAATTCACACCCCGACCTAACTAAACAGAGAAAAACGGCTCTCTCAGGTCAGGGCGTGACAGCATGCCAACCACTTGATCACAATCAGTTTCATGGGAATATACATTTAGATCTTCTGTACAGTGTTATTTTTTTATTATGTTGGCTACAGTGTGCTGATTTAGAGCAGATGGTGTGAACAAAACTGTAGCCTACCTGTGTTTTGTTTAAATCAAAGCACATGCTTTGCCTAGTGGCTCGCTGTTGAGTTGTGGCTGCATGATAGGAAATTGCACCCATTTGCACACAAATTAGGTAGTGTTTTTTGTCTTACAGTAATGTTATACTATGCTATTATATTCGCTTCTGTTATGTACAATACTATCATCATGTCATCTTGCAGACATTGATTCAGCTTTGATCTAACTTCATTAAACCAGCAACATTCGCCAGAGTAGCCTGTTCTCTACGAGTAGAGCAGAGACAGTGCGTAGAGAATCCCGCACATGCGCAGAAGCATTGGGACCTTTAGCCATTAGGAAGAGAGGTTCAGAAAAGTCAGATCTGCAGCCACTCTGGAAGGAATAAGGGGCTGGTGGACTTTGACACTGAACTAAAATGGTTCATGTGTTTCAGTATCGGTGCCAGTTCCACACCATTGTGTGAGCTGCCTCGTTAAACCCTTCCTATATGAGGGGACTAATGGTCCTGGACGGCATACTCAAATCAAATCAAATTTTATTTGTCACATACACATGGTTAGCAGATGTTAATGCGAATGTAGCGAAATGCTTGTGCTTCTAGTTCCGACCATGCAGTAATATCTAACAAGTAATCAATTTCTCAACAACTACCTTATACACACAAGTGTAAAGGAATGAGTAAGAATATGTACATAAAAATATATATGGATGAGCGATGGCCAAACAGCATTGACAAGATGCAGAAGATGGTATAGAGTATAGTATATACATTTCAGATGAGTACTGTAGGGTATGTAAACATTATATAAAGTGGCATAGTTTAAAGTGACTAGTGATACATTTATTACATCCAATTTTAAATTATTAAAGTGGCAAGAGATTGAGTCAGTATGTTGGCAGCAGCCACTCAATGTTAGTGATGGCTGTTTAACAGTCTGATGGCCTTGAGATAAAAGCTGATTTTCAGTCTCTCGGTCCCACCTGTACTGACCTCGCCTTCTGGATGATAACGGGGTGAACAGGCAATGGCTCGGGTGGTTGTTGTCCATGATGATCTTTTTGGCCTTCCTGTGACATCGGGTGGTGTAGGTGTCCTGGAGAGCAGGTAGTTTGCCCCCGGTGATGAGTTGTGCAGACCTCACTACCCTCTGGAGAGCCTTACGGCTGTAGGTGGAGCAGTTGCCGTACCAGGCGGTGATACAGCCCGAAAGGATGCTCAAAGTTTGTGCATCTGTAAAAGTTTGTGAGTGTTTTTGGTGACACACCGAAATTCTTCAGCCTCCTGAGGTTGAAGAGGTGCTGCTGCGCCTTCTTCACCATGCTGTCTGTGTGGGTGGACCATTTCAGTTTGTCCGTGATGTGTACGCCGAGGAACCTAAAACTTTCCACCTTCTCCACTACTGTCCTGTCGATGTGAATAGGGGGGTGCACCCTCTGCTGTTTCCTGAAGTCCACGATCATCTCCTTTGTTTTGTTGACGTTGAGTGTGAGGTTATTTTCCTGACACCACACTCCGAGGGCCCTCACCTCCTCCCTGTAGGCCGTCTCATCATTGTTGGTAATCAAGTCTACCACTGTAGTGTCGTCTGCAAACTTGATGATTGAGTTGGAGGTGTGCATGGCCACGCAGTCATGGGTGAACAGGGAGTACAGGAGCAGGCTGAGAACGAACCCTTCTGGGGCACCAGTGTTGAGGATCAGCAGGGTGGAGATGTTGTTTCCTACCCTCACCACTTGGGGGCGGCCCGTCAGGAAGTCCAGGACCCAGTTGCACAGGGCGGGTTCGAGACCCAGACCCAGTCTTGAGCTTAATGACGAGTTTGGAGGGTACTATGGTGTTAAATGCTGAGCTGTAGTCGATGAACAGCATTCTTAGATAGGTATTCCTCTTGTCCAGGTGGGTTAGGGCAGTGTGCAGTGTGATTGCGATTGCGTCGTCTGTGGACCTATTGGGGTGGTAAGCAAATTGGAGTGGGTCTAGGGTGTCAGGTAGGGTGGAGGTGATGTGATCCTTGACTAGTCTCACAAAACACTTCATGATGACGGAGGTGAGTGCTAAGGGGCGATAGTCATTTAGCTCAGTTACCTTAGCTTTCTTGGGAACTGGAACAATGGTGGCCCTCTTGAAGCATTTGGGAACAGCAGACTGGGATAAGGATTGATTGAATATGTCCGTAAACACACCAGCCAGCTGGTCTGCGCACGCTCTGAGGATGCGGCTAGGGATGCCGTCTGGGCCGGCAGCCTTGCGAGGGTTAACACGTTTAAATGCTTTACTCAAGTTGGCTGCAGTGAAGGAGAGCCCGCAGGTTTTGGTAGCGGGCCGTGTCGTTGGCACTGTATTGACCTCAAAGCGAGCAAAGAAGTTGTTTGGTTTGTCTGGGAGCAGTACATCATGGTCCACGACAGGGCTGGTTTTCTTTTTGTAGTCCGTGATTGACTGTAGACCCTGCCACATACCTCTCGTATCTGAGCCGTTGAAGTGCGACTCTACTTTGTCTCTATACTGACGCTTAGCTTGTTTGATTGTCTTGCGGAGGGAATAGCTGCACTGTTTGTATTCAGTCATGTTACCGGTCACCTTGCCCTGATTAAAAGCAGTGGTTCGCACTTTCAGTTTTGCCCGAATGCTGCCATCAATCCACGGTTTCTGGTTGGGGAAGGTTTTAATAGTTGCTGTGGGTACAACATCACTGATGCACTTGCTAATAAACTCGCTCACCGAATCAGCGTATTCATCAATGTTGTTGTCTGACGCTATGCG
The DNA here is from genome assembly GCF_901001165.1 of Salmo trutta. NCBI lineage: Eukaryota > Metazoa > Chordata > Actinopteri > Salmoniformes > Salmonidae > Salmo > Salmo trutta. The sequence goes on along the minus strand of NC_042960.1, from coordinate 41,498,676 downwards.
GAACATATCCCAGTCCACGTGATCGAAGCAATCTTGAAGCGTGGAATCAGATTGGTCGGACCAGCGTTGAACAGACCTGAGAATGGGCGTTTCCTGTTTTAGTTTCTGTCTATAGGCTGGGAGCAACAAAATGGAGTCGTGGTCAGATTTTCCGAAAGGAGTGCAGGGCAGGGCTTTGTATGCGTCGCGGAAGTTAGAGTAACAATGGTTCAGGATTTTTTCCGCCCGGGTAGCACATTCGATATGCTGATAAAATTTAGGGAGTCTTGTTTTGAGATTAGCCTTGTTAAAATCCCCAGCTACAATGAATGCAGCCTCAGGATATGTGGTTTCCAGTTTACATAGAGTCCAAAGAAGTTAATTCAGGGCCATCGATGTGTCTGCTTGGGGGGGATATACACGGCTGTGATTATAATCAAAGAGAATTCTCTTGGTAGATAATGCGGTCAACATTTGATTGCAAGGAATTCTAGGTCAGGTGAGCAAAAGGACTTGAGTTCCTGTATGTTGTTATGATCACACCACGTCTCGTTAATCATAAGGCATACCCCCCCGCCCTTCTTCTTACCAGAGAGATGTTTGTTTCTGTCGGCGCGATGCGTGAAGAAACCAGGTGGCTGTACCGACTCCGATAGCGTATCTAGAGTGAGCCACGTTTCCGTAAAACAAAGAACGTTACAATCTCTGATGTCTCTCTGGAAGGCAACCTTTGCTTGGATTTCGTCTACTTTGTTGTCAAGAGACTGGACATTGGCGAGTAGTAAACTCGGGAGAGGTGCGCGATGTGCCCGTCTACAGAGCCTGACCAGAAGACCGCTTCTTCTGCCCCTCCTGCGGCGCCGTTGTTTTGGGTCACCGGCTGGGATCCGATCCATTGTCCTGGGTGGTGGTCCAAATAGAGGATCCGCTTCGGGAAAGTCGTATTCCTGGTCGTAATGTTGGTGAGTTGACGTTGCTCTTATATCCAATAGTTCCTCCCGGCTGTATGTGATAAAACTTAAGATTTCCAGGGGTAACAATGTAAGAAATAATACATAAAAAAACTAAATACTGCATAATTTCCTGAGAACGCGAAGCTAGGCGGCCATCTCTGTCGGCGCCGGATATTGTTATGATGTACTGGTTGAGGTGTAGTAGGGTATGGAGACTTGGAGGTAAAATTGTTGACAAGGTTCCCTTTGAATAGGGTATTGCAAGAGTTGGAAAGAGTCCGAAAAGAGTACTGCCCTTCAGCTACAATAAGAGAGGAAAACAGTAAAACAAAACAATGTGGTAGGTTCAGGGCTTACTGATCCTGGTCTCTCATACAAAAGCAGTGGAAAAGTGGAAGACGTTTGGTGGGGGGAGGGATATTAAGTGGACAAACAGTGAGAGATGAGGCATAGCAACATGTAAGCTTTGATGGCCCTTAGTAGCTAATTGTCAAAATCTGGATGTGCTCTCAAACTTAACTTGATGAGAAAGTGCTGCCCACACCACACACTATTGATATACAGTGAGCACCAAAAGTACTGGGACAGTGGCACAATTTTTGTTGTTTTGGCTCTGTACTCCAACACTTTGGATTTGAAAGCTGAAGTGCAGACCATTAGTTTAAGTTGCAGACTGTCAGCAGACCTTCCGCTTTAATTTGAGGGTATTTCTGAGGGTATTTCTTTCTAATGTTCTGTACCCTGACTGGTTCAGCCGTAATGTGTTGGTTCTTCGCCAAGTTACAATAACTTAACTTTTAGAGGGAGGGAGGGGAGAGAGAGATGAAAGACTCAGAGAGAAGGAGAGACAGAGAGGAAAACAGAGAGAAAGACAGAGAGAGATATTTACTTCCCAGAGCCTTGTCATAGCCTAGCAGCTTATCTGTATGACATTAATGTCTAGTGGCTGGAAGGTGATCCTCATTGGGACTAATTACTACTAAGATGGCAGATTAAGCAGACTTCAATGGACAGGGAGGGACAAACTGTAGCATGAGGGAGCTCTAAGGGGAAAGTTCCGGTACACACCTGAACATTTTTCAAGAAAATGTTTCAATTCAATGCATGCAAAAGTAAAGTTATACGTTCGCATGACAAGCAATCTTGTAGGGCTCTCTTTGGAGGACAAGGTCATACAGTCCTTCATCCCTCACCTTCCTTCGGCCCTTCCTGGTCTGTATGATTCATTAAATGTGTTACTTTCCTTCTTTCCCTGAGTGTGTCTTTGAGTGTGTGTGAATGACTGGCTCATTAACTGAGTTGTGATAAAGCAGAAATGCCCATTACCTCTGTAAAACTGGATACAGGCAATGTTCTCCTATTTCCCCATACATTAAACACCTTCCTGAGCTTGGCTCTCACACACACACAAACACACAAACACAGACACACAGACACACACACACACACACACACACACACACACACACACACACACACACACACACACACACACACACACACACACACACACACACACACACACACACACACACACACCCTCCAGAATGCCGCAGACATGGAGCGGCAGAAGGGGGTGATGGTGAAGAGGGTCTGTTGACATTTCACATCCCCAGCCTCCAAGGTCTACCCCATCCCACACACACCATTCTCAGCCCGTGGTGTGTGTGTGTGAGGCTCTCCCTTAGGGAACTTGTTATGAACATATCAACACAGTGGCTATACTAAAGGGCAGGGCACACACTGATCTCTATCTGTGCATGCTGGTATTTACACTCACATATTCTCAGACCAGTGCAGAGTTGTGTTTTCTCATCGTCTACCAAGGCACATACAGTATTAACAATAAGTATATTCTCAAAGACAGCCGGACAATGTAGGCATACATTGAGCTGTCCGTGTTTATGCCTTATTTAATCATATTCCCAGTTGAGTTTGTGTTTTATGTACGTTTATATGTACATATAAACGGACTGCATTATATAAAGAAAGAGCAAACATTGAGTACTCTCAGTGTATAGTAGTGTTTACATATTCCCAATTGAGTTGTGGATAGAATTATTTATGGCCAGGTCTTTGCAAAGAAATTATGTGGTAAAATGGTCATTACACAATAATAAGCTGATTCTAGCTGTGCTTTGAGACTTTTCTATCCTGAGCCCAGACAACCACAGACTTCTCCTCTCCTGCCACACAACGTCCTTGTTAGGCTTAAGGAACCGAGTCTAAAACACAGTGGTGTTATTTTGTTGTTCGTGTTTCTGAGGTTTCATCCTCTTTCTCTCCCTCAAACAACTAGCCAATCAAAAACTAGCCTAAACAAAGCCACAGCAGATCAGAGGAAGACGTGTACACACACACACACACACACACACACACACACACACACACACACACACACACACACACACACACACACACACACACACACACACACACACACACACAGTTACACAGCCCTAAGTGATTGATCATGTGTTAGTCTATAGTTATAATGTTAGGCCTGTTGTTTGATGCTGCTAGCTAGCAGGCAGTCCCACACAATCACTGGCCTCTAATGATACAGCATGTAGGCTACGCATGCCAACCTGCACACTGTCAAATGTTTTAGTTGTTTCAACTTTTAGTTATTTTAGTTGTATCAAATTAAAAGAAAAGTTGCCATTGCCTTAAAATGTTAAGTTACGAATGAATGACTCTTTCTGTGAGCCAAGTCGGGGCTGTAATTGCAAACATTAGAAAAAGTTGTTTACGTTTTAGTTCAAGTTTAAGCATCAGCCAATTAAAATTGTTGACATAGTTGCACATGATCAAAGCCTACATGCTAGCTGTTCCCAACAGCACCATCTGCTAATCAAAGTTCCGAAAACACGCACCATTTTTTAACTGGACGATTAGCTCACAGTGTTTTGCGAGCCTGGCTCCTGATGATTTTCATCATTTGCGGAAAATTCAAATCACAGTTGAGATGTTGTTTTTTCCTTTTAAATGTATGATTCCATTTATTGTCTTAACATGTTGTCAAGAGAAGTGCAGCCAAAACCTTGTCAATTTAAGATTACGAATTAATTTAATGCTGAGCTTCTTATTGGAATCCCTCTTACAGACCGACACATATGCTACTCGCAATGCTACATAAATAATTGTCGCTACTATAGGGTATATTACACAGACGTGTGGGCCTACACTTACATGTGCTATGCTATATATGAAAATCCAAAACCGCAGACACTCCATTTAAGAAATGCTATTGTTTTGTGCAGATAGGTTGACACCAAATTTGTTACAGAAAATAATCACTGCCACCTGGTGAGGTTAGCAAATGGCTAGCATGTGCCAGGTTATCTTATTGGACCAGCTACAATGTAACGCTCTACCACGTGCAAGTAAATTAACAATCTGAATTGCCAGATGTGCATTTTGAGACAGAGGTCCAGGTTAAATTTGTACTTTTTTTAATGTTCGTAGTATGGCCTCACAAGGTTCATACATGCCCACTACATTCTAAACCTGTTTGTGAAAGTAGAGAGACAGCACCTGGTGAAGAAACACATGTTATTGATCCCAATAACTCAGTCAAAATGAACCCTATTTGGAAGAACATTTCCACAGGGAGACATACACTGAGTATACAAAACATTAGGAACACCGTCCTAACATTGATTTGCACCCCGTTTTGCTTTCAGAACAGACTTAGTTCGTCGAGGGATGGACTCTACAAGTGTTCCACAGGGATGCTGGCCCATGTTAACTCCAATGCTTCCTACAGTTGTGTCAAGTTGGCTGGATGTGCTTTGGGTGATGGACCATTCTTGACACACAAGGGAAACTGTTGACCGTGAAAAACCCAGCAGCGTTGCAGTTTTTGACGCACTCAAATCGGTGCGCATGGCACCTACTACCATACCCAGTTCAAAGGCACAATCTTTTGTCTTGCCCATTCACATTCTGAATGGCACATACACACAATCCATATCTCAATTGTCTCAAGGCTTAAAAATGCTTCTTTAACCTGTCTCCTCCCCGTCATCTACACGGATTTAACAAGTGACATCAATAAGGAATAATTGCTTTCACCTGGTCAGTCTATGTCATGGAAAGAGCCGGTGTTCCTAATGTTTTGTAAACTCAGTGTAGTTGCCTCTTGCATTTTGGGCTAACCTTTTCGGTAAATACTTTCAAGACGTTTTATTGAGGTGCTTCAATATAATCATTGAACATTGTTACGTTTCATACTGTTGTACAGTAGCCTATTAAACTGCAAACGCTTCATCGGGGAATACAATCATTGCTGTGCTTTCCTGCCTAAATCTGCTATTATGGCTTCATTTCATTATGTTAAGAAAAGAGCCTCACCACGTGTGTTTCAGACCATTAATGTGGGCTAATAAACACAACGCTGGTGTCCAACAGAGAGTGGTAAATAACGGCTGTAGAAAACAGAATGGGACCAGTTAATTGGATGTGTCGAATCACCACATGATATTCAGCAATTTGTGTGTCCAATAAGAGGCATGCTAATGAAAAATACATTATTTCCTGGAATTAAAATGCTGTGCAGTCTGTGTGTCTGGACTGGCCTGTATGGCTGGCTGCTCAGATCTGTTTTACTTCTCCCATAATTCCACTGCTCCACTGACTCCTCTTCGGGATATTTGCATATAAGCAAAACCCAAAGAGCGTGGTGGGTATGGATAGTTATGGATCAAAATGCACTTTCGTCATCCCAGCTGCAGTGTCGGCTCCACACAGCTATGTTGACAACATAGAGGATGAGGACTTGAAAAGGCCAGTCTATAAATCAGCTGGAAGTGGACATACGCTCTAAGAGGTCTCAATGTTTTTATAATGCAGAACTGGCAGTAAATCATTAAGCTGACAGGCCAGCCTGACTCCAGTTTGAACATCACCCATGTAAAAACACCTGCAGATGGGGGAGAGGTGAGGAGTGAGAGGAGAGAGGGGTGAGAGAGAGGGTAGAAAGAGGGGAGGTGTGTGTGTGTGTGTGTGTGAGAGAAAGAGAAGGAGGTGTTGAGGTGAGAGAGCTGTGTGTGTGAGCAAGCGAGCGAGTGAGAGAAGGAGCAAGCGAGAGAGAGAAGTGAGGTATTACCCCAGATGATTGATTGGCTCTATTAGAATCAGATAAAATTTGCTTTGCGGAGAACGCGGATGGAATCACGGAATCCAGACATTAAAACGGAATTCAACAATATTCAAACATATACTGAAATTAGTAGGAAATCAACTAAATGTGTTGAACTTATTAGAAAGTTCAATAATTTGCCCAAGTTAAATCATAAGACATGAACAAAATGCATCCTGCAACTTTCTGAAATGGCATAGGAATGCCGCAGTCTGTGTCTGTGTGTGCGCGCGGTGCACGTGTATGTCTACTATACTTTGTGTAGCCGTTAGCGATGATGCTAATGATAAACCTTCTTCTGGTAGAGATGGAAAGGCTTTCCCAAAAACTACAAAGTAGCCTATGCCTACAGGCAGAATGATTTCATGGTTATTTGCATCAATCCAGTTGCCATTTGTTTTGCAAACTCCGCAATCACATTAGCGCTACAAAAACATCCTAACCAAACAATGGGATTTTGCTGGTGTGCACTGGAATTAAAGTGTGACTACACCCAAAAATATAATTGTCTTAGATTTTTCCCAGACCTCAAAAGTGGTCTCCTTATTTATTTAACATTTTGGGGATTTTGAGAACGAAACTTGAAAAAAATGGGAAAAACAGAAACCTGGAAAAACAAAACAGACCATTTTGAAATATATTTAAAAATGTAGGTATATGATCACATTGGTAATAGATCATTTGTTGTATTACTTGTGAAGCACACCTGAGTGAGCATAATAATTTGCTTTTTTTACTGGAATGATGGCCTGCATCTGATGGTCAGTCTGAGGGGAGGGAGGGAGCAGGGGTGAGGCTGCCTCTCCTCCTATGACCAGAGAAAGTGAAACACTTTGCTATACTCATTCATTGCAGCTGCAGTGCTGGTTGTAGCGTGAGTGGAAGTAGGGAGAATGCACATTTTATGGCTTATAAAACTGTAGAACAAAATGTTGACAGTGCTGAATATATCACGTTTCAGGTAAGACCCAAGTGCAGACTGTATTGAAGTAACAATGTTTATTACAACAACAGGGGCAGGCAAACGACAGGTCAAGGCAGGCAGGGGTCGGTAATCCAGAGTAGGGGCAACGGCACCGGATGGCAGGCAGGTTCAGGGGCAGGCAGAGTGGTCAGGCAGGTGGGCTCAGAGTCAGGACAGGCAATGATAAAAACCAGGAGGGCAAGAAAAAAAGAGACTGGGGAAAAGAAGGAGCTGAGAAACAAAACACAGGTTGACTTGACAAACAAGACGAACTGGCAAAAGACAAACAGAGAACACCGGTATAAATACACAGGGGATAATGGGGAAGATGGGCGACACCTGGAGGGGGTGGAGACAAGCACAAGGACAGGTGAAACAGATCAGGGCATGACAGAATAACAACTTAAATATGAATTTACTCATATAAACAGCAGTTCTTAGCTGTATTCGTTGAGTCTCTCAAGGTTTTAAAAGTTTAAAAATCTCACATTATCAACTTTGCTGTGCGTTCCAGAGGCTAGTTTTTACAGTCTATGGCATGAGGAAACTGTGCAGACACGTTGATCTGAGCTATCTGATTGGCCAGCGGTAGGCCTATAGTTGCACTTGATTTGCTCTCTGGGCCTGCCGGGAAGGCGGAGTTCTACCTTCAGACCAGTGGAGGGTGCTGAGGGGACAACAGCTCATACTAATGGCTGAAATGGAGCAAGTGGAATGGCATCAAACACATGAATACCATGTATTTGATGTATTTGATACCATTCCACCAATTCCTCTCCAGCCATTACCATGAGCCCGTCCTGCCTAATTAAGGTGCCACCAACCTCCTGTGCTTCAGACACATGAATGGCTCAAAATAAGAATACTTTGCCTTCCCGGCACTAGGGCTGCTGAATCATGTGCACCTACTGCCAACAGCGCAAAATGAATGAAACAAATAGGAACACAAGGCTTTATCATTGTTTTTTTTACAGAAATGTTTGGTGATCAACTAGGAATGGCTTGGAGATTGGTGACCACTGATGTAAGCCATCCATTCTGGGGTAAACACTGACCAAACATAGAGGATGAGGTAATGTGACACTAAGTACCCAGGAGCTTAGAGGAACTTCCTGCTAATGTTAATGTTGACACACTGTAAACAAACAGCCTCTCTGTGGACTATTAACATTTACTGATTGTAGAGGTATGCTAACTATGCAGGACATGGTCCAATGAGCCAGCCAATCTCTTTTGATGATCCTTCAGTTGATAGTAGGCCTCAGGGGGGGGCAGGACATTGGTTAGCCTCATATCTCTGTGACTCTCTGCAATAACTTCCCCATAGTGGTAAATAGACTACAAACTATTCAATACATTTTTTTTGACACCTCCATTGACAGCTCAAAGAAAATGCTGACACGTGTCTTAAAGATGTGTCTTGAGGTGTTTCCCGTTGTGCTGGTTTGGCATGGAGTGGGTGGTCTGGTCTGTGGTTGTAATACTGTCATGACATTGCTGGAGGCAGAGGTTTCTCTTAAAATACTCTTTACCTGAAGAAAGGTTGAGCATTTGAAGAAAGACAGAAAAAAGGTATGGGTTGATTCCACGCCAGCGGGAGTGGAAAACATCTCAGATTGTTCTGGCAATTTGTATCACAAACTATATTTTTTTAAATCATGATGAAAGTGGCCATTCTAGGCCCTTTTTAGACCTATATATGCCTCCTGTAAGACCCTATGATCTGTGAACTGTAAATGATACAGACAACATCTTTGTGTCATTATACTTTTGGGGCGGCAGGTAGGCTGGTGGTTAGAGCGTTGGACTAGTAACCGTAAAGGTTGCAAGATCGAATCCCCGAGCTGACAAGGTAAAAATATGTCATTCTGCCCCTGAACAAGGCAGTTAACCCACTGTTCCTAGGCCATCATTGAAAATAATAATTTGTTCTTAACTGACTTGCCTAGTTAAATAAAGGTAAAATAAAAAATACTCCTTTATAGTGTGCTCTAAAATGTGGGCCTAAAATTCATCATGATTTTCTCAAAAATGGTTTGTGATATAAAAGTAAAAAGCATGATAAACATCCTTCCTCTTAATTAAGTTCAATTTTGCGAATTACCATAATCTGAGATACCAAAAATATCTCCCTCTGGCGTGGAATCGCACTTTGACTTTGAAGCGCTCAAGCAGAATCCATTATATTCTCAAGGTAGCAGTAATCAAATTTCAATCATATGTATCTATAAAGCCCTTTTTAATCAGCAGTAGTCACAAAGTGCTTATACAGAAACCGAGCCTAAAACCCCAGAGAGCAAGCAATGCAGATGTAGAAGCATGGTGGCTAGGAAAAACTCCGTAGAAAGGCTGGAAACTAGGAAGAAACCTAGAGAGGAACCAGGCTCTGAGGGGGGGCCAGTCCTCTTCTGGCTGTGCCATATGGAGATTGTAAGAGTACACTATCAGTTGAAAAGTAACACTATCAGCTGACTTGCATCAGTTACAGTGAAATGCATAGATCTCAGCTGTCTATCTCTATCTCTCTGTGGAGGAGGCCTTTGGTTTATGAACATGACAGTGATTCACCAGCAAACAATTTCCATAGTGGATCACAGCTCTCCAGATTAGAACTACCCTCAAGATTTCTGTGTGTGTGTGTGTGTGTGCACATACGTGGGTGTGTGTGTGTGTAGGGTAGCCAGTTTAATATGCCTACATTAATTCTCAGAGCCTAGCACTAGCAACCAGGCTGAACGGTAGAGCCAGGGGGATTTCTCATTTGACATTTTGCTAAGGAAAAGCCATTACCTCTCCAACACAGAAGCCACCTTTTGTACCTGGCCTCTAATACCAGGGAGCTGCATGTCTAAATGAAGTAGCAGCAGAAGCTGCAGTATCTGGGCTACATTACCCTGTGACAAGATGAAGAGTGGCGTTGGGCTCCGAGGGCTGTGTGTGTGTGTGGAGGGAAGGAAACACACCTCAGTCTGCTGACAACACTAAGGCTGCTAGATGAGTTTGTCATCGTCTAAAGAGGCAACAGGGGAATCTCTGCTGATATCTTTATTAATGTACAGTACACTAAGCTAAGACCATGCCTCCTGAATGAGTAATTCCCCTGAGAGCTCTGCCAACAAGCAGTAAAACATATCCTTAACATATTAGTGGGCATTTCTATTGGGGTTGATACATTTTTCCTAAGGTAAAATCAAGTATGAAATGTAAAAGTGGTAAGGGACAGATCGAAATGTACTGGGCGGCAGGGGCTGGTCCAACTTAAGGTGTCATAAAAAAATGCACCCCCCTCCCCAACACTAAACATTTTCACATGACCCTCCCCTTGTACTGTAAAATGAACTGAACACCATCCCCCCCTCATAGAATTAACTGAAAATAATGTTTATGACCAAAAATAACAATAACTGTAGCGACCCTGTGTTTATAAACGTGGATAGCGACTTTGCCATTTCAGCATGCTTTTGTGGCACAGTCAATGCCACTCAGGGCTACGGGCCAGAAGGTTGAGGGTTTGCCAACCACAACAGACATACTCACTCTCCCTGCCTGTTTCATTACACGATCAGAGCCGGCTGCAGACAATGATCAGCTAGAGGGGAATCTGATTTTCAACATTTTGATGCCATATTTATAATTATATAAAAAAAAATCCACCAATAGGTTTCTGTGCCAATGCACCACACAACCAATAAACAAAGCCTACCGACTTCGGGCACTTCAATATCATGGTTTGCGTTTTCAACGCCACAATAAATAGATTATGGTAATCTCAAAAAAAATACATCCCTCCCTACCTTGTCGGCCCACCAAGTATCGAAGGCTTGGCTTGACAATCTCCGAATGTCATTAAACGTTTTGGTGTTGCACAATATATATAGAGATGAAAAAATGCTCAACCTCCAGATGAGTATCGGGGGGAGTTTAAGTACTATTCTTACAAGCTTGTTTGGCTGGTAGCTTATTGTTTAGATGTTGGGGGCTGCTGGTGAACCATGATGTGCAGGCATAATCAAAGTGACACTGGACTAGTGCACTTGCCAGAGTCTTTAGGGTGTCTATAGCTAGGTTTCCATCCAATTGGTGACAGATTTACATGCAAATATTCTAAAACCTTCATAAAAACTACATGCCACTTCAGAGTCTCCATTAGCAAAATTTGGAGCTGGACAACATGAAAGGGAAGATTTTAATTTACCGGTCATTTGAGAAATGTAATGGACATCCATATGAATTCAGATCTTGGCTCAGCCAGCGGCATCAAAAAATTAGGGACGTTGGCCAAAGGAGCCACATTTACGTGTCCTTAAAAACAGCTATAACAAATTTGTGTTTCGATATGTAGCATACGCAAAAATGTATAGCCTATTTTTTTTTTATTGTTTTTTAGGATACTTTTCCAAAACAATAATTGTCCATCTCATGGTTCTGCTGTCAGAGATTTGAGCACTAAATGTATCAGGGCATTGCATGCATGGGCCTATAGGCTTATGTGTCCACTGTATGATATTCATGTGTATTATCATGAACTTCAAATAGGCCTACCGGTAGCCAGTGATGTTGTGTTAAAAAATAAATAGGTGAGTAAACTCTGATTGCCGGTCGCTGTGAAAAAAGTAATACGCCCTATACTTTCAATGCATTTTTTTAAATGAAAAGTTGGGTAAAAGGCATTTAATTTAGTTGACCCTCCACTAGGTCTACACCACATGCCAGAAGCCTACCCTCTCAGCCAAGGCATATGGTGGAGGGTAAACAAAATGACAGCAAAAATTAGGAAGTACAAAGGAAAATCGATGTGTAAAGGAGCTCAGCTGAGGCTGAAATTGCGCACTACTGGATGGACAGTGCCACCACATAAAAATAAATTGTTTAAACCGTGACAGAAAGGTGGGGGTGTTCATTTCATTGGGGGTGTCATACCTAAAAGTGTGTGTCCCCCTCCACGTCACAATGGGATTCGAAAAGTTCTAGCTTCCGTTGCTAGGGCTGTTCATAGAACTTGCAAAATTCTGACAGGTTACGTAAGGAACCAAAGCGTCTGTTGCTATGCTGGTTGCTTGGCTCTATTTTACCTGGTAGAGGTCGCGAAGGACGGAGAACGCGGGCAGATGTAGTTCTATTTCACCTCATAAGCGCTCGCACAGTCCGCGCAAAATTATTACCTCAGAATTGCTCCCCAAGGATGGTGTTTTTGACGGTGACTACCTGCTGACTACCTACTGTTTCAGAGGACAGAAAAGACTGGAAAGAGAACACTTTCTTTACAACATATTTGTCTTTAAAAAGAACATATTGTAAAATAGGAAGAAATTATTTAAGCTGTTTTAAGATTGACTTTGCTAGCTGCTGTACTTATTTACAGTGCCTTGCCAAAGTATTAATCCCCCTTTGCGGTTTTCCTATTTTGTTGCATTACAACCTGTAATTTAAATAGATTTTTATTTGGATTTCATGTAATGGATATACACAAAATAGTCCAAATTGGTGAAGTGAAATTTAAAAAAATACTTATTTCAACAATTTTTTTTAAATTAAAAACGGAAAAGTGGTGCGTGCATATGTATTCACCCCCTTTGCGATGAAGCCCCTAAATAAGATCTGGTGCAACCAATTACCCTCAGAAGTCACATAATTAGTTAAATAAAGTCCACCTGTGTGCAATATAAGTGTCACATGATCTCAGTGTATATATACACCTGTTCTGAAAGGCACCAGAGTCTTCAACACCACTAAGCAAGGGGCACCACCAAGCAAGCTGCACCATGAAGACCAAGGAGCTCTCCAAACAGGTCAGGGACAAAATTGTGGAGAAGTACAGATCAGGGTTGGGTTATAAAAAAAATATCTGAAACTTTGAACATCCTGCGGAGCACCATTAAATCCATTATTAAAAAATAAATTGAATTGTTATGCATGCTCAAGTTTTCTGTTTTTTTTGTGTTATTTCTTGTTTGTTTCACAATAAAAAATATTTTGCATCTTCAAAGTGGTAGGCATGTTGTGTAAATCAAATGATACAAACCCCCCAAAAATATATTTTAATTCCAGGATGTAAGGCAACAAAATAGGAAAAATGCCAAGGGGGGTGAATACTTTCGCTAGCCACTGTACCTCAACCTGCCTAGTCAGCTAGCCAGATACAGGAATGGTGGGCGAACATCCTGAAGGTAATTCTCTTTGCAAACAACAGCAGCGTCCAGGACACCACCGAGTACGGACGGGAGCTGCAGCTGTTGACTGATGTAAACAACGCAATTGTATATACAATTATTGCATATACTGTGGTGATTGACAGTGTTGTTGTTTGTCTATTGCTATTTTTGTATAATGTCCTTTCAGATCACTGAAACCCCTCCTGATGTGGTGGAAGTTGTCGAACCAGATCAGAACACCTTCAGTCACGGACTGAAAGGGTGTGGAGGTTTTTGACCAGATAAAAATGATTGTCCGCTGTTAATTTATTTTCTGGTCCTCCAAGAGATAATATCTCAATTATATTTAAATTTGAAATATAATTGCATGTATTCCTTTTATCAATCAAGGTGAGACTGAACATGGACAAGGCTCAGGAGAAACAGAAGTAGAGCTACCGGAGCAGAATCAAGAAGGGAACGAAGTGCTACAACCTCCGGGCGAATGACTTGGTTTGGAAGAAGGACGAATGGAAGGTGAGACCTGGGAAACCTCGCTGCTCTTTCGCTCCTAGCTGGGGTCACCATCTGTTAAGGTGAATATAAAACATCTCAGATAATAACTATTTGCAACCTGAAGCTAGTTTTAGTTTCACTAACACCAATATTTGTCTACTTGTCTTCCTAGGGTTACCTCGGTGGAAGCCAACAATCTTCTTCAGTTGGAACAGTTGGATGGTCGACCACTGGAAGCCCTGATACTCTACACGTTGGTGAAGCCCAACAGACAAAGTATGTTAAGCTTTGGTTGACATTTGAGAAAGCAAGAAATGGTAGTTGTGCTGAGCTTATAAAAATGTACCTCTTCAATTTACCTCTCCAAACGTTTTTAGGACCATCGGCTGTCCGAGCCCCCCAGGACTTATCCCATCCACCAGAGCCAGTGAGTTTGGATCAGTCTGATTCTCTGTGCGTTAAGTCAGAGGCGGACCAGCTTGAGGCAGGCTATACCTTCCAAAACTGTTGAAAAGTACATATCTCCCATTTATAACACTTCACTAATCCATCAAATTTTCTCACAGTAAAATGTAACCTGTGTGCTTGCTTGTTTATTTCTCTGCCTCCTACCATGTTCCCTTTAACTCTGCTCCTGTTCTCCAGGACCTAGGAGTTCTGCCCAACACCCAGATGTGGATCCACCTGATGTGAAACTAAAATCTTGAATATTGCCAGGTTGGTTTTCACAGCTGTTTCACAAGGTGTGTATATTATTGTAGCCACTGTAGCTCTGAATCCACAATATGGCAGAGATTGAAAAGCCATAAAACATACAGTACGAGCCAAAGTTTGGACACACCTACTCATTCAAGGGTTTTTCTTTATTTGTACTATTTTCTACATTGTAGAATAATAGTGAAGACATCAAAACTATTAAATAACACATATGGAATCATGTGTAACCAAATTAGTGTTCAACAAATCAAAATACATTTTATATTTGAGATTCTTCGAAGTAGGCACCCTTTGCCCTGATGACAGCTTTGCACACTCTTGGCATTCTCTCAATCAGCTTCACCTGGAATGCTTATACAACAGTCTTGAAAGAATTCCCACATATGCTGAGCACTTGTTGGCAGCTTTTCTTTTCTTTTTTGTCAAATAGCCCTTAGACAGCCTGGATGTGTGTTGGGTCATTGTCTTGTTGAAAAACAAATGATAGTCCCACTAAGCGCAAACCAGATGGGATGGCGTATTGCTGCAGAACGCTGTGCTTTGCTGTCACTAGCAAAGCACCCCCACACCATCACACCACCTCCTCCATGCGTAGGAACCACACATGCAGAGATCATCCATTCACCTACTCTGTGTCTCACAAAGACATGCTGGCTGGAACCAAAAATTTCAAATTTGGACTCATCAGACCGAAGGAGATTTCCATCTGTCTAATGTCCATTGCTTGTGTTTCTTGGCCCAAGCAAGTCTCTAATTCCTTATTGGTGTCCTTTAGTAGTGGTTTCTTTGCAGCAATTCAACCATGAAGGCTGCAATTTCTGAGGCTGGTAACTCTAATGAACGTATCTTCTGCAGCAGATGTAACTCTGGGTCTTCCTTTCCCGTGGCAGTCATGAGAGCTAGTTTCATAATAGCGTTTGATGTTTTTTGCGACTGCACTTGAAGAAACTTTAAAAGTTCTTGAAATGTTCTGGATTGACTGATCTTCATGACCTAAAGTAATGATGGAGTGTCATTTCCCTTTGCTTATTTGAGCTGTTCTTGCCATAATATGGACTTGGTCTTTTACCAAATAGGGCTATCTTCTGTATACCACCCCTACCTTGTCACAACACAATTGATTGGCTCAAACACATTAAGAATGAAAGAAATTCCACAAATTAACTTTTAACAAGGCACACCTGTTAATTGAAAAGCATTCCAGGTGCCTACCTCATGAAGCTGGTTGAGAGAATGCCAAGAGGGTGAAAAGCTGTCATCAGGGCAAAGGGTGCCTACTTTGAAGAATCTCAAATATAAAATATATTTTGATTTGTTGAACACTATTTTGGTTACACATGATTCCATATGTGTTATTTAATAGTTTTGATGTCTTCACTATTATTCTACAATGTAGAAAATAGTACAAATAAAGAAAAACCCTTGAATGAGTAGGTGTGCCCAAACTTTTGACTGGTACAGTATATATTCAACCACAAAGGTGTACTAATGAGCTATGCGAGATATACTTTTTTTATCATAATGGAGGACTACTGACATATTATTTCAGTGTAGATAAGGGAAAGGCAGGTGAAGATTGACATGACAGCCAGACAAGCCTGTGTATGAATCAAATGGATTTGTATATGAATTGAGTGGAAATTAGCTGACTTTGTGATCTGTAAAGTGAGTAACTTTAATGTATCAAGCAGATGACAAGTTTTCTTTGCTATTTCCGAAACATAGCAACGTTTAAGACATGGATTTCATGTTGTAATGTTAGCAAGGTACCCAAAAGTAGTTCGAAGTAATGTTTTCATTTTATTAGCTAAACAAAACTTATTTAAACAGTAATTGTTGCGGAAATCAGCCTTGTTTGCATAGCAATTAAGAACATAATTTAGGGTGTATTGATCTCAAATTCTAATCATTAGGTCATCACACCGTTGATATAGCAACGGACTCTAATAGTTTATATATTTCATTGTGATGCAGGGGGCGCCCGCCCGCCACAAGGGTCGCTACAGCACGATGAGCCAAGTAAAACCCATCCGGCCAAACCCTCTCCTAACCCGGATGACGCTGGGCCAATTGTGCGCCGCCCTATGGGAATCCCGATCACGGCCATTTGGGATACAGCCCGGGATCGAACCCAGGTCTGTAATGACACCTTAGACCGCTGCGCCACTAGGGAGGCCCTTAAAAACACGTCTTCAATTCTACTTACATGACTGAAGACATAAGCAACATAGTTTTTAATACGGCAAATTAGTAGCCTACTCTGCTGACACTGACAAACAGATCAGTGAAAAACACACTTCTCTTGAATGCAACCATCTAATCTAGGCCTACGAAAATGGGAGACACAAATTGTACAATATGACGTCCATCTAGTCTGGAGGAGGGAATTATTGTTCCCCCCCCCCAAAAAAACTTTACAGTGATATTCAAATTGGTCACATACACATGGTTAGCAGATGTTAATGCGAGTGTAACGAAATGCTTGTGGGACCTAAAGCGAGACGCGATCTCTGTCGGCGCTATCATCTGATCCAATGATAAAGGCAGTGAATATGCGCACACTCACATGGTATATGGATGATGCTCTCTGCTGGTGCCAATAAAATAGTGTAACGACCAGTGATGCCAACTTAGCAATTTTGTTGCTAGATTTAGCAACTGTTCAGACTACCCTGGCAACTTTTTTTTCAAACCGCACCAAGCAACAAATTTAGCTACTTTTAAAAATGTATTTGGAACTTCTAGCAACTTTTGAAAAGTGACTCAAACGCTAAAATGCACGTATTTTCCCTCTAAATTACACAAAAACAATTTTCTCTGTCACACACTCAGTCACAACACACGTGCCTGGCTGCAAATGTGCATTGAGTGACGTCAGCAGAAGGCCAGCAGCAATTTCAGTACATTGCAAATCATTGTTGGCTGACTGCAGTAGTAGGGGTTCGAAGAGCCAAACCCAATGAATATAGTTGGTCACGAATGTTTGATCTTGAACAGAACTTACAACATCAATCAACATGTCTCAATCAAAATTGTACAGACAGAAGTACAGAAAAGAGTGGGAGTCTGTACCTGAACAAATGTCAAATCATATTTTTTGCCGAGATGGCCAGTCAATTTGAGTAACATTATTGTGTATTCTACGTAATGACGCAGTTTTACGTTATCATGCAATGACATCAAAACGTCACTTAGCAACTTTTAGCAACAAATCAACCTGCCTCTAGCAACTTACCCTGAAAATTAGTTGGCAACACTGGTAACGACCCTGGGTTTATAAGCGCGGAAATCGACTCTGCCGCACAGTTGTTAGCGCGCTGGACTTCGGGCTAGAAGGTCGAGGGTTCGAGACCTGCTCCCTGTTGTTTCATTACAATAGTTTACTGTTCACTCAATTGGGAGTTGAGAATTTTGATAACTAGAGACAGATTAGATTATATTCTTAGCAATAGCCATTTGCTTTTTTGAAGTATTGTGATGGGCCTAGGCTTATTTAATAGGTAGGAAGCATTCGTTTTTACTCACCAAAGCATCAACACAGTGTGATCAAAGGCTTAGTAATTTAGTTGTAGCAAGCAGCCAGTGTTAGTTTTCATTTCAGACCCAACATTCATTACGACTCATTTGTGGCCCAAAAACGAGAAGCTAGCTTTGAAGTGGAACCGGTTTGTCAGGTTGAAGCGAGCGGATTGGAGTAAGGGAACCGCAGGCACGTCTACTGTATGAGGTGCTCATTTAACCCCAGAGGATTTTGATGGCTATAACCAGCGGAAGGCATGATTCTGAATGCGACTGAAACCAGGTGCTTTTCCGAGCTACCGGTAACTTTACATCACGAGTGTTAGCAGTGATGGAGACAAACCGGGTAAATTGAACTAGTTTGTATTAATTATATCTATCCATCATCTAACTAACATTTCTAGATTGTTATATCTAGCTAGCTAAGTTTTATTATAAGGTTGCTACCTGTTTACTAGTAACGTCACAAGTAAGGCTACACTGCCTGCAATGTTTTTGACCAGCTAATTAGCTAATGTGGGGTTAATTTTCGGTTTTATGCTTCTGCAGATATTGAATGTGCAACTATAATTATGGTTTATAATATATCGGAACTTAAACAGGACAGCATAATGGGTAGACAAAGAGAACATTGCGTAACAAGGTGTAGGCAGCTGACTTAGTGATAGGAGGTTGTGAAACCCATCACAAGGGGAGCATGTGAGGAACAGAGAGTGGAGAAACAACTGTATAAGTAAATCACTGGAAATTGAGTGGTTGCTGACTCTTGAGTATACACTAAGAAGATAAGATCCAACGCCTGGCAACATGTGATGCGCCAGGAGGCTTGGACCAGCCTGTGCGCCTGCGATAGGCTGAGTAAGTCTAAACCACGCTCAGCCTCTACTCTGATAGGCCCGCTCTGAGCGGGATCTATCTCTGTCAGAGTATTAAAGAAGAACTTTGTGCTTAAACAGAGAGTTCTCTGTATACCCTGCGAGGTGGTGCAGTGAGCCCGTATATACGAACATCATATTTACCATTTGTACTATCATTCTATTTACTTAAAGATGAATTAAATAATCATTGCAAAACTAAGTTGCATGGTTTGTTTGTATCCTAATACCAGATTCGATTGACGCAACCCAACACTAACGTGTCATAGCCTCTCTCTCTGCTAGCTAGTAATCTTATCCAGTTTGTCAATTTGGGACTGTGTTTCAAAAACATGTCGACACATTGCTGGGATTGAGACATTGGAGCCAGCCAGCCACATCTCGAACTTGCCTAGCTAGCTAACGTCAGCTAAAGTTACGGTCCTGTTGTTCAATGTCATTGCATTGCAGCTCTTCAGTAAGGCCATTCTCCTGCCAATGTTTTATCTATGGAGATTGCATGGTTGTGTGCTGAATTCTATACACATCAGCAACGGGTGTGGTTGAAATAACAGAATCCACTAATTTGAAGGGGTGTCCACATACTTTTGTATAGTGTAGCAGTTGATACTAGTCGTACGGGTGTGTGACGTCTTTATTGATTCGTCTGGCTTTGTGGATGGTTCTGGATTTGTGGAGTGATGAGATGCTTTGGCACTTGACTCTGCAGACCTTGCTCACAATGTTGACTGTTCTGTGTTGGTGTTTGTTATTGACAGTGAACCATACTAGCCATAGCATCCTGTCCATGTCCCTTGTACTGCGTGGCTCTCCTCATCCCTCCGCTTCTCTGGCCTGCTCTGAAACAGCTTGAGTACTCACGCAGTAAGTATTGTTATCTCATTGGTAATATACTGTGTCATAATATGATTCAAAGTCTAAATGTTTAACAATATTTGAGAACGAGTAACTTCCTAATTTATTTTTCTGTCTTTCTCCCTCTCTCTTCCTCTAGGAACCTGAATACCACCTCAGTCCAACATCAGCCTTCTGTCACGCTGCCATCAACACACCTGCATCCAGCCCTAAACTGACTCCTGTTTGCCTGCTGTAACTGTCATTAGGGTTTTATTACACCAAGTTGTTCCCTTTTATCCTCTGCACTTGTTTACTTCCCATTACTGAGATGAGATAATGGGATTAGAGTAAGCAGCACCTGTAACAAGCCTAACTCCACACCCGCCCTCGGTCTATGTTCATCGGATGTTGTGCTCCTTGACACTCCTCACAACAAGCGCTGTACATCTTTGCTGCTGCCGCCAAGCTTTCAGAGTGGAACTCAATTACCCATAAAGAAATGTATACAATTATTTATTGAATTTCTAAATTGTATTGTTATAGTTAATATACAATCATTATTATAGGGACTGCGTCCACAAAGTGGAATGTTGACAGATAAAAAAAAAGAAGACCCATGATGAAAGTGTTGTATTGGTATAACATATATTAATAAAAAGGTAAAAACATGTTTGAATTTTTCTTATGGTAACTTGAAGCAGGTTGTCAAGTCCTGACCAGTATAAGGGTTAATTGTTATTATAGTTTGGTCAGGACGTGGCAGAGGGTATTTGTTTTATGTGGTTCGGGGTGGTGGTTTTTGTAGAAGGGCATTTGATTTAGGTATTCCGGGGTTTTTGGGCACTGTTATGTTTATGTATTTCTATGTTTAGTCTAGTGAATCTGTTTCTATGTTTAGTTAATTGGGGTAGGGACTCTCAATTGAAGGCAGGTGTTGTCTATTTGCCTTTGATTGAGAGTCCTATATATTAGGGTGTGTTTGTAGTTGTGGGAGATTGTTTCTTGTTTAGCATGTGTGAGCCTGACAAGACTGTTTTGTTGATCGTGAGTTCGTTGTGTTTATTATTTTGGTGTTCACTTTTGAGTTAAAATAAACATCAAGATGAGCATCCACAATCCTGCTGCATTTTGGTCCTCCTTTCCCGACTACAACCGTGACACCGGTGTAGGGCGTGTTCTCCTCATTTGGAAACCTATTTCTTGTCCCATTGACTGCACACACTGGAATTGGCACACAGTTGTACTGCCCCAGATAGCCCCAATTCCAGGTGTTAAACTACCCGTAGGCAACGGTTCTGAACTTCCTAAAAAGTGTACTACTAGGGGGAGTGGTGTAACATTATTTGAGTTCATTATTGCATTAGATTAGTGGGGATTCTATTTCTAGATTAACTATATTGACATCCATGCAGAACGTGGAGAAGCCAGAATGTTGTGTCATACAGCCCACTCCTTCCTCTGTCATCGTGGACGTTGCCTGACAGTTTTCCTGACAGCGCAGACCCCATGTGTATCGGCATGGGAATATCCCTGCTGCACGAGCACCTACAACATGTTATTTTTACGCGGTTCAGCCGTAGTTAGGAAGGAAGTGACATTATAGGGTGTATTCTCAGAAGCAAAGTAGCTGGCAATATTACCAATCAACATTCCCAACATGTGGAGCCGCATCCTACACTACAAGTTAAGCACCAGTGCACTCTCAGAAATGGGAAAGTGATCCCTGCCTCAGCAGCCTGCTCTGCCACCACCTCGTCTTCATCAGATTTTCCAAAAAGGTCAGGCCCAGGGAAAACAGAGTTCCTGCTATGCTCGGAGTCGCTGCTTTTGTCAGATATTTTGACAATTCGTATCTGGCGGAAGTTTCCTCTGCAGTCAAATGCTAGCTTGCAAGTCTAGTTAGCTGGCTAAAATAGCTAGCTAGGATTCTTACATCGGAAGTGCCGCTCTCGCTTTGTTAGGTAGTTAACTCGGCCTACAGTCCTTACCATGATGGGCCCCAGATGTCAATATGTAAGTCTCTGCTCTCTCTTAGCTTTTTTTTATCTGCTGGAGGGTTTTGTTTTAGTTATGTTTTGTGGGTTACTGCCTGTGCTTGCTGATCTTCGTTGTTGTAACGTTAGCTGGCTAGGCTAGCTAGCTGGCTAAAATATCTAACGTTAACTGGCTGGCTAAGATAACGTTAATTGCATATAACATTCTTTGATAACTGGTTAGATGTGGTTATGGATTTCCAAAAATTTGGTTTACTTTAATGTGGGTTGTAAACTAGGTGTTGATAGCAACTGGCTGACTCATCAAATGCTAACGTAATGTTAGCAGGCTGGTAGGGCTAATGCTAGCTAGCTAGTAGGACTACCGTTAACAGGCTAGTTGACTAGCAACCTTGCAAGCTGATTTGTAACAATATATTCATAAAGTAAGTTAGCTGAACATTTAATTGAAATCAGTAGTCATGAGTGCAAACGATTTGGTTTAATTTGAAGATATACATTTGAATTTATTTCTGTTGGAGTTTACAATATAGGGAATAGGCTGGCTTGCCGGGTCCTCCATATTACGTCACACCCCGCAAATGTTTTTTCTGGAATGACTTTGGCATTCTTCAGAAGTTTTATGCAATATCTAGAAAAATAGAAAAGTGAGGTATAACTTTGCATTGGGACTTTTGATGCATATTGTAATGCAAATCCATATGCTACATTTGGTTAAGTTTATGCTATCTACCCTTTAACTGCTTTTCACTGACCACTGCAACTCAACAATCAACTTTTTGGTAGGCTCTTTGCAAAACGCGCTGCCCAAATTACGTGCTTAAAACAATCCACAGCTCATAGAAGTTAATGATCATTTGTGGCCAAATGATGCTCTCTGGTGTAGTATTTTGAATGATTTTATTTATTTCTGTAATTTAATTTACTTCAGGGGAAGTTTATCTTCCCCTAGCCTATTGGACGCGCCGCCTATGCCAACATCAATGTGTAACCGGTCCATAAAACAGCTGGCCGCGAAGCTTACAAGGTCAACTTCAAATGCCAACATCAAATTCAAAGCAATCGGCGCACTACCTAAACGGCTGAAAAGCAAACTGTCTGCTGAGAGAAAGGCCGTGCAGGCTGGCAGATTCTCTAGGAGAGATGCTCTGCATGATCCTAAAGCCAGCCAATCGAAATGCTGAACAGCCATTGCATTTTAATCAGGATTGGAATGATTTCAGTCAACTTTTTTGTAGCCTACTTTTACATTTTTGGTCTTGAGCTGTGGAACTTAATTAAAAAGGGGTCTGAAATGAGAGCAGCATCTCCATTAGTTACAGCAGGGCCTGACAAAAGTCTGTGCTGCTTCTCAGAAGAGAAACGGTGAATCAGCCAAAGTTTCAACCCTCCATTTTATGAAGGGAGAATAAAATGACTCGCTTAATGTATTGCTTAGCAAAGGACATCGAGGAGAGAAGGAGGAAAGGTGAGAGATTGAGAGTCAGGGAGCAAAGTAGAGAGAGAAAGCGACGGAGGGAGAAAAGGAGGGAGTGGGAGAGGGAGGAAGGGAAAAAAGGAGAGAGGGAACATAAGGTTTGACTTAGAGTGGTCAGTCTCTCTGGGAAACGAAGGATGGGGTCCGACTATGTTTCCACACTCTGGGTCAGTGCTGTTTACGGTACATTGCTGCTGTCAAGAGAGGGTGCACACACACACACACACACACACACACACACTGGGTCTTTGAGTGTGTGAGCTGCTCTTCAGGGAGGATAGAGAGGGCAGGCACTCCAGAATGAGTCCCACTGACAGCCAGCGAGGATATATGGGAGAGGAATCCTCATCTATGCTGAGCCTTCTGCATATCTTACTGCTCCACACAAATGACTATATAGCCCCACAGATAATCTAGAACAGGGATGGGTAACTCCAGTCCTCTAGGGCCTGCTTGGTGTCACACTGACCGTGTCTAAACTTGACAGTTCATGCAGTATTCTGATAATGGAGTTCTGATCATGGAATTCCGAACACGTCATGTGTCTACATTTACATTTAAATGTGTCCACCATGTCC
Source organism: Salmo trutta (assembly GCF_901001165.1). Taxonomy (NCBI): domain Eukaryota; kingdom Metazoa; phylum Chordata; class Actinopteri; order Salmoniformes; family Salmonidae; genus Salmo; species Salmo trutta. Next base: position 41,474,993 of record NC_042960.1, on the reverse strand, counting down.
ACATTGTGTCCGTTCCCGCGCTATATTCAAATGCCGTATGCATTCTACAAACTGTGCAATAGCCAAAATATTATAATAACACAACAACGGATGGCAGTAGCTAACTACTTTAGCTAAGTAGCCAGCTAACCTCTGTAGCAAGCTAGCAAGCAGCGCTAAATGGATTGCAAATGAGTTAGCATAACTCTAGCCAAACAAAACACGCCAGGAACATATTCCCTCAAAGTTATAATGAAAAGGTGCCTCTCGGTCCCAAAACACAAGTTTTCTGGAGACTTGTGGGAGGAGTGCTGATGATGTTGCCCACTGTGTATGTCAAGTGTAGACACTTGACGTACACAGTGGGCAACATCATCAGCTAACCAGCTAACATATTCTGAATCCAATCAACTAATCATGATTTCAGTTTAGAATGCAATTAGTTTAATCAGCTATGTTTGCTAGGGATGGGGGAAAAGTGTGACACCACTCCGGCTCCCGAGGACTGGAGTTGCCCATGACTGATCTAGACCTCTGTGTGAGTCAAGCGTCTGTTACAACACTAGGCTAGCTAGCTATCACTCCTTCCCACAGCACTACTCGCTAAGGCCCTACAGTACAGCCACACTGCTGAAAGCTTCTAATAAAACCACTGAGCTATTTACACACAGCTACTATCTGCCAACCCAGTCTCCCTGTGGGGAAGCCAGACATTACACATAAGAAGGATATGGGTAAGCAGTGGTGTGTTAGTGCTGGGCTCAGTTGGTAGAGCATGGTGCTTGCAACACCAGGTTTGTGGGTTCGATTCCCACAGGGGACCGGTATGGGAAAAATGTATGCACTCGCTCTGGAAAAAAATTCTAAAATGTCAAACAAAAGCCTGCACACCGTGCAGTTTTCCAGGACCAGTGTTATATGTAGATGATGATCCCTGATGTAGGCTTGCTATATCCTCAGAGAGCAGCAGTAGCATCACATTAAGACTTTAACACCCAGCAGCATCCCTCCCACTTCAGAGAACAGGACAGGACATTAATGGAGCAGAGGTTGTTTAATTTGACAGGCGCCTGGATCCCATCTCATTACTGTCAATCACATAGACACAGGTAAACACCAGGCAGCAGGGTAATTGAAGAGCCAAATAAATGAGATGCTGAGAGTGAATCACTGAAACACAATGCCTCTGCCTGTCTCTCTCTTCTCTGTCTCGCTGTCTGTCTTTCTCTCTGTTCTCTTTCCCCCTCTTTCTGTCTAGCGGTCTCTCTCTTTCTATATTTGTCTGTACCCCTCTCTCTCCCTCTCTTTTCTATCGCTCTCTAACAAGGCTGTAATGCTGTTTAAATGAAACCTCTGTAGTTAATTTGAGACAAAAGGAACTGTAGATGATGTGGCGTGGGAGACACAAGGGCTGGAGGAGCAGTCCCCACCATGCCTATACTCACACCCATACCCATACATATCCATGTGCACCATATCCATACCCACACTCAAACCCATACCAATGTCCTATACCCAGACCTATACCCTGTACAGTAAAAAGGGAGCTAGGCAAAGGGCACACATACATTTACAGGCGCTATACAAACAGTAGTTGACCCCTAGGATCCTGTCAGGTCAGTTCAGTCATTCAGTATGAGCTAATTAGTTTCCTCTGTTCAATATGAATAAATTACAATATTTATTAGGACTATATTGTACTTACTGGAATAATTACACAGTAATAAGGGCACTGTAATGTAAAAATGTAACAAGGCCTGATTTAACTATTTTCACACATAACCTGTTGTTCTCCTGCCAACAACAACAGCTGCTGTTATCCCCCAGTAGCGTTACGCACTCTGGGCAGCGGGCCTCGGCTCTCAAACAGTTTGCACCTTTACGGGAACCTCTAAGTTACAATGTCTAAAAATAACAAACAATGAGTGATAGCAAGCTATGTGGTGTGGTGGGAGTATGGGAGAATTCAACATATTTGAAAAACACTAAAGATAAAAACTTTCTCCTGAGGAGACGCGATGTTCCACAGGAATCTCTTTTGAGATAGAAATCTAACTTCACATGCACATATAGGACCTTGTAAGCTAGGACCATGAGCGAATATTGACCTTATAACCTTTGCATGTACTGGTAAAACAGTGATGACATAGCCTACTTTTACCAAACAGCCAACATTATCATGCAGAGGAGGAATCAACAGGACATAGAAAAAGTAAATGGTCATAAGACAAGAAACACAGGATGATGGTGAATATTGAGTTCAAATAAATAAAAGAGGCTACATTTTAAGACGGACAAAGAAAAAGAGAGACCGCCAAAAGCAGTTTTTATTAAGTATGTCCACCCCACTGCCTCACTTCAAAGAGCGCCATCCCTGATCACCGTCCGACCATCTGGACTACAGCCCTACTACACTCTCACATGAGAACAAGAAAAAGCGGCCCCGTAGACTTTACACAAGCCTAAAAACCTGAGTAATAAATTCTGTCTGTTCCAGTATTGCTTATCTATGCCGATTTAGTCCTGCAAGGTGATTTGTTGATTGATTTGTCACGCTTTCTGGTGGTGTGGTCAAATTGTACTGGAGGCGGTAGAAGGGCCACCCAGGGGACGGTAGTGCCTGGGACGGTAGTGCGTTTTATCCATGGTTTATATCAAGGAATTTTGGTACTTTCCCTATACGTTAGCCTATGCCACAGTACCGACATTGGTTGCCGCCGTTGGCTCTGGGTTCCTATTTGTCACACTCCTCTGATATTTGCCTCTCCAAAGACCACGAAACAACATGTTTTGTTGCCCATGATGAGTCTTTTTTATCAGAGTTACGGATCTCACAATAAGCCAGACTCAAGTAACTTCCATGACAGTTTTGTGGTGCTGAAACGTGAATCGACAGCCGCGGAGAAATCAATCGGGAGGTGGCCAGCACGTGGTGTTGAAATTAGGCTCATTTGAGTAAATCATTTCAAGTCTTCATTTTAATTTGAATTAACTAACAAGAGGGCTTTGTGTTGGAGCCTGTTTCTTCCTATTTAAGAAATAAGAGGTAGGCCTACCTGTTTCACATACTACATTATAGGCAATCCATAGATTTGTAAGCCAATTCCTCCAGTAGTGTCACCACTACTTAAATACCTCTGTGTTGTGAAGGGCTTGGTGTGTTAAGCTAAAACCAGTGCTTGAATTGAGGGGGTAGGCCTATGTGAGTGTATGCTATAGCCTACTTTTTGCTAGTTTAAGATTATGAAGAAACTAAAACGGATTCTGAATATATAAAGTGATCTATAACGACGATGCTTTAGGCAAAAAACAAGGCACAAGAAAGACACGCCTCTGATGCATATGGGGGTTAATGTTCTTTGGTTAATCTCTATGACATTCAGAGGCTGAGCTAAGAAGAAAAGGAAAATACTTTGGAAGTAGGCCTACAGATGTTGGATCTTTACTTGATCACTCTTTTGTCACTGAGAATTTTCCCTGAAAAAGGGCAGTTCTCTTTCTCTCCATGCGGGGGCTGTTGAGTCACTGGGTTCAGGAATTGCTTTCAAAATAATTTGATTTCGCTCACTGAAACGCTAGGCCTAGGTCCTACAGTATTCCTGCAACATTCAAATGTACAAAAATGTATCTGAAATGCAGCCATACACATCAACAACTTTCATTTTATATAGCTTATTAACACAATATAGATATTGGTCTCCACTAGGCTATGGCATACAAGTGACAAGTGTAATGCTAAAGTCAAAATTGAATTCCATTCGGGCCTGCGGTAGTCCAGCAGTTATACCGCGCACATATATGCCTACCCTGTCGGTGTGGGTTCGATTCGGGCCCACGCCCCTTCTGGCACGAATAACTCAATCCTCCCAACTGACTTGATTCATTTACACATTTTCAATATGGACAGTCCAGGGATATTTTACCCCCAATCTTGAAGAATTGACAATAACTTTTGGATAATATAAATAGAAATAAATAAATAGAAACCAAATAAAATAATAGCAATGTGCTAGACCAACATTAGTTTCCATTCATTCAAATTGTCTGATAAATTGCCACAGTAGATTTGCTGTGGTAAACAATGAAATACTTTCTTTCTATTGTACGGAATGCTTCTAAATAATGGCCTTTGTCTGTTCAAAAATGACTCCAGTTCCAGTGGCATGCATTGAAATGTGTGGCTTTCTTTTGCAAAATATCTACGAAGTAACAGGCTTATTTTCAAATAATTATTATTATAATCACTATTGGGAAACTGGGCCTAGGGCTATTTCACTCCAGCAGCTGGCATATTCTGTCCATTCAAAATTCACTTGTGGGAATATGGCGGCTCTCAACACCCGGCAACAGAAAGAGTTGGCCACTCTTGTCTATGCCGTTCGGCCATCGCTCATCCATATATTTATATGTACATATTCTTATTCATTCCTTTACACTTGTGTGTAAAAGGTAGTTGTTGTGAAATTGTTAGATATTACTGCATGGTCGGAACTAGAAGCACATCTCGAGTTGAATCCACACTCCCCCCCAGCAATTTTCAAACGGTTCCTTCATTTTTGAACTTGACCTTTTACCTAGACAGTTAAGAACAAATTCTTATTTTCAATGACGGCCTAGGAACAGTGGGCTAACTGCCTTGTTCAGGGACAGAAAGACAGATTTATTTACCTTGTCACTTCGGGGATTCGATCTTGCAACCTTTCGGTTACTAGTCCAACGCTCTAACCACCCCATGTTCTAGCCCCAACACATATCTAGCTAGATTTACCCCATGGCCTACATGCCAATGGGGCATTATGTGGCAGGTTCGACAACGGAACAACAGTAGCTGAGGTGAGGTAGGTGACTAGTTTGTTTAGATGAAGGGGGCAACTAACCCGTATTCTCCTCATAGCAGCCACAATCTCCACTCTGCTGTTCGGCCGAGCCACGTCCAGACTGCCGATGTACTGGTTAGGAACAAAACAGAAAGCAACGATAGAAATGTTACCATATTTATTTGACCATTGTGATATATTCTACAGTGGCATATTTTTGGGGGGTATATAATTATTACAAGATAATATCACGCTATTACCAAATAATTAAAGAAACTATAATGAAATAATCCATTATCTCGTTAATACGAGAAAGATAACGTTATAATGAGAAAGATCTAGCTAATACAAGACAATCTGGTTGCACGTTATTATGCTGAAACGTTAAGCTTTGCTTCCTCTCATGCACAGGTTGACATTATGTCCGGTTTGCTTGAGTTAATCGACTTTTATTTTCTCCTCGGTTTGAGGCATTGGGAGATATAGTGTTAGTGTCATGAGCAATATAGATGGTGTTGTCATTAGTTTACGTCCATTGCGGAGAATTCTGAGTTCTCTAAGGCTCTTCTGATGAAAAAACTACCGAACCTCCTTGATATAGCTTTAGTCCTTCTTGATCAACTGGGCCGACATGGGAAGCTTCATGTATACAAACAAATACATCTTAAATGAATCCAAGAAGGATATGTGGTGAACTAAAACACAGTCAGGCATTTACTTCTTATTCTAGACCCCAATTGAGTGCGCCTTTTGGTGGAAGTATCTGGGAACGAGATTAGCTAGCAGGCTACCTAACCTTCACAACCAAGAGGACATAGAGGAACAGTTTAGGTAAGTGTCCTTTTTGTCTTATAATTTTACATTTGGAAGGTGCATTGAAACAATTAGCTGGCATGATTATATTACCTCTAGCACAGTCAGCTAGCTAGCTAGCAAGCTAAATGAATGATGCATTGAAATGAGCTACTCTCGAGGGATTACTTTGGTAGCTAGCTATGGCTATTCTCAAGAACAAGCAAGCCTGTATCTGAGAACCATGTCCAACTGATTGAGCGTTCTACTCAACGCATTCTCAATGAGCGCTGATTTAATCAAAAGTGCATTACAGTGGCTTGAATATACAAAGATTGCAAAAGGAGGAAAATCATTTGTAGGAAAAGCTTTTGTCATAATGTTGATGCTGCCAGATTGACTTTAGATTCAGTATAACATTAGCTAAGATTGAGTGGAGACCACCGGATTTTCGCTAACCAACATTACCATTGCTAGCTATTTCTGACAAAATTTGCTAGCTAATGTCAACATCGCCATCCATTTGCCGACATGATAATGATGGCATAGTTGTTTCCTACTAAACATTTGCCTACTTTTGCAATGCCATCATATTTCCAGGCAACTGTTGTGTTATTTAGACGAAAAAGTCATTGGCCTCCATCACAGGAGGTTGGTGGCACCTTAATTGGTGAGGATGGGCTCTGGGACGCCGAGAGAGACAGACTGGCTGGCTGGCAGATAGACAGACAAAGAGGGCTTATGGTAATGGCTGGAGCAGAATGGTATCAAATACATAGTTTCCCTGTGTTTGCTCCATTCCAGCCATTACTATGAGCTGTCCTCCTCTCAGCAGCCTCCATTGTTCTCCATCTATCATGACTTTTGGGCACCACTATGGTGCCGATGACAGAGGGCAGCTTGACAATGTTTTATTTTTTTTACCTTTATTTAACTAGGCAAGTCAGTTAAGAACAAATTCTTATTTTCAATGATGGCCTAGGAACAGTGGGTTAACTGCCTTGTTCAAAGGCAGAAAAACAGATTTGTACCTTGTCAGCTCGGGGATTTGAACTTGCAACCCTTCGGTTACTAGTCCAACGCTCTAACCACTAGGCTACCCTGCCACCCCAACGTGATGACGCAACCCAGTGACGGAGGTGCAACCTATGAATAGCAACATTGGTTTTGCATTTGTCTATTTTGCCATGGTATCAGACTGTGTGTATCTAAGTCTGTCTGCCTGCCAGTCGGTCAGTCTGTCTTGGAGTTCCAGATGTCGCTGGAGGAGTGGTGGAAGCCACTTGAGGGCAACTTTACTGGATTCCATGTAGGAGCTCATCGTCATGAAGTTAATCTTTAACAGCAGATACAAGTATCCTATATTAGGTACTACTAAAGTGCTAGCGAGTTAGTACATGTACAGTGGGGGAAAAAAGTATTTGATCCCCTGCTGATTTTGTACGTTTGCCCACTGACAAAGAAAGGATCAGTCCATAATTTTAATGGTAGGTTTATTTGAACAGTGAGAGACAGAATAACAACAAAAAAGTCCAGAAAAAGGCATGTCAAAAATGTTATAAATTGATTTGCATTTTAATGAGGGAAATAAATATTTGACCCCCTCTCAATCAGAAATATTTCTGGCTCCCAGGTGTCTTTTATACAGGTAATGAGCTGAGATTAGGAGCACACTCTTAAAGGGAGTGCTCCTAACCGCAGCTTGTTACCTGTAAAAAAGACACCTGTCCACAGAAGCAATCAATCAGATTCCAAACTCTCCACCATGGCCAAGACCAAAGAGCTCTCCAAGGATGTCAGGGACAAGATTGTAGACCTACACAAGGCTGGAATGGGCTACAAGACCATCGCCAAGCAGCTTGGTGAGGTGACAACATTTGGTGCGATTATTCGCAAATGGAAGAAACACAAAAACTGTCAATATCCCTCGGCCTGGGGCTCCATGCAAGATCTCACCTCGTGGAGTTGCAATGATCATGAGAACGGTGAGGAATCAGCCCAGAACTACACGGGAGGATCTTGTCAATGATCTCAAGGCAGCTGGGACCATAGTCACCAAGAAACCATTTGGTAACACACTACGCCGTGAAGGACTGAAATCCTGCAGCACCCGCAAGGTCCCCCTGCTCAAGAATACATATACATGCCCGTCTGAAGTTTGCCAATGAACATGAACATGACTCAGAGAACAACTGGTGAAAGTGTTGTGGTCAGATGAGACCAAAATGGAGCTCTTTGACATCAACTCAACTTGCCGTGTTTGGAGGAGGAGGAATGCTGCCTATGACCCCAAGAACACCATCTCCACCGTCAAACAGAGGTGGAAACATTATGCTTTGGGGGTGTTTTTCTGCTAAGGGGACAGGACAACTTCACCGCATCAAAGGGACGATGGACGGGGCCATGTACCGTCAAACCTTGGGTGAGAACCTCCTTCCCTCAGCCAGGGCATTGAAAATGGGTTGTGGATGGGTATTCCAGCATGACAATGACCCAAAACACACGGCCAAGGCACCAATGGAGTGGCTCAAGAAGAAGCACATTAAGGTCCTGGAGTGGCCTTGCCAGTCTCCAGACCTTAATCCCATAGAAAATCTGTGGAGGGAGCTGAAGGTTCGAGTTGCCAAACGTCAGCCTCGAAACCTTAATGACTTGGAGAAGATCTGCAAAGAGGAGTGGGACAAAATCCCTCCTGAGATGTGTGCAAACCTGGTGGCCAACTACAAGAAACGTCTGACCTCTGTGATTGCCAACACGGATTTTGCCACCAAGTACTAAGTCATGTTTTGCAGATGGGTCAAATACTTATTTCCCTCATTAAAATGCAAATCATTTTATAACATTTTTGACATGCATTTTTCTGGATTCTTTTGTTGTTATTCTGTCTCTCACTGTTCAAATAAACCTACTATTAAAATTATAGACTAATCATTTCTTTGTAAGTGGGCAAACGTACAAAATCAGCAGGGGATCAAATACTTTTTTCCTCCACTGTACACATGGATTTACAGTACTAATAATATTTAATTAATGCACTTTGTCGAATTTTACCCAAGAGAACAATCCAGAGAAAGAATTTGAAAATGGTAAGATCATAATAAATACTAGTATTATATAGACAGAGTGGACCTGATCCTAGACCAGCACTCCTACTCTGATGGCAAATTCTCTCTCTACCTCATCCTTTCTATAACTTAAGATTGACCCCCTTGTAAATGTGGGTGAGTGGACATAGAGATCTGGGACTAGCCTAGCAACAGCAGCACTTCTCAACTATTGGCAAGGATTTATTTGACATCCAATCACCATGATAGATGCTTTATTTTGCAATTAACACTTCTATTGCAGGAGGTAAGCACCTATCAGATCCCCCTGCTGTCCTTCACCACTCGGTGCAGTCTGCTGACCATTGCTGAGGCCAGGAAGATGTCCGCCAGCCGAAGTAGGAGCCAAGTTCATTGCCATGCAATGCTCTACCGACCGAGGTAGGCTTTGGCTTCCAGGTGGGTCACAGTTACAATCCCCTTTGCTTCCACCCACTTCACATTCTTCTTCAGGCGCTGATATTACTTTCTAAATTAAATGTTATTATGGTCAGATTACTTACAATAGTGAACGATTATATCCGCTCAAGGGACAGTACCAGAGACTGTAAGGGGGCTGTTGCCTGATTAGAAGTTTACAGAAGTTATTTTTTGAATACATTATTTTCTATATTAGTTTAGGGTTCATCTAATCCCAACCTGACAGTGTGCCTTTCAACTATTCTATTTTGTTTTCTAACCCTCAGGAAACCATGAGAAGGGAGTGGGCCACCCGACCAACACCATTGCTGTGTGTGGTTAAACTCCAGCAGCTCCTCTAGGTGCTTCAGAAGACCTACTGTCTTTTAGATCCTGCTGAAACGGTCCACTATCAGCCAGGTGAGGATGCTCTCCCATGGAAAGGATGAGCTGTTGTGGCAACAAAATGGCTGAAAGTTGCCTGAGTCGTGCCTTGTTTTCTGAAAAGTTTAAATTTACTCCTGAAGATCTTAGTGCATTAAACTGACAACTACAGACAAGACTGTTAAAGGCAAAGCATGTTTTCCTGTAATCGAGAATCTGCAATATATTAAAGTAGCAAGTTAGGATCCTCCTCATCCCCATTTTGCACTATTGAGAGCATCGTGTTGGACTGTATCACAGCCTGGTATGGCAATTGCACCGTCCATAACCGCAGGGCTCTCCAGAGGGTGGAGCGGTCAGCCCAACGCATCACCAGAGGCACACTGCCTGCCCTCCAGGACATCTACAGCATCTGGTGTCACAGGAAGGTCAAGAGAATCATCAGCCTCAGCCACCTGAGCCATGGTCTCTTCACCCCGCTACGATCTACAAGGCGGCGACAGTACAGGTGCATCAAAGCTGGGACAGAGAGACTGAGAAACTGCTTGTATCTCCAGGTATACAGTGCATTTGGAAAGTATTCAGACATCTTGACCTTTTCCATATTTTGTTACATTACAGTCTTATTCTAAAATGGATAAAAAAAATCGAAATAAACTCAAAAATCTACACACAGTAGCACATAATGACAAAGCGAAAACAGGTTTTTTATTCAGACCCTTTACAATGAGACTTGAAATTGAGCTCTTTATACATAGACATGGAATCACAGGCAACTTTAATAATGGAACACGAGTCACTTTAATAATGTTTACATACTGCTTTATCTCATATGTATATACTGTATTTTAGTCAATGCCACTCCGACATTGCTCGTACTAAAATATTTCTTAATACCATTCTTTTACTTTTAGATTTGTGTATTGTTGTGAATTGTTAGATACTACTGCATTGTTGGAGCTAGGAACACAGGCATTTTGCTACACATTTGTGCTACACCTGCAATAACATCTGCTGAATATGTGTATGTGACCAATAAAATTTGATTTGATTTGGAAAGGCACACACCTGTCGTTATACGGTCCCACAGTTGACAGTGCATTTCAGAGCAAAAACCAAGCCATGAGGTCGAAAGGAATTGTCTGTAGAGGTCCGAGACAGGATTGTGTCGAGGTCCCCAAGAAGACAGCGGCCTTCATCATTCTTAAATGGAAGAAGTTTGGAATCACAAAGACTCTTCCTAGTGCTGGCTGGCTTGCCAAACTGAGCAATCGTGCAAGAAGGGCCTTGGTCAGGGAGGTGACCAAGAACCCGATCGTCATTCTGACAAAGCTCCAGAGTTCTTCTGTGGAGATGGTAAAACCAGCACTCCAGCAATCAGGCCTTTATGGTAGAGTGGCCAGATGGAAACCACTCCTCAGTAAGGCACATGACAGCCCACTTGGAGTTTGCCAAAGGGCACCTAAAAGACTGTCAGACCATGAGAAACAAGATTATCTGGTCTGATGAAACCAAGATTGAACACTTTGGCCTGAATGCCAAGCTTCACGTCTGGAGGACGTGATATATACACGTATATATAGACCTGTTCTGAAAGGCCCCAGAGTCTGCAACACCACTAAGCAAGAGGCACCACCAAGCAAGCTGCACCATGAAGACCAAGGAGCTCTCCAAACAGGTCAGGGACAAAATTGTGGAGAAGTACAGATCAGGGTTGGGTTATAAAAAAAAATCTGAACGTTTTTACATCCCACGGAGCACCATTAAATCCATTATTAAAAAATTGAAAGAATATGGCACCACAACAAACCTACCAAGAGAGGGCCGCCCACCAAAACTCACAGACCAGGCAAGGAGGGCATTAATCAGAGAGGCAACAAAGAGACCAAAGATAACCCTGAAGGAGCTGCAAAGCTCCAGAGCGGAGATTGGAGTATCTGTCCATAGGACCACTTTAAGCTGTACACTCCACAGAGCTGGGCTTTACCGAAGAGTGGCCAGAAAAAAAGCCACTGCTTAAAGAAGAAAATAAGCAAACACGTTTGGTGTTTGCCAATAGGTATGGGGGAGACTCCCCAAACACATGGAAGAAGGGTACTCTGGTCAGATGAGACTAAAATGTAGATTTTTAGCCATCAAGGAAAACACTATGTCTGGCGCAAACCCAACACCTCTCATCACCCCGCAAACAACATCCCCACAGTGAAGCATGGTGGTGGCAGCATCACGCAGTGGGGATGTTTTTCATCGGCAGGGACCGGGAAACTGGTCAGAATTGAAGGAATGATGGATGGCACTAAATACAGAGAAATTCTCGAGGGAAACCTGTTTCAGTCTTCCAGAGATTTGAGACTGGGATGGAGGTTCACCTTCCAGCAGGACAATGACCCTAAGCATACTGCTAAAGTAACACTCGAGTGGTTTAAGGGGAAACATTTAAATGTCTTGGAATGGCATAGTCAAAGCCCAGACCTCAATCCAATTGAGAATCTGTGGTATGACTTAAAGATTGCTGTACACCAGCAGAACCAATCCAACTTGAAGGAGCTGGAGCAGTTTTGCCTTGAAGAATGGGCAAAAATCCCAGTGGCTAGATGTGCCAAGCTTATACAGACATAACCCAAGAGACTTGCAACTGTAATTGCTGCAAAAGGTGGCTCTATAAAGTATTTACTTTGGGTGGTGAATAGTTATTCATGTTCAAGTTATGTTTTTTTGTCTTATTTCTTGTTTGTTTCACAAGAAAAAATATTTAGCATCTTCAAAGTGGTAGGCATGTTGTGTAAATCAAATGATACAAACCCCCCCAAAAATACATTTTAATTCCAGGTTGTAAGGCAACACAATAGGAAAAATGCCAAAGGGGTGAATACTTTCGCAAGCCACTGTAGCTCTGAATCCACAATATGGCAGAGATTGAAAAGCCATAAAACATACAGTACCAGTCAAAAGTTTGACACACCTACTCATTCAAGGGTTTTTCTTTATTTTTACTATTTTATACAATGTAGAATAATAGTGAATACATCAAAACTATGAAATAACACATGGAATCATGTGTAGCCAAAAGTGTTAACCTCTACGGGCCACGGGGGCAGTATTGAGAATTTTGAAAAAAATATGTGCCCATTTTTAACTGCCTCCTACACCAACTCAGAAGCTAGGATATGCATATTATTAACACATTCGGATAGAAAACACTCTGAATTTTCTAAAACAGTTTGAATGGTGTCTGTAAGTATAACAAAACTCATATTGCAGGCAAAAACCTGTGAAAAATAGATTAAAAAAAATGAGAATTTTGTGACTGTACTATTTAGTGTCATTGTTTTACAGATACCACAGTGAGAAAGGATTCAGTTCGCAACTCCTACTGCTTCCACTAGATGTCAACGATCTTTAGAAAGTTGTTGGAAGCCTCTGTCATGAATACAGACCGAATTAGAAAGCTTACAAGTTGACACGTCATCACTTCATTTTTTGCGCCTGCGCATGAATCTGAGAAGAGTGTCTTTGTCATAATCGTTTATTCTAGACACTTGATAGGTTGTGTGAAAATATTACTGATGTTTACTGATGTTTCACGTTAAAAATGGACCAAAAGATTAATGCTAAACAACGTTTGACATGTTTGAACAAACATAAATAGATTATTTACTAGGTTTTTTTTAGCTTTTCGGCGTGACTTTACACTGCCCACCTCATTTTGTGGGAGCCTACTGAACGCTAACTATTTGGACATAAATTATGAACTTTGTCAAAAGAAACCACATTTGTTCTGGACCTGGGATCGCTGGCAGCGCCTTCTGATGGAGATAATCAAAGGTAAGGGGATATTTAGAATGTTATTATCGATATTAGATGATGCTAATGCTAACGGTTTAGCTTAGCTTAGCGCTTAGCTTATGTTGTTAGCATAGTACCCAGTTTATAGCAAAATGTGATTTCCCAGTAAAGTTATTTTGAGATCTGGCCATTCGGTAGCAATTACGAGATGATAATATATTATTCTTTGAATGACAATATTATAATTTACCAATGTTTTCGAATAGTAATTCCGTGATTTGTAATGCTGGATTCACTGGGAGTATTCGAGCCGAAAAAAATTCTGAATTTCACCGCGACTGTAAATGTTGTTTTTGGATATAAATATGAACTTGATGGAACTAAAAATGCATGTATTGTCTAACATAATGTCCTATGAGTGTCATCTGATGCAGATTGTCAAAGGTAAGTGCATAATTCTAGCTAGTTTTCTGTCTGTTGATGCCCTTCTTTGAATTGGCTAAACATTACACGCAGCTATTGTCAATGTACTCTCCTCACATAACCTAACTTTATGCATTCTCCGTAAAGCCTCTGAAAATCGGACAGCGTGGTTAGATTTAGGAGATATATCTTTCAAATGGAGGAAAATAGTTGATTATTTGATTATTTGAAATGATTACTCTTGCAGTTTTGAATTCCCCGCCATGGTCACATGACAATGAATCCCAATACCGGGATAAGATCCTGCCCCCTGGCCTCAACAGGTTTTAAACAAATCAAAATATATTTTATATTTGAGATTCTTTGAAGTAGACACCCTTTGCCTTGATGCCAGCTTTGTACACTCTTGGCATTCTCTCAACCAGCTTCACCTGGAATGCTTTTCCAACAGTCTTGAAGGAGATCCCACATATGCTGAGCAGTTGTTGGCTGCTTTTCCTTCACTCTGCGGTCCAACTCATCCCAAACCATCTCAATTGGGTTGAGGTCGGGTGATTGTGGAGGCCAGGTCATCTGATGTAGCACTCCATCACTCTCCTTCTTGGTCAAATAGCCCTTACACAGGCTCAGACAGTTTCACCAGCAAAACACCCCCACACCTCCTCCTCCATCCTTCATGGTGGGAACCACACATTCGGAGAGCATCCGTTCACCTACTCTGTCTCACAAAGACACGGTGGTTGGAACCAAAAACCTCAAATTTTGGACTCCTCAGACCAAAGGACAGATTTCCACCGGTCTAATGTCCATTGCTCGTGTTACTTGGCCCAAGCAAGTCTCTTCTTATTATTTGTATCCTTTAGCAGTGGTTTCTTTGCAGCAATTCGACCATGAAGGCCTGGTTCACGCAGTCTCCTCTGAACAGTTGATGTTGAGATGTGTCTGTTACTTGAACGCTGTGAAGCATTTATTTGGGGTGCAACTCTAATGAACTTGTCGTCTGCAGCAGAGGTAATTCTGGGTCTTCCTTTCCTGTGGCGGTCCTCATGTGAGCCAGTTTCATCATAGCGCTTGATGGTTTTGACATTTTTTGGATTGACTGTGTTTGTGTACGTTTTTGGTTATGGTCAATAATATCAAAGGCGGGACTGAAATCTACCAGTACAGCTCACACAATCTTCTTATTATCAATTTATTTTAACCAATTATCAGTCATTTGTGTCATGTCTTAAAGTAATAATGGACTGTCAATTCTCTTTGCTTATTTGAGCTGTTCTTGCCATAACATGGACCTGATCTTTTATCAAATAGGGCTATCTTCTGTATACCACCCCTACCTCGTTATAACACAACTGATTGGCTCAAACACATTAAGAAGGAAATAAATTCCACAAATTAACTTTCAAACGAGGCTCACCTGTTCAATGAAATGGATTCCAGGTGACTACCTCATGAAGCTGGTTGAGAGAAGGCCAAGAGTGTGCAAAGCTGTCATCAAGGCAAAGGGTGGTTCCATATGTGTTATTTCATAGTTTTGATGTCTTCACTATTATTCTACAATGTAGAAAATAGTAAAAATAAAGAAAACCCTAGAATAGGTTTGTGTCCAAACTGTTGACTGGTACTGTATGTTTTTGCTTGACATCATGGGAAAAGACCTCCACAAGTCTGGTTCATCCTTGGGAGCAATTTCCAAATGCCTGAAGGTACCATGTTCATCTGTACAAACAATAGTACGCAAGTATAAACACCATGGGACCACGCAGCCGTCATACCGCTCAGGAAGGAGACGCGTTCTGTCTCCTAGAGATGAACGTACTTTGGTGCGAAAAGTGCAAATCAGAACAACAGCAAACGACCTTGTGAAGATGCTGGAGGAAACAGGTACAAAAGTATCTATATCCACAGTAAAACGAGTCCTATATCGACATAACATGAAAGGCCGCTCAGCAAGGAAGAAGCCACTGCTCCAAAACTGCCATAAAAAAGCCAGACTACGGTTTTCAATTGCACATGGGGACAAAGGTAATACTTTTTGGAGAAATGTCCTAATGACCATCGTTATGTTTGGAGGAAAAAGGGGGAGGCTTGCAAGCCAAAGAACACCATCCCAACCGTGAAGCACGGGGGTGGCAGCATCATGTTGTGGGGGTGCTTTGCTGCAGGAGCGACTGGTGCACTTCACAAAATAGATGGCATCATGAGGATGGAAAATGATGTGGATATATTGAAGCAACATCTCAAGACATCAGTCAGGAAGTTAAAGCTTGGTCTTCCAAATGGACAATGACCCCAAGCATACTTCCAAAGTTGTGGCAAAATGGCTTAAGGACAACAAAGTCAAGGTATTGGAGTGGCCGTCACAAAGTCCTGACCTCAATCCCATAGAAAACTTGTGGGCAGAACTGAAAAAGCGTGTGCGTGCAAGGAGGCCTATAAACCTGACACAGTTACACCAGCTCTGTCAGAAGGAATGGGCCAAAATTCACTCAACTTTTTGGGGAAGCTTGTGGAAGGCTACCCGAAACATTTACATTTTAGTCATTTATACTTACAGTAGTGAATGCATAAATTTCATACATTTTTCCCCCCATACTGGTCCTCCGTGGGAATCGAACCCACAACCCTGGCGTTGCAAAAACCATGCTCTACCAACTGAGCCACACGAGACCCAAGTTAAACAATTTAAAGACAATGCTACCAAATACTAATTGAGTGTATGTAAACTTCTGACCCACTTGGAATGTGATGAAATAAATAAATGCTGAAAGAAATCACTCCCTACTATTATTCTGGCATTTCACATTCTTAAAATAAAGTGGTGATCCTAACTGACCTAAGACAGGGAATATTTACTCGGATTAAATGTCAGGAATTGTGAAAAACTGAGTTTAAATGTATTTGGCTAAGGTGTATTTAAACTTCCAACTTCAACTGTACACTATCAAGCATTTCATACACATTATTTTAGATACTGACTGTTAGCGGTTGGTGGCTTATAGCAACACCCCAAAATAATAGGCTTTAGACGAGGCAGGTGAATCTGCAGCCACATTTCTTCAATAACACTTCTCTAAGCATTACTGGGATTTTACTATTTATATATATAGCAACACCTCCCCCATAAGCAGTCCTGTCTCTTCTATATATGTTATATCCTTGTATTGCTACTATTGTATCAAAGGAATTATCTAAGTGAATCTCAGAAATGGCTAAAATATTAATGTTATCTGACGTTAGCAAGTTACTGATTTCATGATCCTTGTTTCTAAGGATACATATATTAACATGGGCTATGTTTAGCTCTTTCCTGGGTAGCTTCTCAGACATAATATAGAAAATAACAAACAAAGCAAGAGAAAAAAAAACACATTTAGCAGTCCATTAATGAGTTGGTGTGTGTAAGTGTGTGTGAGGGCTGCAGGGTTAAAGTTACAAACCCATAGGCTTGGCTTTCTCATCCCTTCCAGGCTTTTGGGAGGGAGGATGGACAATGTGCCTGTCATATCGGGATAAGTTATTTTCTCTTCTGGCGCACAGCTTCAGGATAGTCCTTGTTGAGGAATATGTACATTCCCCTCAAGTTCTTGGCTCTTTCTACCTTGTCCTTGAACCTCAGGAATTTGACGATTGTTGGCCTGGGCCTGTCACCTGGGCTGGTGCTGGGTTTTCCAGTCCTGTGGGCACGCTTCAACTCAATCTTCCTGTGGTCCATCTCCAGTTTCTCCGAGATCGTTTCCCTCACTTTGTCCTCAGACTCCATCCAGGTCTCATGTGGAGATTCTGCAATTCTATCGACAACAATGTTGTCCCACCTTGATTGTCCCTCAAGATAATCTGATTTCTCTGTCATTGTTATCATGGATTCATATAAAAAAAAAAGATTGTCGTCATCTTGCCATTTTCCTGTTTAAACTCATGACCCTGGGAGAACTTTAAACTGTTCTTCAGTTTTTGGACCGGTCATCCATTATTTTATTAGTTGACTCTACCAGTATCAGTACACAACACTTGAAGCTATTTTGTTGTTGTTGCAACAACTGCTTGTAGAATTGTATTTGTTTGTTTAAAAGATCCTTCCACCTGTGCTATAGAGAGACCATCGTCCTCAATGGTACACCCACTGACTGTTACTCTCCGCAACTCCTGACAGGGCAGGTCGCAGGGAATATGGAAACAGCAACAAACAGTAGAGATCTAGACAGTCACAAGCTCAAGACAATCCGCGGTGCCAGCCACAAGGGCTAACCGCGTCGCGGGCTGCGTTCAAGCCCTCAAGGAAACCCCACTAGCTCGATAGGCAGCTAACAATGGTAGCTAGGCTAGCTGCTACACCAAGCAGGTCATCATCAGACCCTCGGTCGGCAGGATCCCTGGACAGATAGCAGCGGTCCCAGCAACTGATGCCAACCGCGTCGCAGGATACAAAATCAAAAAGGAAATTAGCTAGTAACAAAACCTTTCCAATGGAACACTTTTTCAGACACTTTCAAAACTTGCTAAAACAACAAACAGAGCGCTGCCTCATTCTTTGTTCAACAGGAACATTGCTGGAATATTGGCACATTGTGGGTGTTAACCTGTCTGTCTCGACAGACTACCATCCAGATATGTATTAGTGATTGATGACTATTGGTACTAGCTAACAAACAAAGTTCCTGTGGGTTTAATCTTGTAATTTAAAGAGAAACTTCAAATCATAGACCAGGGGGTCAAGATAAGGGAGAGAGAGAATTCGCCATCAGAGTAAGAGTGCTGATCTAGGATCAGGTCCACTCTGTCATATAATACTAAACTCAGCAAAAAAATAAACATCCCTTTTTCAGGACCCTGTCTTTCAAGATAATTTGTAAAAATCCAAATAACTTCACAGATCTTCATTGTAAATGGTTTAAACACTGTTTCCCATGCTTGTTCAATGAACCATAAACAATTAATAAACAAGTAACTGAGGAACGGTCGTTAAGACACGAACAGCTTTCTGACGGTAGGCAATTAAGGTCACAGTTATGAAAACTTAGGACACTAAAAGAGGCCTTTCTACTGACTCTGAAAAATACCAAAAGAAAGATGCCCAGGGTCTGTGCTCATCTGCATGAACGTGCCTTAGGCATGCTGCAAGGAGGCATGAGGACTGCAGATGTGGCCAGGGCAATAAATTGCAATGTCCGTACTGTGAGACGCCTAAGACAGCGCTACAGGGAGACAGGACGGACAGCTGATCGTCCTCGAAGTGGCAGACCACATGTAACAACACATGCACAGGATTGGTACATCCGAACATCACACCTGCGGGACAGGTGCAGGATGGCAGCAACAACTGCCCGAGTTATAACAGGAACGCACAATCCCACCATCAGTGCTCAGACTGTCCACAATAGGCTGAGAGAGGCTGGACTGAGGGCTTGTAGGCCTGTTGTAAGGCAGGTCCTCACCAGACATCACCGGCAACAACGTCGCCTATGGGCACAAACCCACCGTTGCTGGACCAGACAGGACTGTCAAAAAGTGCTCTTCACTGACGAGTCGCGGTTTTGTCTCACCAGGGGTGATGGTCAGATTCGTGTTTGTCGTCGAGGGAATGAGCGTGACACCGAGGCCTGTACTTTGGAGCGGGATCGATTTGGAGGTGGAGGGTCCGTCGCGGTGTGTCACAGCATCATCAGACTGAGCTTGTTGTCATTGCAGGCAATCTCAACGCTGTGCATTACAGGCAAGACATCCTCCTCCCTCATGTGGTACCCTTCCTGCAGGCTCATCCTGACATGAACCTCCAGCATGACAATGCCACCAGCCATACTGCTCGTTCTGTGCGTGATTTTCTGCAAGACAGGAATGTCAGTGTTCTGCCATGGCCAGCAAAGAGCCCGGATCTCAAACCCATTGAGCACGTCTGGGACCTGTGGGATCGGAGAGTGAGGGCTAGGGCCATTCCCCCCAGAAATGTCCAGGAACTTGCAGGTGCCTTGGAAGAGTGGGGTAATATCTCACAGCAAGAACTGGCAAATCTGATTCAGTCGATGAGGATGAGATGCACTGCAGTACTTAATGCAGCTGGTGGCCACACCAGATACTGACTGTTACTTTTGATTTTGAACCCCCCCTTTCTTCAGGGACACATTATTCCATTTCTGTTAGTCACATGTCTGTGGAACTTGTTCAGTTTATGTCTCAGTTGTTGAATCTTATGTTCATACATATATTTGCACGTTAAGTTTGCTGAAAATAAACACAATTGACAGTGAGAGGACATTTTCTTTTTTTGCTGAGTTTAGTATTCATTATGAGGTTACCTTCAGCAAATTCTTAGTGAAGATTGTTTTCTTGGGTCAAAGTGGACCCTGTACATGAATGAAATATGATTAGTCCGGTAAATTTGTATGTACTGTAGATACCGGTCTTGACGAGAAGAAAATAAACTGGTCGGGGGTGGTTCTCTTCTGCAGTGTTCAAACAATCCTGCAAATGTGGAGGAGTTAAGATGGAGTGTCGCCTTGCTAACGTCCAAAACCAGATGTCGCGTCACAGGCTGTCTTTCCATTTCCCCTGAAAACCTGATCATCAGGTTTTTGGAGACTCGGGAGAGGCTAGATGAAGGCTAACGACTGTTTCATCTAAATAACATTATAGTGGCCTGGAAATATGAGGACATTGTTAAAGTAGACAAATGTTTAGTAGAAAACAACTTCGCCGTCATTTTCATGTCGTCAAACGAATGGCAATGTTGTCATTAGCTAGCAAAGTTCGTCAAAATGACGTAGCAATGCTAACGTTAGCTAGCTAAAATCCGGTGGTCTTCCCTCAATCTTAGCTAGATAGCTAGGTAACATTATACTACATCTAACATCAATCTGGTGACAAAAATTATGATAAAAGCTTTTCCTACTGTTTACCTCCTTTTGCAATATAATTGTATTTCCAAGCCACTGTAATGCACTTTTGATTAAATCAGCGCTCATTAACAATGCATTGAGTACAATGCTCGATCAGTCAGCCATGCTTCTCAGATAGTGGCTTGCTTGTTCTTGAGAATAGCCATAGCTAGCTACCATAGTGAACCCCTCGAGAGTAGCTAATTTCAGTGCATTATTCATTTAGCTTGTTAGCTAGCTGGCTGTTCTAGAAATAATACAATCACATGCTAGCTAATTGTTTCAATGCACCTTCCAAATGTGAATTTACAAGACAAAAAGGACACTTCCCAGATAACAAATGTTGGTACTGGAAATGTTCACTGAAGTTGGGGGAGCGTTCCATTAATGTTGCACCAATGTTCCCCAAAAGGTTGAAATGGACGGTTTTCTTAATACTCTTTGAAAGTTCTCTTTTGGTTGTATGAAGGTAGCGGGGAACATTCTCTGAAGGTTACAAAGTTGGGAATGTTCTGGGAACGTTCTCTGAAGGTTACAAAGTTGGAAACACACACACACACACACAGGATTACACAGTTAAATGTGAACAATTAACACAATTATAATTTGTTTTATAAAATGGGTTCGGAGAAATCTGCAATCAGATTAGCACACACACAGGCTGGCACAATTAAATATGAACAATTTGTTCTTATATTTTTTCTCAGTAATACCAATTACCCCACTGAAGACATTTTTTAAAAGTACAGTATACTCAGTCATAACTGACTTTATATGGGCAAATACAACTCAGAATCAAGTGGAAAGTTTTAAGCCCTCCAAGACTTAAAAATAAGTGATATTGGCACATGATGGAGGGAATGTTGGAACATCACTAACGAAGGATCGGACCCTTTTTCAATTTTCGCCTAAAATGACATACCCAAATCTAACTGCCCGTAGCTCAGGACCTGAAGAAAGGATATTTGGCATTTTTTGCTATTTTATTAGGATCCCCATTAGCTGTTGCAAAAGCAGCAGCTACTCTTCCTGGGGTCCACACAAAACATAATACAGAATGACATAATACAGAACATCAATAGACAAGAACAGAACTACATAAATACATTTTAAAGACACACGTAGCCTACATATCAATGCATACACACAAACTATTTAGGTCAAATAGAGGAGAGGCGTTGTGCCGTGAGGTGTTGCTTTCTCTGCTTTTTGAATCCAGGATTGCTGTTTATTTGAGCAATATGAGATGGAAGGAAGTTCCATGCAATAAGGCCTCTATATAATACTATATGCTTTCTTGAATTTGTTCTGGATTTGGGGACTGTGCATATTCTTAATACCATTTGAAAGGAAACACTTTGAAGTTTGTGGAATGTGAAATTAATGTAGGAGAATAACACATTAGATCTGGTAAGATAATACAACAAAAAACGTGTTTTCTATACACACAGTAGTGTGTTTGCAAAGTTTCAGATTGATCCAGTGAAGCATTGCAAGTATGCACAAATGTGCCGAATTGGTCAATTGATACATTTTCAAATACATAACTATAGAGAACATACAAAATGATATGGTAATGCAAAATCTAGGTTTATACACTCCCAGGAATGTCATACGTGATGGATCATTAGCTTATACACTAACTTTCACACATCTAGTTGGCCAGGCAGGGTGGGTGTGGAGCCAGAGACAGCAGGGGTTCAAACTGTAGAACCCAGTTCCTACATTTGAATATAAAATTGGATTTAATCAAACAAAACTATGCTACATTTTATCTCTGTGACCCTCAGGATGACAAATCAGAGCAAGACTACTGAATGTAAGTACATTATTTACCTTCAGAGGGGAATATATCAAACCAGTTCCGTGATAAAAGTTTTGTTGTTGTTCACTCTCAAACAATAGCATGCTATTTTTTCACTGTAATAGCTACTGTAAATTGGACAGTGCAGTTAGATTAACAAGAATTTACGCTTTCTGCCCATATAAGACATGTCTATGTCCTGGAAAGTTTGCTGTTACTTACAATGTCATGCTAATTACATTAGCATACATTATCTCAACCTCCCAGTATAGAGACACCAATAACAAAAATGTACACTTAATCCAGTATAAACTAATGTATAGAATTTATTATACAAGAGAAAAATCACATACTACAGCACAACGGCGGAGTCATGTCTTATGCATAAAACTAACAATAACCCATGCCTTCTGCGAATGCTATGAAGTCCAAAAGTTATGGGCAGAGTTAGAAAGTTGTCTGTCAGAAGTGTCACAATGTAAATGTAAGTTTAATTCGTCTGTCTGCATATTTCAAGACATGGCATATGAGTGAGCAGTGAGATACCCGATGGGTTGAATGATACTTTTCATCAATCATCTTGAAAAAAAATGCACACTTAACTGGAAATCAACCAATCCTCCATCACTAACACAATGCAAAAGACAAATACTATATTATCTAAAATGTTGAAAATGCGTTGGTGACAGAGTAAAACAAAATGGTACAGTTTGAGGCCATGTGGCGGAGAGTGATGCGGGCGCTGAAGATGGATGGGGTGTGAGCAGGTGGGTCTGGCCAGGTGTTATGTCATTGATGTTTGTGTGCGTCTGTATGCTGTCGTTGGTATGTGCATATTTTGTATTGTTTGAAAAAAAGTAATAAAATCTTACAAAATAAAATATATTAACAGTTAACACATTTACAATTTTTGCTAACAATTCAGACATCTCTGTAATCTGATTGGCACACACACACACGGATTTCACAATTGTCTTGTCTGACCACCGTCTATGGTACAGAGGAGTCAAAGGCTCACTCCTCCACAACCTCCTCTTCAACCCTCTCTGCAACCTGTAAAACAAAGAGTTCTTAATTAGTTAAATACTATTATTGGGGTTCTTAAGGATATTGTGTCCTTCCCAAAAATTCAGCATTGTGCTTTGGTAGTTCATTGGTATTTTAACTTAAGTAAAAAAAATTGTGCTTTTAACAGAAAAGTCTGAAATCATATGCATTTGCTGGGTTTTGAATCCAAACCAGAATGGAAAAATAAAACATGACTCAATCCAATGCTTTAATGGGGGGGTGCCATTGGTGCACACTTAGGGAGGTAGAGCAGGGTTTCAGGACCCAAAGTGTGACCTGGTTATGTCAGAGGTGAGTCACAAGTTAATACATTTCTAATCTCATATAATACTATTTCTTCCTAATTTTGGTTGTTGGAGGACAGTTCGTTCCTAATTTGGGCCTCGAGCTGAGCCCGATGTAGAGAATCGGGACATAACAAATCATGTCACATACACACAAAGGTGATGAGAGAAAGAATGCTGTATTGGTCAGAAAGCAAGCAGACTGGGAGCAGGAGCTCAGCAGAACCCTTACCGGGAAAGACGGTCACCCCTTGGGACAAATTGTCACTGACTGTTGGTGTACTTTAGGGCTGACCCCAATTAGTCGACTGGTCGATTGTTTGGTCGTTAGGCTGTTGGTCGACCGAGATTATTTTTTGTTACTGCTCAACTAAAACAAATATATATAATAACATCTGGGTGGCGCATGGAAATAAGCTCGATTTGGCCTCTGGAGGCCCATCTCAGGCCTCCACAATGGATTTGTTCACTGAGATGGGCATACACACACACACACACACACACACACACACACACACACACACACACACACACACACACACACACACACACACAATGGATTCATTCACATATACACACACACATACATACATATATTTTTGCGCCCATCACAGTGAACGAATCCATTGTGGAGGCCTAGACTAAAAGCCAATTTATGCTTGATCCAAAAATGTGGCTCCATATGGAGGGTGTGATGCAATTGCAGTGCCTCCAGAGGCATGCAGAGGCCAAATCGAGCTTATTTCCATGCGCCACCCAAATGTTTTAACAATGCGGAGGGCTCTGTATAGCTCCGCATTGACATGATCTGTTGACAGTTGGTGGGGATGGTACATCCTGTATTAACACAAACTCTCTTCCTTGACAGCAGGGAAAGGGGGATACCTAGTCAATAGTACAACTTAATGCATTTTCCACATTTAACCTCTGAATCAGAGGGGTGCAGGGGGCTGCCATAATCGACATCCATGTCTTCAGCGCCCGGGGAACAGTGTGTTAATAGCCTTGGTCGGGGGCAGAACGACAGATTTTTACCTTGTCAGCTCGGGGATTCAATCCAGCAACCTTTTGGTTACTGACCCAATGCTCTAACCACTAGGCTCTGCACTGCGAAGTACAATAAGTATGAATGCCCTGACTTCTGCTGAGGCCATATCACCATAAATGCTACATGGCCAATGCAGACAACAGATTGACCATGCGCCCAGATGCACAATGCACTTCTCTCTCCAGAATGCGCTCTCTCCCACCAATTTGTGCACATTCATTATTTCATAACTTCATTGTGTGAATATTTTGCATTTGATTGTTAGTGTATATCAATTCCCCATTACACATATCACCAGTAGTACATTTACTGTTAATTCCTAATCTACAATGTTTGTTACTTTGATTATGGTAATTTATTTTAAAGCATTCAATATTATTATTCCAGTCATCACGTTTTCATTATCGGAGTGGACACATAGGTTGTGCACTCTGCAAACAATGCTACACTTGTGAGAAACGAGTTTTGACAATTTAGTCATCGTCTTTTTTTTGTAGCGCTCCTGTCAATGTTGAGTAAGGACGTGCAAGCATAGAAGTAGGCCTATAGGCTACCTGGTCTGCTTGCAAATGTAGGCATATAAATGTGTCCATTTGGGGATCTGATAGTATTTGTGATTGGCTTAATGCACTACCACTAATGACCCGTGGAGCTACTCAAAGTAATGTTCTTCACCTAACCCTAAGTCTGTTTTTACATCCATTGAGAATTACAATAGTTCCTTAATGTAATTTAAATATATATATATATATATCTCTCCCTTTCGATAACCATTCAGCTTGAAAGGGAAAAATGTCATGCTCTGATCCAATGGAAACGTCATAAAATAGGCCTACCTGATTTACTTCTTATCAGTGCTTGACTTGGACTGAAATACGTTCCGGTGCTCATTGTGGGTGCTGATACTGTTTATATGTAGGTGCAGGACCTCCACAATACTTTTGAGCTAATATTCTAGAAGAGGAATAGGAGCTCAAGCAGTAGAACATTTGAGGTGCAGGTACTCAGCTCCAGTGAGCTCCTGCCCAAGTCAAGTACTGCTTCTTATCCCTACAGCTGTGTCTGTCCTGAGATAACTGGCGTGGGAAACTCTGAAGGCCCAGAATATTTTATTCAATGTTGCAAGTTCACTAGTGCAAGCTTCAGGATTCTGTCAATACCCTCCTGAAGGGCACTCGCACATCTGAGCAATCTTTTTGCAGGTGCATGGCAACAGTTGAACAAGATGAAGGAAAAAGGAAACCGCACACTGCTCTTGATAGTATCACTGATATTTAATAAGCTTACGAATCGGCCTCACGGCCTTCGTCAAAGCTTTGTGAGTTTTTTTTAAATCAGCACCCCTATGTAGACCTAGCCCCACCCACATCCGTTCCACGCATGGAAAGGGGTTGGAGGCAAAGGGAAATAATAAATAAGTGCTACCAAACATAACAATACGCATTTCACAAACACCACAAAAGTGTATAAATAAGATGCATTAAACACGTCCAACCACGCATTAAACACGTCCAAACACGCCCAACCACCAAAAGCTCTGACGAAGGCCGTGAGGCCGATACGTAAGCTTATTAAATATCAGGTAAAATAACAACCCAATGTTTATATCAAAGGAAAAGCAAGCTAGCTAGCTAGCTAAAAGTCCATGAATGCAACGACCTGTCCACAAATTAATATAGTTGGTTAAGAGTTAATTTTGATATTTCAACATACGTGTCCTGATCGTGCCTGGTGTGGATGGACAAAATCATGAAGCGCGCGATGACGGACACACGGGTGTGCATGCCGGTCTAGTCAGCATGTCAGACCCCATAAGTCAAACTTGCCTAACGCTAACTGAAAATACACTCCATGTATCTAGTTTAATCTATGAAGATGGTCACTCAGTGTAGCAGCGTAAAAAATAAAGGAAATGCACAAGGAGAAGATCACCTTTCTACAGGAAGAGGGCTGCTCATAGGAACCTTGCTGCCTGCTACTCAACCTACCAATAGCACTTACTAACCATCAAACATCTGGTCATGTTGGGGCCAGGAAGCAAGTGTAAGAACTGGACACATGCACTGAGGAAGGCACAAACTGAAACGTCCATGTAGTGTATTAAGACATTTTACTACTATAAAATTAAGAAAATAAAGCTTTAACTGCAAATATCAAGTGAGTGCTGGTCCTTTAATTTGTATCTGAACAAGTTAAACCATTTGCTAGACCTGGAGAATAACCACCTAGAGTCGATTTGCGTCAATCTAAGTTACATAAGAAAAAAAATTCTAAAATGAATTGTCGAAAGGGGAGATTCTCACGAACACGATGGTGTTCTCCGTTTTGCTATACGACCCCCACAAGTGTAACGGGACTCGTCTGAAGGTAACCACTAACGGTTGAAAAACAAATGGAATAGTTTAACTTGGGTCAAACGTTTCGGGTAGCCTTCCACAAGCTTCGCACAATAAGTTGGTGAATTTTGGCCCATTCCTCCTGACAGAGCTGGTGTAATTGAGTCAGGTTTGTAGGCCTCCTTGCTCACACACACTTTTTCAGTTCTGCCCAAAAATGTTCTATAGGATTGAGGTCAGTGCTTTGTGATTGGCCACTCCAATACTTGACTTTGTTGTCCTTAAGCCATTTTGCCACAACTTGGAAGTATGCTTGGGGTCATTGTCCATTTGGAAGACCCATTTGCAACCAAGCTTTCCCTTCCTGACTGATGTCTTGAGATGTTGCTTCAATATATCCACGTAATTTTCCATCCTCATGAAGCCATCTATTTTGTGAAGTACACCAGTCCCTCCTTCAGCAAAGCACCCCCACACTTCACGGTTGGTATGGTGTTCTTCGGCTTGCAAGCCTCCCCCTTTTTCCTCCAAACATAATGATGGTCATGATGGCCAAACAGTTCTATTTTTGTTTCATCAGACCAGAAGACATTTCTCCAAAAAGTACGATCTTTGTCCCCATGTGCAGTTGCAAACCGTAGTCTGGCTTTTTTATTGCGGTTTTGGAGCAGTGGCTTCTTTGTTGCTGAGCGGCCTTTCGGGTTGTCGATATAGAACTCGTTAAACTGTGGATATAGATACTTTTGTACCCGTTTCCTCCAGCATCTTCACAAGGTCCTTTGCTGCTGTTCTGGGATTGAGCTGCACTTTTCACACCAAAGTACATTCATCTCTAGGAGACAGAATGCGTTTTCTTCCTGCGTGGTATGACGGTGCTTATACTTGCTTACTATTGTTTGTACAGATGAACGTGGTACCTTCAGGCGTTTTCTTTTTCTGAGGTCTTGGCTGATTTCTTTTGATTTTCCCATGATGTCAAGCAAAGAGGCACTGAGTTTGAAGGTAGGCCTTGAAATACATCCACAGGTACACCTCCAATTGACTCATATGATGTCAATTAGCCTATCAGAAGCTTCTAAAGCCATGACATCATTTTCTGGAATTTTCCAAGCTGTTTAAAGGCACAGTCAACTTAGTGTATGTAAACTCCTGACCCACTGGAATTGTGATACAGTGAATTATAAGTTAACCTGTTGGGGCTAGGGGGCAGTATTTGCACGGCCGGATAAAAAACGTACCCGATTTAAACTGGTTACTACTCTTGCCCAGAAACGAGAATATGCATATAATTAGTAGATTTGGATAGAAAACACATTGTCTATTGTCGTCTGCTTTCCTCTTTTACAGGTTCAATTGTCTAGTGTCTGGTGTTGTAGTGGCTAAGGACTGTCCAGTCAGATATAATCAGATTTTAGCTGCTTTGCAATGTTAACGTCCTTCCTCCCAGAAATGTGCAAGCATCCAGCAAACATATTTTTGATCAGGACTTTTGCAAAGAAAAGGCCATGAGGACAGGACAGAAATAGGCTAATCCTTTGTGTGTTTTACATTTTTACTACTTGTAGGCATAACTTTTGAACTTCTTAAAATATTTTAATCTTGAGATATATCTGACATTGTCTTGTTACCTCTTATTCACAGGTGTCCATCTCAAACTTGGGCGTGCCTGGAACTACCGCCACTCTCGTTGTCGGAGAGTCAGAGTAATTAAATATAATTAACCTGTTTGGGATAGGGGGCAGTATTTTCACGGCCGGATAAAAAACGTACCCGATTTAATCTGGTTACTACTCCTGCCCAGAAACTACAATATGCATATAATTAGTAGATTTGGATATAAAACACTCCAAAGTTTCTAAAACTGTTTGAATGGTGTCTGAGTATAACAGAACTCATATGGCAGGCCAAAACCTGAGAAGATTCCACACAGGAAGTGCCCTGTCTGACAATCTCCTTCTGCGGCATCTCTATCGAAAATACAGCATCTCTGCTGTAACGTGACATTTTCTAAGGCTTCCATTGGCTCTCAGAAGGTGCCAGAAAGTGGAATGACGTCCTCCCAGTCTCTGGGCGAAAAACAGCAGGAGATTTTGTGAGTGGTCAGGCTGAGAACAGTGACACTGGAGATGCGCGTTCATGTGAATTCTCCATGTTTTTCTTTCTCTCTTTGAATGAATACAACGTCGCCCGGTTGGAATATTATCGCTATTTTACGAGAAAAATCACATAAATTGATTTTAAACAGCGTTTGACATGCTTCTAAGTGCGCGTCACCCTTCGGATACTGACCTGAACGCACAAACAAAACGGAGGTATTTGGATATAACTATGGATTATTTCGAACCAAAACAACATTTGTTGTTGAAGTAGAAGTCCTGGGAGTGCATTCTGACAAAGAACAGCAAAGGTAATACAATTTTTCTTATAGTAAATCTGAGTTTGGTGAGGGCCAAACTTGGTGCGTGTCAAATTAGCTAGCCGTGATATCTACTGAGAATATTGCAAAATGTGCTTTCACCGAAAAGCTATTTTAAAATCTGACACCGCGATTGCATAAAGGAGTTCTGTATCTCTAATTCTTAAAATAATTATGTATTTTGTGAACGTTAAATCGTGAGTAATTAAGTAAATTCACCGGAAGTTTGCGGTGGGTATGCTAGTTCTGAACATCACATGCTAATGTAAAAAGCTGTTTTTTGATATAAATATGAACTTGATTGAACAAAACATGCATGTATTGTATAACATAATGTCCTAGGAGTGTCATCTGATGAAGATCATCAAAGGTTAGTGCTGCATTTAGCTGTGGTTTTGGTTTTTGTGACATATATGCTTGCTTTGAAAATGGCTATGTGATTATTTCTGGCTGGGTACTCTCCTGACATAATCTAATGTTTTGCTTTCGCTGTAAAGCCTTTTTGAAATCGGACAATGTGGTTAGATAAAGGAGAGTCTTGTCTTTAAAATGGTGTAAAATAGTCATATGTTTGAGAAATTATTATAGAATTTAAGTTATAGCATTTATGAGGTATTTGTATTTCACGCCACGCGATTCCACTGGCTGTTGACTAGAAGTTAAATCCACTTCAAAACAGTCTAGATGAAGGGGAGGAGCCTTGAGACAATTGAGACATGGATTGTGTATGTGTGCCATTCAGAGGGTGAATGGGCAAGACAAAATATTTCAGTGTCTTTGAACAAGGTATGGTAGTAGGTGCCAGGTGCACCGGTTTGTGTGAAGAACTGAAACGATGCTGGGGTTTTTATGTCCAACAGTTTCCTGTGTGTATCAAAAATAGTCACCCAAAGGATATCCAGCCAACTTGACACAACTGTGGGAAGCATTGGAGTCAACATGGGCCAGCATCCGTGTGGAACGCTTTTGACACCTTGTAGAGTCCTTGTCGCGACGAATAGAGGGGGTGCAACTCAATATTAGGTGTTCTTAAAGTTTTGTACACTCAGTATTGAACCTCCTGGCTATTAACCTGCAAATCACCTTGGTCCAGATTCACAAAAAACACTTCTTACGCAGAAATTTAAAAAAACTTAAAATAATTAATTAAAAGATAGTTCGTAAGTGCAATTCCTCAACAATATCTTAAGATCTTATGACTTTTTTAAAAATATCTTCTTATTCATCTTCTTAAGATATTTGTTGCTAGATAACCAATTTAGCTAGCTATCTATATATCATGTTAGCATATTTTGTACTGAGATTACTGTTCTAAAACATGTTCTTGGGTTTAAAATAATCAATACTGAAACTTTCAGATGAAATTTGAGTGAATGAAACATGTTCAAATGCTTTCATGAGATTATTCTCTAACTGCCCAGAGTTTAGGACAAGGGTTTAGCTATCTTGGAATTAAGAACAAATCCATTAACTTTGTTTTCAAGAATCAATTTCCTCTTAACGTTTTGCTTAAGGAGAAACATAAGAAATAGCGCAAGAACATTTCCAAGAACCTTTGAGGAATAGCAACTTTGCTTAACTTTCTTCTTAAGTCTATAGTTAAGGAAAAAATGGCAAATAAGAATTCTTCTTAAGAAGGTTTTGTGAATCTAGGTCCAGGTCCTCCCTATCAAACTGTAGTGTTTGAAAACATAATTGGTAGCAATTTTGCATACCATCTCTTTCCGCTATGTGGTGGCCTCCTCCAGACTCTTGCAGAGGTCCTCCAAATCCTCCTTGGTCGTACAAGGTCTAGGCAGGACCTTGTCTGGCAGATCTTGTGCTCCAGCGGCTAGCAGCTGTCGCTGAATTGCTAGGAGTTCCAACTAGTTCTCGATAATTGTTTCCAGCTTCATCAGCACGATCATTTGGAATCCTGAAATAGTTAAGTCAAGTACAAGGGTACAGTTAATATTTAAATTAATTTAAATATTTTTCTGTGCTTAAGAGAACAATAATATCACCATAACATACTCTGCTGGGGACAGTCTTCCAGGTGAGCTTGGAGGAGAAACTTCTGAGACAAAATGAATCCCATGTTAACAATAACAGACGTCTAATGTATGCTACACTTCATTTGAAAGTTCCTAACTTTGCACCACAAAGATGGGTACAACCAGGGCCTAAAATGTACTTTTTGGTCCACCAGCCACTGTGGCAGGTATATTAAAAAATCTAGCAGCCAAAATATTTTTTCCCCCACTAAAATTACACCAACAAAACACAAAAAACAGATGAGCATGCTTTGTAATGTTTCTAAAACAAATGTATTACTGGTAAGAAGTAATGTGGTATATTATTTAATTTCATGTTAACCAAAATATCACAGATGAGACAAAAATGTTCACCTGCCCCTTTAAGGCCGGGAGGTTACCCTGGTAACACGACTGGAGTCATGTTTGTGCTTGTGAGATTGAGTCTGACTAGTATCCCGTTGCTTCTCTACCCTAGCAGCTTAAACTCAAACATTGAAAAACATCCTAGCTTGTGAACAAAAGTATGTCAATAACCAAGAAACACAAGGACAAAGTCTCACTTAATTTCAAGTAATCCTTCTAACCCCTCCCCCCCAAAAAAATATATAAATGTACTACTGTAAAGTGGTTGTTCCACTGGATATCATAAGGTGAATGCACCAATTTGTAAGTCGCTCTGAACAAGAGCGTCTGCTAAATGACGTAAATGTAATGTAAATGTAAATTAGACCAATTTTTATGCCAGTGCGCAACGCTTCTAGAAATGTATCTGTCACTCAGCTCTTCAAGTGCACACAGCCCCCAGCCATGCAGTGTTGCAGCTCAAGGCAGAAATACTTTGAAAACAGCTACTACAGTATTTATTTTGCTATAAATGTGATCAGACTTGACTTTTTATTCACAAATGAGAGTGAAATGCTTGTAATGTGGAGCCCTGACCACCCGCCAACGTGACTGATGAAATAGACATCTTACTGGCCAATGCCAAAATCTACCCGTATTTGGTGGGTGTTAATTTTAGGCCCTGGGTACAACATATACACTGCTCAAAAAAATAAAGGGAACGCTTAAACAACACAATGTAACTCCAAGTCAATCACACTTCTGTGAAATCAAACTGTCCACTTAGGAAGCAACACTGATTGACAATAAATGTCACATGCTGTTATGCAAATGGAATAGACAACAAGTGGAAATTATAGGCAATTAGCAAGACACCCCCAATAAAGGAGTGGCTCTGCAGGTGGGGACCACAGACCACTTCTCAGTTCCTATGCTTCCTGGCTGATGTTTTGGTCACTTTTGAATGCTGGCGGTGCTTTCACTCTAGTGGTAGCATGAGACGGAGTCTACAACCCACACAAGTGGCTCAGGTAGTGCAGCTCATCCAGGATGGCACATCAATGCGAGCTGTGGCAAGAAGGTTTGCTGTGTCTGTCAGCGTAGTGTCCAGAGCATGGAGGCGCTACCAGGAGACAGGCCAGTACATCAGGAGACGTGGAGGAGGCCGTAGGAGGGCAACAACCCAGCAGCAGGACCGCTACCTCCGCCTTTGTGCAAGGAGGAGCAGGAGAAGCACTGCCAGAGCCCTGCAAAATGACCTCCAGCAGGCCACAAATGTGCATGTGTCTGCTCAAACGGTCAGAAACAGACTCCATGAGGGTGGTATAAGGGCCCGACGTCCACAGGTGGGGGTTGTGCTTACAGCCCAACACCGTGCAGGACGTTTGGCATTTGCCAGAGAACACCAAGATCGGCAAATTCGCCACTGGCACCCTGTGCTCTTCACAGATGAAAGCAGGTTCACACTGAGCATGTGACAGACGTGACAGAGTCTGGAGACGCCGTGGAGAACGTTCTGCTGCCTGCAACATGCTCCAGCATGACCGGTTTGGCGGTGGGTCAGTCATGGTGTGGGGTGGCATTTCTTTGGGGGGCCCCACAGCCCTCCATGTGCTCGCCAGAGGTAGCCTGACTGCCATTAGGTACCGAGATGAGATCCTCAGACCCCTTGTGAGACCATATGCTGGTGCGGTTGGCCCTGGGTTCCTCCTAATGCAAGACAATGCTAGACCTCATGTGGCTGGAGTGTGTCAGCAGTTCCTGCAAGAGGAAGGCATTGATGCTATGGACTGGCCCGCCCATTCCCCAGACCTGAATCCAATTCAGCACATCTGGGACATCATGTCTCGCTCCATCCACCAACGCCACGTTGCACCACAGACTGTCCAGGAGTTGGCGGATGCTTTAGTCCAGGTCTGGGAAGAGATCCCTCAGGAGACCATCCGCCACCTCATCAGGAGCATGCCCAGGCATTGTAAGGAGGTCATACAGGCACGTGGAGGCCACACACACACACTACTGAGCCTCATTTTGACTTGTTTTAAGGACATTACATCAAAGTTGGATCAGCCTGTAGTGTGGTTTTCCACTTTAATTTTGAGTGTGACTCCAAATCCAGACCTCCATGGGTTGATAAATTGGATTTCCATTGATTATTTTTGCGTGATTTTGTTGTCAGCACATTCAACTATGTAAAGAAAAAAGTATTTAATAAGATTATTTCTTTCATTCAGATCTAGGATGTGTTGTTTAAGTGTTCCCTTTATTTTTTTGAGCAGTACATTTAAATAAAAGTGAAAATCAAATATGTGTTTTGAAATAGTTGTAAGTTGAGTTTTTTACCATCATTGGACAGCGGAGAGACAGCTGTAAAAAAAAAAAAGACACGTTATTAGTTAGAGGTATTGGAATGTATTTTCAAGTTTCTTTTGAAAGTTCCTAATTTAGCATCACTATTGTGTACCTCTGGTGCTGGAAACATCGTCATTCTGTGAATTGAATGTTAAAAAAATCTGTTTAATAAATATTTATTATACATTTAAATAAAAGTGATAATCAAATATTTTGTTTTTTCAATGACCACACAACAATTAAACAAAACAGGTGTGATTCAGTATACCGTAGATCAAGAAACTACACCTGTGATTACTTTAACTCCGTCTCCTTTTTCTGCTCTGCCTCGTCGCCATTTTGACCGAAGCACCTGTACAGTCGTGGCCATAAGTTGAGAATGACACAAATATTAATTTTCACAACGTCTGCTGCCTCAGTTTGTATGATGGCAATTTGCATATACTCTAGAATGTTATGAAGAGTGATCAGATTAATTGCAAAGTCCCTCTTTGCCATGCAAATGAACTGAATCCCCCAAAAAACATTTCCACTGCATTTTAGCCCTACCACAGAAGGACCAACTGACATCATGTCAGTGATTCTCTCGTTAACACAGGTGTGAGTGTTGACGAGGACAAGGCTGGAGATCACTCTGTCATACTGATTGAGTTTGAATAACAGACTGGAAGCTTCAAAAGGAGGGTGGTGTTTTGAATCATTGTTCTTCCTCTGTCAACCATGGTTACCTGCAAGGAAACACGTGCCATCATCATTGCTTTGCACAAAAAGGGCTTCACAGGCAAGGATAATGCTGCCAGTAAGATTGCACCTGAATCAACCATTTATCGGATCATCAAGAACTTCGAGAGCGGTTCAATTGTTGTGAAGAAGGCTTCAGGGCGCCCAAGAAAGTCCAGCAAGCACCAGGACCGTCTCCTAAAGTTGATTCAGCGGCGGGATCGGGGCACCACCAGTACAGAACTTGCTCAGGAATGGCAGCAGGCAGGTGTGAGTGCATCTGCACGCACAGTGAGGCGAAGTCTTTTGGAGGATGGCCTGGTGTCAAGAAGGGCAGCAAAGAAGCCACTTCTCTCCAGGAAAAACATCAGGGACAGACTGATATTCTGCAAAAGGTACAGAGATTGGACTGCTGAGGACTGGGGTAAAGTAATTTTCTCTGATGAATCCCCTTTCCGATTGTTTGGGGCATCCGGAAAAAAGCTTGTCCGGAGAAGACGAGGTGAGCGCTACCATCAGTCCTGTGTCATGCCAGCAGTAAAGCAACCTGAGACCATTCATGTGTGGGGTTGCTTCTCAGCCAAGGGAATGGGCTCACTCACAATTTTGCCAAAAACACAGCCATTAATAAAGAATGGTACCAACACATCCTCCGAGAGCAACTTCTCCCAACCATCCAGGAACAGTTTGGTGACGAACAATGCCTTTTCCAGCATGATGGAGCACCTTGCCATAAGGCAAAAGTGATAACTAAGTGGCTCGGGGGAAAAAACATTGATATTTTGGGTCCATGGCCAGGAAACTCCCCAGACCTTAATCCCATTGAGAACTTGTGGTCAATCCTCAAGAGGCGGGTGGACAAACAAAAACCCACAAATTCTGACAAACTCCAAACATCGATTATGCAAGAATGGGCTGCCATCAGTCAGGATGTGGCCCAGAAGTTACTTGACAGCATGCCAGGGCGGATTGCAGAGGTCTTGAAAAAGAAGGGTCAACACTGCAAATATTGACTCTTTCCATCAACTTCATGTAATTGTCAATAAAAGCCTTGGACACTTATGAAATGCTTGTAATTATACTTCAGTATTCCATAGTAACATCTGACAAAAATATCTAGACACTGAAGCAGCAAACTTTGTAAAAATGTATATTTGTGTCATTCTCAAAACTTTTGGCCACAACTGTACGTTCCATACAATCAATGCAATGGCAACACACAAATTAAACGTGGCCTACTAGGGCACTGTAATGTTAACTGCTAGTTATATAGATTACCGGTAATTACCATGACTTTGATAGTCTCGAAAGTGAGTTTTTTTAAAGTTTTTTTTTTAGATGACCCGTCTCCAAATTAGATGTCTCCCCTGCCCAGTTAACTTTCTTCTTTGCTCTGTCATACGAGTCAAAAAACTATATATAATCTGGTTACAAATAATTCTACAATAGTCATTTGATAGGCCAAACCCCAGTGTAAAGTCCCATACTGGAGATGCCCTATTAGATTGTCATACTGAATCCAGATTTCATACTATCACTCTTAAACATATTAAATTTACACGGGGTCTCCAGAATTCTGGCCGTTGCATTTTCCATGTCTTGTCAGGTCGTTCACAGTTTAACTTTTTTGGGGTTACCTTTTTTGGTCCATTAGCAATACACACCCTGATGAAGAGGTTACAGTGTATTTCAATTATAACCCAATAAACAGTATATATTACAATTATATATTTTTTTTTTAAAGGTCAGAACACAATCTTTGGTTGTCAGAGTAGAAACTTACTGAATCTGTAACAATCCAGGTGGTTGTAACAACCCCCACATATTTCACTCCTTCAAATGCTATTACCACCCCTGCATACAGATGCTTAATTCTAGAAGTAAAAGAGAACATAATATTTGCATTTCTTTGTGCGATTAGCAGCTATTAAAGAAAAACGTCAGAAATACTTTAAAACAAATACTGCAGCATGTGCTCATACTTGACCTTTTACTCGCGAATGTGAATGTAAAGCTTGCACTGTTGAGCCCTGCAAATTGACCAGCCTACAACGAGGCTGGTAAAATAGACATTCTTACCCCCCAATACCTTAATCTACCCTCATGTGGTAGGTGTTAATTTTATGCCCTGCTTGTATTTATGATTTTTTTGGAACACAGCCCTGTATCCACCATCACACTGTTGTTGTTTACGCAATCCAAAAACGGTCCATTATAAATAGCAATCTGGGTCAGGTGGCCATCATTTGAAAGCTTATTCTATTGTCAACATGACTAGCTAGCTAAGTTCTAAAATATGACCTTACAAGTACAGTACTTCAGTCACCTAACCAAACCTACATGTACATATTACCTCAATCAAATCAACCCAACTACCTCATACCCCACTATACTAACTCGGTACCGATACTCCTTGTACTGTATATAGCCTTGTTATTGTGTTACTATTTTTATCTATTGTTCATTTTCTTACTTTTTACTGGGAAAGGGCTCATAAGTAAGCCTTTCACAGTAAACTCTACACACTTGTATTCGGCGCATGTGACAAATACATCTGATTTGTATTCACAATTTTATTTACTTTTTTGTTTGTATTTTCACCCCTTTTTTCTCCCCAATTTTGTGGTATCCAATTGGTAGTAGTTACAGTCTTGTCTCATCGCTGCAACTCCCGTATGGACTTGGGAGAGGCGAAGGTCGAGATCCATGCGTCCTCCGAAACACAACCCAACCAAACCACACTGCTTCTTGACACAATGCCCATCCAACACGGAAGTCAGCCGCAACAATGTGTCGGAGGAAACACCGTACACCTGGCGACCGTGTCAGCGTGCACTGTGCCCGGCCCGCCACAGGAGTCGGGTTCGAGCCTGGACTCAAACCCAGAATCTCTAGTGGCACAGCTAGTGTATTCACTTTTTTTTAAGTTAAGTTGGCTCGCTTCTATAGTAACAGCATACATAAGGGGAGTTATAGAGACAGGATAGTAGAAACAAATTAGAGAAATGTCACAGAAAAGATAATCTGGCTATGACAGGCCCATCACTCAGATTTTACCAAATGGAGGCGGGGTGACCGCTTTTTTATTGTTTCTATCAAGGATTCTAGCTTCAACAAGGAACATTATATTTTTACTCCATTTGTATGTTTCAGTGTTTACTTACTCTCACAGAGGGCAGGTCCTACTCTTCTGATTGGGGAGACTGCGGGATGAGTGGAGAGACTGGGACTGTTGCAGTACGGTTGGGTGGAGAGATGTCTGTTAACAGACGCTTAATGTACTGTATGTCACACTTCATTGTTGACGCCACAAAATAAGGTCTATTGTGTTGATGTGAATGATTCAATGTTTTTAAATATATTAAGTTACTGTAAGCCATACATCTGCTGTCTTGTGGTACGGTTGGGTGGAGTGATGTCTGAGACAAAATGAATCACGTTAACATTAACAGACATCTGAGTTCATTTGAAAGTTCAGGCTCTAAAATGTGACAATACAAAATAAGGTCCACTGTTTCGATGTGAATGATTCAATGTTTTTAAATACTATCAAGTTACTGTAGGCCATTTACTGTACCTCTGCTCTGTGACACTTCCAGTTGAGCTTAGAGAAACTTCTGTGAGACAAACTGAATCACGTTAACCATAACAGACGTCTAATGTATGTCACACTTTAGTTGAAAGTTCTGATTCCAAAAGTATGGTCCAATCCTAAATCAACCCCTAGACCCCTCAAACTCAACTCTGAACCTCAAAGCCAGTTCCACTACATTTAAAAAAAATAAAGTTTTCCTCTAATCAGGGACTGATTTAGACCTAGGAAACAAGGTGTGTACAATTAGTTATCAGGTAGAGCAGAAAACCAGCAGGCTCCAACCCTCGTTGGGTAAGAGTTGAATAAACCTGCCCTAGACCCTACTCCTTATGCACTTGAGGAGATACGAGAGGATGACTTATGTGAGCAAATTTGTCATTATTCCAATTAGCCCTCTGATAGGCTAGGTGGAAGTTTAATAATATTGTTTAAACCCATCAAATCATCTCAGACCTCCACAAGTGCATAGGGTATAGGGGTCCATTTGGGATTAGCAACAAAATAAGGTCCATTGTTTCAATGTGAAGGCTTCAATGCTATCAAGTTACTGTAAGCCATTTACCTTAGAGGTTGAGTAGGTGTTCACAAGTGGTGGTGTCCCACAATTGCTCCATCTGTAAAAAATGAGAAATGGTAGATAAGAGACTAGATAAGCAGACTAATAGCTGTAGAAACAATGGATTTTCATGAACGCGGTCCTGTACCTAATAAACCGTCCGGTGAGTGTTCATTGTAGTAATAAAGTAAACCTGCTCACCTTTAACTAGTATACTTCTGGACAAAATGGAGCTGCAAATGAGACAAAGAATCAGAAACCGATTAATCACTTAGTAAATGTATTGTTTCTCATGCACTTATCAACTCCGTGGTGGCCTTCTGCTAAACTACTGTAGAAGATAACTCACATGGTGCAGGTGGGGAAACTGTCCAAGCAAGCTAAAAGTAAAACAGAAAGTGATGTTAAAAGAATCCATTTCTATTAATGAAATGTTTTATTCAGTTGTGACCCATTTAATGAATTACTAATGTATTTCAGTGGATATCCTATTGATTTTTTTATTGATTTTTTAAAGCTCTCTTTACTATTTAATTGCAATCAGTTCCTTATTTACATGACGGGTCATGTGACTTGGATACCATTGTCAGGTACTAGCCAAGTAGTCTAGTCATTCAACAAATCAAATCTATCGCCATCCTTTTCAAAATAGTAAAAACAATTATAAACATAGCAAAAGGGTTATCAGACCTCATTTGTCACTCTCCCCAAAAACATATTCTTATGGTCAGACCTAGCTAGCAGCCAATGCAGCTGGAGAACATGCTAGCTAAACTAGCTAATTTACTCAAACATATTTATTCTGAAAACACAAAACAGTAAAAAAATAACTATATGAACATGTTATGGGGTAGCATAAACACGTGTTGTAGTTTTAGTATGTTTCTCTGACTCTACCTGTAAAAATAATAATATTAGCAGTACTTGAAATAAGCTAAACTGGCTGGCAGCCATTTCTTTAACTGTCAACCGTTGCTTTGGTGACGATGGTGCCACATGACCGTTTGTCTTGTAAATAAATTGTAAAGGAGAGTTCAAAACATGTTTCTTTGGGGGGGAATAAAAAAACTAGTTAGCTAGCTATTTACAAAATGATGTGCACTCACCTCCACACACACTTTATCTTCTCTTTCAGCAGTTTGATCCAATACGGCCTTAGATATGCAACATTTCCAGAACGTTCCCAGAACTTTTTTTTCTTCCAACAACCAAACGGGAACCACAGGGGAATGTTATGTAAAAGTTCTAATTCACCAAAAAATAACGTTATTTTATGAGGTTATTTGAATGTTTTCAGAACAGTGTGATTCTACCTTACCAAAATAGCAGCGCTCCCTAAAGGGTCTCCTTCGGTTCTTAGAAAAATAACTTTCCCACAATGTTCCCAGAACGTTCTGTGAAAGTTATTTTTCTAAGAACCAAAGGAGACCATTTAGGGAAAGTTCTGTGCTAGCTGGGTTACCTAAAATGTTCCTCGATGACTGTCCTCTTGGTTGTGAATGTAAAGTAGCAAGCCAGTTAAGCTCGTTCCCAGAGACTTCTGCCCAAAATGTGCACTTCATGGGGGTCTAGAGCATGAAGTAAATGCCTGACTGTGTTTTGGATTACCACATATTCCGCTTAGATGCATTAGTTGGTATCCATGTAACTTCCCATAACGGCCCAGTTGATCAAGAAGGAATAAAGCTATTTCAAGGAAGTCCGATAGTTTTTTTCCGTTTATAGAGCCTTAGAGAACTCCACAATGTCCGTAAACTAATGACAACACCATCTTTATTCCTCAATGACATCTCTCTAATATCTCCCAATGCCTCAAACCGAGGAAAAAAAGGAATTGACCAACTCAAGCAAACCAGCCAGAATGTCAACCTGTGCAAGAGAGGAAGCCAAATTTGCCAAGTAGCCTAAGGCATAGGCTATTTTTCATAATAGCGTGCAACCGGGCTATTTCATAATAACTACATATTTCTCATTACAACATTATATTTCTCGTAATAACGAGATCTGTCTCATTATAACGTTATCTGTATTATAATAACGACAACATGGGTTATTTTCGTTATTGATTTATTTTGTAATAACGTGATGTTATATCATAATGATACAAAATATATTATTTTGCTGAGTGGCAGCAATATACCACCGTGATATTCAATAGGCTAAACACAACTCCATTAATGAGGAAAAGGAGGGATTGGGAGATAGTTTGGCAAATAATCTCAATACAGTAGCATATAAAAATAACTCACCTTTGCTTCGAAGTTGATCCCATGTTGGAATGCTTCCTCGTTATGCATTGGAATTCTCAAATCATGGCCATCATCAACAAGATTGTACTTTGTTTTCGCTGGCATGACTGGCGACTATCCGTTTTCACACCAGACGGAAGGGGACGAACCTAATTGTTCATCCAAAACCCAAAACGCGTCCCAAACTCCTTAAATCCAGTGGTCCATTGCAGCGAGTAGTCGTCCCAGATCCGTGTGTCACACAATTATCCAGTGGGCTAGGAGGTGTAACTTTGTATCTATTGCTCAAGCAAGTAGGCTGGCTTTCAGTTCTGATACAATAACAATCGTGTCTCTCCAGCAAATCAATTCACTTCCTAAATAAGTAGCTCAAGGTTACTTTCAGTGACGTAAAATCACCAAAACTATCCCAACAGTCAAAAATGTTGTGTTCCTTGTCCTGCCGTTTTTTCCACTAGTAAAATGCCATGACCAGCCTAGCCGCCCCTCACTCTCCCCATGCATGGATTCTCCAGGCAGATCGGGATTGGAGGAATCTGGGAATTCCTCCTGTTTTCATTGGAACATAGTAATTCACGGTATAATAGGAGGGCGAGTTTGTTTTGCACGGCCCGGTGCCCTGAGTGAGAGTTCACTTAAAGACCAATGGAATAGTCTACAAAATATAAACTCCGCCTACCCGGGGTACGGGGCCATGCAAAACGATCTTTCCCAGTGTCACCTAGCAGCACAGGGGAAAAAAATAGTTGCTCTTTCTGTTCAACGTAAAGGCTATGTAGTGACATGATGGTAGGCTAGTGTTTACATACAGTGTATGCCTTATTGCAGTGCAGGTGTACAGTATGCCTACTTATCACTGTGTTAAAGTTAAATCTAGACCCCTTTTCCTCTATCACCCCAGCTGCCAAACCAACCCTGATTCGGATGACATCCTACCCAAGGTAGATTACGGAGACAGAATGTATAGATCAGCAGGTAAGGGTGCTCTTGAGCGGCTATATGTTCTTTACCATTCGGCCATCAGATTTGCCACCAATGCTCATTATGGGACACATCACTCCACTCTATACTCCTCTGTAAACTGGTCACATCTGTATACCCGTCGCAAGACCCACTGGTTGATGCTTATTTATAAAAACCCTCTTAGGCCTCACTCCACCCTATCTGAGATATCGACTGCAGCCCTCATCCTCCACATACAACACCCGTTCTGCCAGTCACATTCTGTTAAAGGTCCCCAAAGCGCACACATCCCTGCGCTCCTCTTTTCAGTTCGCTGCAGCTAGCGACTGGAACGAGCTTCAACAAACACTAAAACTGGACAGTTTTATCTCAATCTCTTCATTCAAAGACTCAATCATGGACACTCTTACTGATAGTTGTGGCTGATTTGCGTGATGTATTGTTGTCTCTACCTTCTTGCCCCTTGTGCTGTTGTCTGTGCCCACTAATGTTTGTACCATGTTTTGTACTGCTACCATGCTGTGTTGTCATGTGTTGCTGCCTTGCTGTTGTTGTCTTAGGTCTCTCTTGTCGTGATGTGTGTTTTGTCCTATATTTATATGTTGTTATTATTATTTAATCCCGTCCCCACAGGAGGTATTTTGCCTTTTGGTAGGCCAACATTGTAAATAAGAATTTGTTCTTAACTGACTTGCCTAGATAAATAAAATCAAAGTAACACTTGTTTAAAGGGGCAATCAGCAGTTGCTACATCCATTTTTTGACTTATAAATTAATTACATTTACATTTTAGTCATTTAGCAGACGCTTTTATTCAGAGCGACTTACAGTAGTGAATGCATACATTTCCATACATTTTTTTTTCTGTGCTGGCCCCCCATGGGAATCGAACCCACAACCCTGGTGTTGCAAACACCATGCTCTACCAACTGAGCTACAGGGAATGATATGTACCCATTGATTGATGAAGAATATCACTTATAAATACCTCATGAGCTTAGTTTAACTGTCATACCCCATCAGAACCTCATCATATAAGCTTGTTTTACGCCAATGTTTGTAAACAAAGTACATGTAAATGAGCACTGTATAGCCTCAAAACATGGTTAAAACTATAATTTTGGCTCATCAGTCCTTGCATCCATAGCTCTGTCTATGAATTTGAGAGTGATTCGATTTCTCAGGCCCCATCCCTCAGCCTTTTACCGAAACAGTGGCACGATTACACTTTGTTATTGTTTCAACTGCTGACTGGCCATTTACATTTTTTATGAGACAGACTTATGTTTATGCTTTGGATTACTATACCAACTCAAACTAAGTGTGGGTAAATTCACTTTAACTGATCTAAAATCCATTGATCTTCATTAGAAGATGGGCTCCCAAGTGGT
Organism: Salmo trutta; assembly: GCF_901001165.1. Taxonomy (NCBI): domain Eukaryota; kingdom Metazoa; phylum Chordata; class Actinopteri; order Salmoniformes; family Salmonidae; genus Salmo; species Salmo trutta. The sequence continues at coordinate 41,431,298 of NC_042960.1, read as the reverse complement.
GTAGCGGTCTAAGGCACTGTATCTCAGTGCAAGAGGTGTCACTACAGTTCCTGGTTCAAATCCAGGCTGTATCACATCTGGCCGTGAAAGGGGGGCACACAATTGGCCCAGCGTCGTCCGGGTTTGGCCAGGGTAGGCAGTCATTCTAAATAATAATTTGTTCTTAACTAAAATTAAAGAAGTTAAAGACATGCTCCAGAACTTTGATAATTAGTCAATATTTTTAAACCTCCCGCTTTGGGCTGAATGTGTCAATGTGTAGTTCATACCTGCATAATCTATGAGCAGAATTACTGTTTTACTTCAATTAGCCACGAAATCCCTAGTTTGAAAGTAACTATTTACTGGAAGCTGTGCAGCGCCATTTTCTCCCATGTGGGCCAGCCCCCTAGCAATTTGAGTTCCAGCCAATGAGGTTCAGCCCCTCGAAATTTGAGTGACAGCTAGCAAGATGCACACACAGCAGAGCAAGAGAGAGTAATGATGTGGTGCACATATGTGACGTAGTACGCAATTTTTTTAAACCACTTTGGCTCATAAGGCTACTTTCAGAACTACTGGCTAAAAAGTAAACAAAAGTACCAGATAATCTCTTTAAATTATTATGATTATGTAGAATAGTAATGTTGTTTATAAAATATAGGGAGATATCAATGGATAGACAGTGGCTTGAAACTTAGAAAGAGCAAGACTACCTACTAGTGGTCACCTAAGCTAATGACTGTAGTAAGGTACTCAGTATTCCATGCAGGCAATGTTCTGTACAAGATGTGCATGATGAATGTAGCTTGGTGTTGTATAATGCAGTCCATCTGTGTCACCTGTCTGTAACTTATGGTAAGAAGCAGCGCTCTGCTCCCCAAGGTGTCTCAGATGTGTGGGCAATTGGAGCAGCACCAATTCACAACACTGACAGAGGCTAAAGGATGTAGCTGCATTGACTGACTAACTAGCCTAAGGGTGCATCTCAATAGTTTTAATTTCCTTCCTCTCCTCATCTTTCTTCACATTAACCATCATTATGTTTATCCAGGCAGTGATATGAATGATTGCAGTTGAAAGATTGTGACATAAATGATTGCAGTTGAAAGGTTGATCCCAACAGTATTATGTCACTTCCTCTCCTAGCTGCCTTATCCATATGGGTGAAAATCATATGGATAATGTAGGGATGCCTTTGGGCATCTGATACCACATATCCCGTGCTTTCAGATTAGTGTGGATGAGCATCTTTAGACTATTGGGACACTACCCAAGTCTCACTAGCTCTCTCTCCATTTCTGTCTGTGTACTCAATACTGTGCTGGCTTTAAGATTACTTTATTGGTCCAACTGAAATTGGACTTCCGCTTTTAATCCTTTTTATCTCTCTAAAACACACACACACAGGTTTTGGAGAGGTGTGGGGGGCTTCCATACTGGGTGCCCGGGTAGCTGTTGTTGGGGGGTTACTGTAAGTGCCTTGCTCGAAGGCAAAACAATAATAATCCCAACAGATTTTTCCCATCAGACCCGGGATTCAAATTTACAACCCTCCAGTGGCCGGCTCACCTCTCTAACCACTGGGCTACCTGCATATGCTCCCAGCAGTAAGTTGATTTTTGGGATCAGTCATTATGCAGCCTGGTTCTTTAGAAGAGGGATCTCTGATTCTGCTGTCACTGACCATTTCTAATAAAGCTCCTACTTTAGAAAATACTACTACTACTACTTACCACTGCTACTGATGATACAGCAATTAGTGTAGCTCCCTCCAGTAACCACGAGCACAACCGTTCCTTGATTTTAACTGGCGGCTTTATTCTGTAGTTTTAGTCAAAATTATCACCTTCCGTGAGAACTATAAAGTAAATGAAAATACAGTTAAGCACACTCTTACAACCTTCTTATCCTACGAGTGACTTATTAGCTTGGTATAACTCTGAAGTGCTTACATACATAAACAGTTTAGCCGGAGCTATAACAGTATCAGATTAAACACATGAATAAAGGAAAAATACCTCATTGGCTGCTTATTACAGAAGGGAGGAAATCAAACTTCACACGTATTATTCCTGGCATGAATTCACACTTCATCCTTAATTATTATAACATTACCATCCTAACATACACACTTCAACCTTTACGAACTACACCCGATGACATGAAAACTTAGCTAACACAGCGCGGGATTGCCTTCCCTCGAAAGGTGTGTCGCTACAATAATGATCCCCGCTATAACAGTTATTAGCTACGTAGTTCCGCTTGTTTTATCATTTCCCCCGCATAGCGAACACGTAAACAATTCAAACAAAAAACAACGACATAGACTTACAGGTTAATTGTCAGTTACACTCCCACAATCACCAGTGATTTCTGGGAAAGGGGTCTGCAGGTTTCTTGATCGGCTTCTAGGAGGGTGACTGTCTTATGGATGGGCCTCTCCAGATAGGTGGGTTTGGTGATGCGTTTACCTCTCTCATCCAGGGTTGAGTCACTGATCAGTAACTTGAATCTTCTCACCCGGCCATCCTGTCCCGGGTACACTTCTGTAACCTTTGCCAATTTCCACTGGTTGCGTGGTGCAGTATCTTGTAAGATATAATGTCATTAATCCTTGCGTTTCTTCTGTCTTTATTCCATTTCTGTCTGTGTTGGAGGTTTAGGAGGTACTCTTTCTTCCACCTTGTCCAGAATTCATTGGCTAAGAATTGTACTCTGCGCCATCTCTTGCAGAGATAAAAATCTTCCTTGATGAACTGTCCAGGTGGTGGTAAGATAATTGTGGACTTCATTGTCAAGATGTGATTTGGTGTGAGAGGTTCTGGACCTAATGGATCATTCAGATATTCCGTAGATAGGGGCCTACTATTTAAAATCGGCATGACTTCATAGAGAAAGGTACGCAGAGAAGCGCTGTCAAGTCTTCCGTCTGACTGATCCAGAATGGATGTTAAGACACTTCGTATCGCGCGGATTTGCCTTTCCCAAACACCAACCATGTGACTTGAATATGGGGTGTTCATGATAAACTCGCATCCAAGTTCCTTCAGTTGTGTTTGATCCATTTGTTTCAGGATGTCCACAAACTCGTGTCTTGCGCCAATGAAGTTGCTGCCTTGATCACATCTGATTTGATGAACATTACCACGTATGGCAATGAATGAACGCAGGGCATTGATAAAGGCATCTGTGGTTAAGTCATCAAGCATTTCAATGTGAACTGCTCGAGAGCCCATGCAAGTGAGTAGGAGCCAATAACGCTTTAACTCTCTTCTTCCGTCCTTGGCATAGAAAGGTCCAAAGCAGTCCATCCCGCAGTATGTGAAGGGAGGTGTGGTCTCCATGCGTTCCTTTGGAAGATCTGCCATCCTTTGCTCTTCTGTACATCTTCTGAATTTCCTGCATTTCACACATTTGTAGATGTGAGAGGAAACTGCATTGCTGCATCCTAGGATCCATATACCGTTGGATCGCAGCTCATTGATCATCATTCCACGTCCTTGGTGTCGTACTCT